>NC_034609.1:44069129-44080025 GCF_900095145.1 Mus pahari | reverse complement strand
GCGGGCACAGCGGGGGGCTTCCCAGGGCACCTGGGGCTGAAAGCTGACTTCTAAAGGACACTAGGCCCGAGCTCCACCCACAGCTCCGCCCACAGCTCCACCCTGCACGTGGGGGAACACCAAGCCTGTGGTCTAGATTCCTAAATAAATGGCCCAGAAAGGTTATGCAGTTCTGTAAGAAAACAGCTTTCATTCCTCCATTTAGAAATGTCGAGCAGTGCTCGGGACAGGGCACATGCCTGGCATGTGTGAGATTCTGGGAACGCCTCAGGACAGAAAGAATAAATATGTAAAAGGTAGATAAATAGTGCCCACTAAATACTCTTGCATGGGGCACTGTGAGTAGGTGAGTTCATGTGGCAACGTTACTGCCCCACAGTGAGAGCATGCCCCCCACGGTGCAACCGCGGTAGGCACAGGGCAGAAACGGCAAGCGTTTTTTCAGGATGAAAGGGTGATGCTGTCAGCATCCTGGCCAGGACTTTGTGTTGTATCTGTGAGAGGTGGCACCAGGGCAAATTATGTCAGAGGAGTTCCCTGCTTTGTTTCTCAAAACAGCTTGCAGATTGGCAATAATCCCATAATCATTTTAGAAAAACAAAAAACCCTATATTTTGCAGAAGCCAAATTAAGGATATATTGTAGTGATGATGACTGCATCTTGCCGGGAAGCAGAGAGCCTAATCGTCAATGCTGAGTCACACCACCCAGGTTCACAGCACCACTCTACAGGGGAATGCCGATGAGTGATGTCACCACTAGAGCCTCGGATGGCATCACCACTAGCACTGGATGACATCACCACTAGCATTGGATGACATCATTACTAGAGCATTGGATGCTGTCACTACTAGAACCTTGGATGACGTCACCACTACGTTGGTGTGGTGATGATGTCACACTTCTGCATTTAACTCTTTTGTTGGTCTTACAACCGCAGAAAGTTCTAGAAGGCTGTGGGCTGGGCAACCAGCAGTCAGTCACTGATCCTCTTCAGAGGGGAAGAGACACAGAGGGTGTCAGGTCTCTCACAGACCACCATCCCTGAGCAGTGAGGTTGGAGTGGGAGCCATTTGGGGGCTCTGGCTCAACAGAGTCCATCCTCTCTGAGGCAAAGCACAGGGGCCTCCATCCTTCAGCCACACAGAGAGTATGAGGTTCCTTGTGTACTCTGAAAGAAGCCTTTACACTTGCTAGGATAGGTGGCAGGAAGCCATGGGCAAGCCAGTACCCCTCTCCGCCCCACCCATGCTAAACCTCAGCACTGTCCCAGCAAGGGCTGGCTTAGAATTTCCAGACTGTCCCTTCTCATCCCTGAGAACACAGATCCCAGCCCTTCAGGAAAAGAGAAGCCGGAGGAGCCTGGAGCAGAGAGGGGAAGACATCACTCCCTAGGTGTCCTCTGTGTGAGCCAGCTTATGCTAGAGGGGACTTGGGCCTCGGGAAGGAAAGAAGCGTTGAGAGTGCAACAGTAACCTGCAGCTCTGACCATCCCACCCAAGAAACCATTTCCGCTCCTCACCACACTCTCTCCTGCAAAGCACAGGAGTCCCATAAGCTAATGACCCTGGCTCTGGGGTTTTTCTAGCTGTGTGCCTTGGCACACATCACCCAGACCTCACTAACTCCATCTGTCAAATGGGTACAAAATAATATCTGGCCACAGGGAAATATTCAAAGCAATGAGACATCAACGCAGCCCCCATTCACTCGCTGCTGCGTGCCTGATCAGTCCTGCTACAGTTGTGATTTGAAGGAAAGGCAGGGAGCCAGTCATGGTCACAAAGGGGTTGGACAGCAAAGTCCCAGTGTTGGGGAGGGGCACAGAGGGTCCCTTCAGCCATGACCACTGAGGGTGGTAGATGAGGATACCTTGGATCCCTTACTGGGAGGAATATCCTGTTTTCTCAAGGGCTAAATGTGAAATATTCTGTGTCCTGTACCTGGAATGAGTGGAGTCAGGGATTCTGGTCACCTGCTGAGCCACCAGGCCAGGACAAGCTCAGGCCGGACAGGCATCTTTAAAGGGAGGAGCCAAGGCGTTGGTGAGCAGGCTGAAGCCCACAATGAGAGTTTGAGCTGAGAAGTCCTGGCTCCGAGGTGTGTCTCTATGCCATCCTGACCACATTTGGGAGCTAGTTTGTGTGTGTGCTGATGTGTGTGTGTCGGGGGGAAGCTGTTGACTTCCTGGAGAATCGGCCACAGGCAGACCCTCAACTGTGAAAGTTGTCCACAGTGTGGAGATGACAGGGATGAGAGGCCCAGCAGGGTCAGGGCTCTCCAGAGGTGGCTGAGACAGAGCAGACCCCTGAGGAGGCCAGACACCAAATGGTGCTGGGGTGGAGATCACAGAGTCTCATCTTCCTTGAATCCCCCTTTCTTCCCCTCATACTATCTGCAGAGCAGGGCTCCCTTGACCCCTCCCCCACCCATTTCATTTCATCTCAACGCTGCTGGGCCTCTTCCCCCATCCCCCCTGCCGCCCCCACCCGGCGCTATCTCCCCACCCCTCCTCGGAGACCTGTCGCCTCCTTTTTCTCTTTCGCAGTCTCCTCGGGTCCCAAGCAGGCTGCAGCCCCAGCCCCAAAGGCTTTGATGCCCCGAGGTGTAAGATTGCTGCGGTCCAGTGCAGAAGACAACCAGGCTTCTGCGCATTGATTGATCGCAGCGGCTCCAGCCTTCTAAAGCAAGGATGGAGGATAAGGGAACAGGAGTGAGGCCCGCCCTGCCACTGTCCCTTCTGCCTGGCAGGGACCTTCACAGTAAAGCACCGAGGTTAGGGGTGTCTGTTATCCAGCTATCAGCCTGACTAAGAACCTTTTGCTGGGACAGAAGATGAGCCTCCAGTGCACCTGAAATACACCTGGCCCCTAGAGGGCGCCCCAGAGCCTGCCACCGCCACTGCACCCCACAGCTTCCAGCTGAGTCGCCTCCGGCTCCCGCAGGTGTATTTGAGACCCCCGTCATTTGGGGCTGGACTGGCAACCTGAGTGTCTTAACAGGAAGGCATCTGGCTGGATCTCAACAGAAAAGTACACAGTTCTTATCTGTGTTGGGAGAAGGTTACAGGTTCCCAGGCAGAGAAGGGCTCTGTAGGGTGATCCGCCATTACTGGGAAAGCAGCTGAGCTAACATTTTTCCCGGAGACTATCAGGATGGGTCTGCGGATCCCAAGCTTCTGCTGGGTGTGGTTGTCATTCAGCAAGAATCTCAGAGAGGAGTAAAAGCGTTGTTGAAGCTCCTTGTACTCCAAGGACGTTTTTGGGGTTTTGTTTGTTTGTTTGTTTTAAAGAGTGAAATAAGACAGCGGGCCAGTGAGATGGCTCAGCAGGCAGAGGTGCTTGCCGCCAAGCCTGGCAACCCAAGTCTGACCCTAGAACCCGTGGTGGAAAGAGAAAAGTAAACGACTTCCATAGGCTGTCCTCTGACTTCCACATAGGAGCCAGGAGACGTGCACGCACACACATACACACACACACACACACACACACACACACAATTTTAAAAACTTTTTTTTTTTTAAGAACCAAGGAAACCATTGTGACTATTGACCTATGTGGCAACCTCCTCTATGGTGTGGGCAAGCCCTCCACTTTGGGTTGAAGGTCCAAAGAGCAGTTCTCAGTCGGCCCCTATAGACACACATGACTATGGTGTGTCAGAGGAGAACCTGGGGACAGACACTCACTATGGGGACACACCAGTCATCTTCCTCCTTTACAAAGAAAACATGACCTGGGAAAGGGCTAGCGCAAGTGATGGCCTCCAACCTTCCCAGCCTTGGTGGAGACTCCAGACCCTAACTCCAGGCAGGCCCCCAAAACACAGAAACATCTTTAGGAGGTTCACAGAGGAGGCCAAGGAGCAGGGCTTGGGGGTCCCAAGTAATTTTCCTGTTTTATGCGTGCTCATCTGAGATCTTGGAAATAAAATTCAAAATGTAAATATTGGGGTATCCATGAGGGACCAGCTGGGGTTTGAGGAGAGTTTACTTTCCCTCCTCCGAGATGGGAAATCATTGCCCTACACACAGAGCTCCTGGCCCCGTGTTCCTCGGTTCCAGTGGCCCTGCCTCAGCTGCCCTGCACTGGGTCATAAGAGTAAACGGAGAAAACACGGGTCACTTGCTTTCCATTTGTTATGTCACTGTAACAGTTTCAATTGCTACCTTCGTGCTTGACCACCATAAAGAGCAAATTTCCCCCACTCACAGACAGAGCTTGAGACACACAGGCCGCTGGATCCTTAATATCATGTTTTAAAGACTCTTCCAGTGAGCTTGCTGCTTCAGGCGTTTTAAACACGCTTTATTTAATAATGCCCCATTCGACTCATGAGATTTAAATATTTGCTCCGATCAGCAATCATTTGATCCTTTATTTCCAGCCGAGGACTAATTTCTCTGGGTTATTTTTCTTTGGAGCTGGGTGAGCCCTGAGGCGGGGCGGCCTCTCGGCTCTACGGAAAGGGAACCCAGCAGCCCCCCCCCCCCACCTCACTCTTCCAGGCTTCTATGGTGTTTATTCGGCTCTCCTCATGTCCATCTCACCGAAGACAGAAGATAGCATTTAAAAGACCACTATGGCAAGATAAACAAAGGAGATTTTTAAAAATAAAAGATCAAAATGTGAAGAAATTCGCAGTAAGGGGGTGATTTGGGGGGAGTATATTCTGATGTCAACCAGTCAGTTTTTTCCCCATGGGGATACTTTTTGACAATCGTCGAGATGGCTGTGGATGTCCATCGTTACCAGTTAAGGTTCTAAGAAGGAGAGGAAGGAGATTGGATTTTAAATTTCAGTCCACTGCGTTTTAGAAGAAAAAAGGAAACTCACTTTGATTTGCTGACTTTGGGGGACAGTTTACTAGTTTTGTTTTGGAGATTTTTTGTTGTTGTTGTTGTTGTTGTTACTGGTCTTATTGTAATGGCATTTGCTACATGTTAACTGTTGCAATATTAAAAAAAAAAACAAAAAACAAAAAAAACCCAACTTTCATTTTATCTCTTCATGCTGCCTTTACAGATAGCAGGCTTCCCTCTTGAAGGGGTCATAAAGCCATCATTAACTCAACAGATGCTGGACAAACTGACAAGCCTCGCTTCCAGCCCCGGTGAGCAGCCTTGGTGATGGTGGAGAGAGAGGGGCTCTGACCTTATCTTGACAACCCCAGCCTGGGAGCTCTGCTCCCACAGGGAGGGCTGTTCTGAGTGAAAGCTACAGCTATTACAGAGGGTGCCACCCGGCCGCCTGAGCCCATGTCCTGGCTGGACGTGTTTACCATGGGGTGATTTACAGCACCCAGGTGTTGGCTTGGGAAACATCTCCGAAATCAGCCAGACCTAGGCAGTTTCTACTCCTGAACAGTCAGTGATTCCAAAAGACACACATGGCCGTTCACGGCTGTCTGTAACTCCGGTTCCAGGGAATCTGACATCTTCACATAGACACAGGCAAAGATACTCACGCACATAAAGTAAAAATGAATAAATTAAAAAATATAAAATAAAACGTGCTGGTCCAAAGCAGGTTCCTCTCCAGTGACATTAGCATGGGGGAGCTAAGCAGCCACATTAGCCCAATGTGACTACGCCAGCTCCACAGAGGAAATCTCCCAGCTGCCATTCTGGGCTGTCTCCTTTTTGTAGCTTCATGGACACAGGGCTTCCCACTTGATCCTGCCAAGCAGTCTGAAAGACGCACCTGAGAAGGTGGGCTTGCCCCCCAGCTTCAGGATCCCCCCTATTCCCCCAAGGAGAACTGTGTCCTGTCACCTTTGCTGGTGTTGCCTGCAGGTGACTGCAGGATTGCTTAATAGACTTCTCTGACTTTGAGCCATGACAGTCCAAGCAAGCCTGGCAAGAAGGCAGCACCAAGTTAAAAACAGACTCTGGAATTTTAAAGGTGGCCTTTTTAGGTTGGCTACCAAAAAAAAAAAAAAAAAAAAAAAAGGATTTAAAATTTTATTTTGTCCTTACAAACTCAGCAACATTTAAAGGAATTTGGAGATTTTTTTTTTGTGCAGCTAATTTTGCCTTACAGCTTGCCCTCAGATACTACTGACCCTCAGGGGGTAAAATCAAATGCAAGTCTGACTAGGTGCTCTTAGGGACGGAGGATGAGTCTTCGTTTCTATTTTCATTTTTAGAAATAGCTTCCATACTGATCTCCGTGGTGTTCAGTTGACGTTAGGAGCGCATTTAATCTTAGCCCGGCTCCCTTCCGTTTTCTACCCTTAACGAAAAGAACAGCTTTCTTTTGCCTCCCTGGAAAGATCCAGCTCCACAGGCAGAAAGCATGTGGCTGACTGCAGCGAGTTAGTGCGCAGGGGCCATTCGATGCGGCTGTGGCAAATGGCATAATTTAAGTCATTTAAGCCAAAGATTTGAATGCTAACAAATTTCCTTTAAAAGGGTTTCAACTTCTCCGTGCGTGTGTTCCTCTCTCTCCCGGCTCTAAATACACACATTAAAAAAAAAAAATTGATTTGCCATCGTAGGCACGGGAACTAGCGTGATTGTTGAAAATTACTAGCCCTGGGGCGAGCGGTGATACCCAGCAATAAAACAAAAACTTGTATTCAGGACTATCCGTCGGCCTGCTGCAGCCGGTTCGGTTCAGGATGGTGGCTGCCTGGCTCTGCTGAGCCCCACTTCCCGTCGCGGCTGCGCCCAAGTGATTTGGAAACTGTTTCAAGGAAAGACCTTTCCTCGCCGTGCCCCCACACACCTGCTTTTCTATCTTAAACCACAGGGGATGCCCAGGCAGACAGTGCTGAGTGACCACAGACCGGTGGAAATGCGTGCGGTCCGCGCTGCTTTAAAGAACGGGGCAGAGAGGATCTTCAGGCTACCTCGTGGTGTGAAAACCAGCCCAGGGCGCACTGCGGGCTCTGTTTATTTAACCTCTTCTGGAGCTGCCCCAGCCAAGCAGGTGACTATGGGAAGAATTTTTTTTTTAATTGTAAATTACAAGAGGATTTAAAAAAAAAAAATCTGTATGTCATGCTAGTTATGAGATCCGAACATTGGAGGTGAACACCGAGATTCAGGGCCTGGTAAACGGCTAAACAGATTTAGTAGGCTTGCTTAACATATAAACATCTGAAACCCGTTTCCTGTTTAAGGGGGAAAAAAAAAGTCTAGGTAGGGCGACCTCATTTTTTTTTTTTTTTTTTTTTTTTTTTGATTAACAAATGTGAATTGTACATCGCGGTGGGGGGAAAAATGATCCACGCTTGGTGGTCTTCCGAAGCTCCGTGTATGGGAGAGAGAGAGAAAAAAAATACAAAAATAAACGTTACCTCTCTCTCTCTCAGGGTGGGCAATGCCATTTCTCCAGGCGTCCGGGGCTCTGGCTAATGTTAGGGCTGTCACTGAAGGCAGAATCCCCGGGGCCTTTGAGCTTCCCTCCTGGAATGCCTAATGCTAAGGCCTATCTCCAGGCCTTGGACTCAGCCCTGCGGGCTCGGTGTCACCCCACCAAGTGGCCTGCTCTGTGGCCATTCTAGACCCCAGAGCCCCCTCCCCCCACTGTGAGCCCTCCAACAGAGGGGAGAGCAGGGAATATTGATTTGCTGCCTGAGCTAGAAGCCACAGCAAATTGGTGCTCGCTCAGCCTTCGGGGACCAAGCACCAGCTGTGATCTGTTCCTCGGAAAAGAGCTTAGGGGTTCTGGCACTTTCTGACAAGATACGTTTTATAGGATTTGTGCTAAAATTTGATATTAGATGTTAGGAATTGCAGTTTAATGTCTGCAATGATAACAGCAGCAGCTGGGACCTTTAACAGCTCTGGGGGTCCTTTCTAGTCCGGAGTCCATAATAAAAGCCATTTATTTCAAACACCTTATAAGGGAAAGATTTAGTCCTGAAGTCAATATAACATACAATACATTTTATATTTGGATAAGGGGGGGAAACTTCATGATCAGGGATGTATGTTGGTTTGGGTCTGGACTTTTAGACATGTGGAGGCTATAAATATTGAAAACCTGCCTCCCTTGCTTAATTTAGTGTGCAAAAGCATCTCACTTTCAATACCATTTAATCTTAGAAAACAAGATTCCCTCCACTCCCTATCTTCTATTTGTTTTTCCTCGTCACACCCCCCACCCCCACCCCCCTGATGAGTGGACCAAACTTGGTGAGTTTGACTTGATTTCTCCCATCTCCAAGGACACCCCACATTAAGTCTTGGTCCTTAGAAACGCAAGGTTACCTTATTTTCTGGTAACGATTTGATTTGGGGGAACCAACCTGCATCTCAGTTCCACAGACGAAACCCATCAGTATCTTNGAGGGAGGACTTGCCCAGTGACGGAACGGTGACCTTTGCTCACTCGGGTACTGTCAGCCTGATTTTAGAGACGCTCCTGGCTCCCCACACACCCCAGAGCTCCAGGACTCCAGTGTTTTCTGAGGAAGTGGGCGGCAGGGAACCTGGAGCCAACACGCAGGGCCTGTCCAGCAGGGGCTGCTCAGAGCAGCCCAGCTACCTTCCTTATCTCTTCAACTCAGATAAAGAGCAGGACATCCTGGAGACAGAAGGGCACCCCAATTAGCAGAGTCCGGGGGTTCACAGGCGTCTCACGCCACACAGGGCTCTGCGGTCGGTCTGAGTCTCTTCAGCTAGCAGGCAGCGTGATTAGCCATTTACACAGAAGCCCCAACTGGGTGGTGGCTCGGTCACCCAGACGCTCTGAGGTCCTGCTCAAGGTTTCTGTCCCACCACAATGACATGGGAGCCCTGCTGGCTGGGGGACGAGTGAGAAGCCCACTCTGCTCACTCGGAGTCATCAACAACTCCCTACCCTCAGCAAAAAAGGGTGTCGGGCTCCTGCTCACTGTCCACAAGTGGAACGGAAGGGCAGACAGACACACTGAAAAGTGACTCCAGCCTCTCCTCCTGCACTGGGCTGGACAGAAGGTGGCCTCTCTTTGCTTTAGAATACAGGGGGCCCAGATTCTGCTTCTCTCTACAGTTTCACACACACACACACACACACACACAGAGAGAGAGAGAGAGAGAGAGACAGCAGTATGGAGGAGAGCTCACCCACCTCCTGGCAGTGGTGGGAAGAGCAACAGGTGGAACTTGTTGCTGGGAATATAATTGCTCTGAGTGACAACCCTGCTCCTGAGGGGGCAGGAAGGTGTCGGGAACCAGTTGCAAATGCCGGTGGATTAGCACTTCTTCTGGTGAAGTTGAAGCCATAGGTGTGGGTGCAAAGGTGTCTCCCACTCCGGAGACCTTGGTGTCACCACTGTTCTTTCCTCTCAGCAGAAGAGACGGGGTTGCTAACAGCTGCGAGGGAGGCAAGCCAGTGGTGTGGAGAGAAGCTCACTTGACAGAATAGCCCTACGGGACTGGGTCTGCCCTGCTGGCCCTTCGTGTTATAGATAGGGAAACCAAGGCAAAGACCAGACTGCTGGATCCCGACAAAGGCTGTATAGGGCAGGAAGGTGACTGCATCTCAGGACGTGGTGACAGGAGTTCGATAGCTATGGTTAAAGCCAGGACATTCTGCTGCCTGGACAAGTCGCCGTGCCATGCTGAGCCTGGGATGCCCACCTGGGAGGTCAGAGTGGCAGTGGTACCCACTCGTAGCTGTCATCGAAGGACACGCACAGGGAATGGAAAGCCTGTGGCTTTTCGTTGGGAGTGCTCAGCGGACAGTAGCTAAGGTGACCTGGGTGGCTAGCCTGCCACCTCCCAGGTCTAACTTCAGGAACCGAGCTGGAAACTGTGAGCACAGACTCAGATGTCCCAATAGCTAAGCAGCAGAGACATAGCTGTGACATACACACCCCAGCATCAGGGCCTCAGCCAGGGTAACTGGGTCTGGCCTATACCAGATGTCCTCATGTACCAACAGAAGGTGGGCACCAGACTTCCCCCAGGGGGACCCTACCAACACCCCCACAGTCAGTCCCAAGCCTCACCGTGTCACCACAAGAACCAGGTCCTGACACAGCTTCACTGTATGACACAGGAGCTGCCCGGCTCTAGCTATCCATCCTCGGACTCCCACCATGTCTCTGTGGACAAAAAAAATCTTCTCCACCTTCTTCAAAGTCTTTTTATCCGTTCTCTTCCAGCATCAGATGGAGGCCTAGCCGTGAGCCCCAGGAATAATAAACAGCACATATCCTGCGGCCAGCTCCCAGCCAGGGTTCCCTCGCCGCCAGCCAGGGTCCCGACCCAGAGGCCAGGAAGCAGCAGCAAGCAGCTTGAGAGCCTGTGTCTGGAAGCCCCCCCACCCAATCAAATTCTACTTCTTTCTCTTTCAGGCAGTTCTTGCTCAGCTCAGTTGCTTGGCCTGTTTGGACCCCGGGTTCTCTGCACAGAGTAGGGCAGCAGAGAACCTGATCTCACCTTTAAAAACGGGGTGCCCCCCCCAGTAGAAAGATCAGCAAAAGAAACACGGAGTGGCAAGACCACGTTGGGGTGATCCGCTATTGTAGGAGACTTATTTTTATGTGTGTGTGTTTTTGTCTGTTGCCCCATTGCTGGGCAACCCTGGGCGAGTCACTTGCCGCTTCTGGACCCGTTTCCCTTTGCATCGATGTGGAGATCTAAATTCACCTCTATATTCTTCTTCCTTTTATGGCTGAATAAAACCCTTAGCCTCCAGATGTAGGCAAGCATGCCAGTCTCTGCACCAACTTGTACTTACATTTACAGTTCCCAAACCTTCATAATTAAAAAAAGAGAAACAAATGCTAAACCTTCCGGAAAAAAAAAAAAAAAAAACAAAACAGGGCACCCTCTCCACTCTGGTAGGTTTTTCTCTGATCTCTCTCTCTTTCTCTCTCTTCTTCTTCTTCTTCTTCTTCTTCTTCTTCTTCTTCTTCTTCTTCTTCTTCTTCTTCTTCTTCTTCTTCTTCTTCTTCTTC
>NC_034609.1:44044644-44068816 GCF_900095145.1 Mus pahari | reverse complement strand
CCTCCTCCCCCCTCCTCCTCCTCCTTCTACCTCTTTCACTTTCCACCTGATTCTGTCACTGAGCCTGGAGCTCAGCCTGTGGCTATAAGCCCCAGCAATCTTCCTGTCTCCCCCACACACACACCCGTGATGGCTTACAGGTGTCCATTTGACCACACCCACCTCAAGCATGGGAATTAGGTTCTTTTACCCATTGAGCCGTCTCTGCAGCCCCTCATGACACTTATTAAAAAGCCCACAGGAGGCATAGAGGACCCTCAACCAGGTGATACACAAAGGTCAAAGTGGGGTGGGAACGGCCCTGAGGAGCTGATGGAAGCTTCACGAACATGGACTGAGGGGCAGATTGTATGTAGGACTTTTCTCCCAGTGAGGCGGTTTCTTTGGGACCAGGCACTTTTGTGCATGGAAGAAATTGGAAGGCCAGTTAGTTGTGGAGAATGTAGAATACATTTTAACTGATTAGGAACAGACCCTAAAGATTGGAAAGCAGCAACGGTCGCTCTGTCTCTGTCTCTGTCTCTGTCTCTGTCTCTGTCTCTGTCTCTCCCCCTGGGCACATCTCCTCCTGAGATCTACCTGCCCTGGAAGGTCGATAGGGCCACTTTCACAGGTGTATAGAGCCACAGGTCCACGAACACAATACAGATGGGGGGCAGGGCACTCTGGGAACAGAGTGGCAGGTAATAATATCACCTGCTCAGGGCAAGCAACCTTATGGGAGACTCAGAAGAGTTCCCACCTTGCCCTGTGCCAAGAGTAATCCTAAAACCTCCCATCCACTGGGGGGGGGGGTGTCAACAAGGGGGAGGGGTGTCAGCAGGGGGAGTCGGTGAGGGGTTAGCAAGGGGATGGGGTGCCTCAGCAGGGCTGTGCATTGCACAGATCGGCTAGTGATGTCTGCACAGGGCACGCTGCCCGTTCGCCCGCCCTGACTGAAGTTTGCAGGGGATTCAGGGCTCACCCAGGCCTTGGCTCTTGTAAAGTTAGGGCTCAGGCCTGGACCTCTCTCCGTGGCCCCTTTTTATCCAAGAGTGGCAAGCTCAACTAGCAGTCCCATCTCAATGCCTCCGCCAGCTCACACTGTCCAGGCTTGAAGACCTCAGCAAGCCTCATCTCTGAGATCTACGTGCTCTGTGGGTTTCCAGTAAAAATTCAATTCTAAAAGATCACAAGGCAAGAAAGAGAAGCCTGTGTGATAAGGGGTATGACCCAGAGTTGTACAAGCTAGGAGATGTCCACAGAGAAGGCAGAGGCAGACGAACCAGGAAAGCAGACAGACAGGAGAAATTGACTTCATGGCTCCCCGTCTCCAGTGGTCTGGGGGAGTGTGGTCCATTTTGCACATGGTTGTGAGAACACCTGTGACTAAGGCGAGGTTTGTCTTGATTTGCCCTGTGCTGAGATCGCAGAAGTCTGGCGAGGGGAGATAGACCCTGTGAAGTTGCTGCAGATAGAATAGTACCACGACAACGAACAAGGCTTGGGAAGATGTTAAAAATAAAATCAAGCCAGGCATGGTACTGCACATCCTTAGTCCCAGCTCTTGGGAATTGGGAGCAGGTGGATCTCTCTGAGTCTGAGGTCAGCTTGGTCTACATAGCCAGTTCTAAGCTAGTCATGGTTACCCAGTGAGACCCTGCCTCAAAAACTGAAAGAAAAGAAGGAGAGAGAGAGAGAGAGAGAGAGAGAGAGAGAGAGAGAGAGAGAGAGAGGGTGTGTGTGTGTGTGTGTGTGTGTGTGTCAAAATGAAGCCCATGTTTAATGTCAACACAGAAATTGCATGGAAGGTTTCTTTCCTCTTCCTCCTGTTCCATCAAATCATATTTTTATTATAGATTAATTTGGGAGACAGAAACATGGATGTACCGGGCTATGTTCCCAATGAAACAATACAGGTTGTGTGGGAAGCAAGTCACTGTTGACTGCGGGAAGCAGAACCTTGCATCTGGCTTCCGAAGGGAAGTAAAGGAGGTCCGAATCGCTTTTATCTTCCCAGACCAGATACTCCAGTGTGTGTGTGTCCATGGTCCTATGGCTCAGTCATCAAGGTGAGAGGCAGGTGTGTGAAAAGCAGGGTCTCTTGGTGCCCTGGTGGGAGGGACCATGGGGACATCCCCTCGGATCCAGCCTCACTCCAGGGTGAGCAACTCTGGGATTGGCTCACACTCCTCTCCTCTGTTAATCTTCTGTGCAGTCAATAAATGCACGATTGTTCCCGGGGGTCCTGGAATGTGGGAACAGAAGCGCAGACTATGGAACCCCTTGCTCTGGGTTAATGTCTATTGCGGCTGCCAGATTGGGACTTTACGGATCAAACCCGTGTTCCAGTATGTGACTGTACAATTCTGAACCATGTCTTCCAGGCTGTGGTGACTTCTGCTTGCTATGTCAGACCAATACTATTTCCTATCACTATAAATAGGGGTCTAACTCAGAGGGTACAGCCCAGTACCCCTGTCTGCTTTGTACTTTAATCAGGGGTTTCCTGCCTTGTGATGTTTGTCTTCCAGCAAAGGGGGTGCTAATTTTATCTTGCAAAAGTGGATATCTGCTTACGTCCCTTCTACCTTGGAGAAAGATAACCAAACACGGGTTATGTCATCTAAATTCGGCAAACCTCCGAGATCAAAGGCGTAGTGTATACACCTGCCAAAGTTGATGGAACGGCCATTGGCGGAGCCTTCCGCCTGGCTCGCGTGTGCCCCATTGATAGACGCTCTGCCTTTCTGTTAAAGAGACTCTCGGGGCTCTGTTTGTGCCAGTTGATCTCCATGATACCGGGAGGTTTTTGAAGGAGGAATCCAAAATAGACATGCCCTCGTCACCCCTGTGGAAGCCCGCATCACAGGAAATGGCACAAATTCAAATTTTCTTGATGGGAGTCAACGCTGGACCAGATAAGCCGTCTGCTCCTCACAGGACGTTTTGTGTTTAGAGACTCGTCAGAATGATCCATAGCCAATGCCACCTGGGCATGTCTCCTCTGATGTGCGCCTGCGTCCGGACCAGAGTTCATTTCCCAGGACCACAGGCTATTATAAGCACATGTGCGCGCACATGAGTGTACACATGTAAACTCGAAGTAAGCGGTCAGAAAGCCAGATGCAACTTTCTGATTGACCTTCTCCCATTCTGACCAGTCGGGGTATCACTTATGATAATTTACTTTGCTGTTTTTAAAGTTTTTTACTAGCATGCATTAATATACTACCCTGGCCTTCATCGTGACATTTTCATGCCTACACGTTAACATACTTGGACCATGTTGACTCTCGTTCCCTTCCCATTTGGTGACTTTTTCTTTTTATGACCTCATGGGTTTAAGTAGAGCTGCACAGACTCCGGTGGCCACACCATGACCAAAGTGGCTCTTTCCATATAACAAGCAGAGCCTTAGAAGGGACTTGTTGAGGGCTCCTGACCATGGTGGCCTGACCTCCAGTGGCTAAAAGGACCTGTGAAGGCCCCATGTGAGAAAGCCTCCTGGGACAGGATCCTAAGACAGAAGAAAAGCCCTGAGCATTGGTGAAGATGCCTCTCTTCCTTCAGAACAAAGGCTGAAAAGAAAGAAAAAAAAAATCCCTGGAAGACTGAGCACCATCGGCTCAGGCCGGGAGTAAACCAATGGAGAATTTGCTACGGTGCTTGAAGCCTGTGCACCCCACAGCAGCACCTGTAGAAACAGGTCCTGGCAGAGGGCAGGAGGGGACACAGCAAGGTCACAGATGCCCACCCTTGTGTGTGCAAGCTCCCAAGTTCCTTCCCCGATGCTACAAACACAGAAGTCTGAAGCACTTTAAATCCTGGGCTGCAGGGTACAGTGGCCAGACTATGAAGGCCTTGGCTGTATCCCTGCCCATCAGGAAGGGCACAGGGCACTGTGGGGTGGGGAATGGGGCTCCATTTAACCTACAAGATTAAGTTGCTTCTGGTCTTGTCCAAATTGTCTGTTTGGTTTTTTTTTTTTCTTGTTTTGTTTTGTCTTGTTTTGTTTTGTTTTTTAAATCTACTTTTGTTTTGGGCTTTGGTTGCAGAACTCTAAGCAGCAATCCTCCAGTCTCAGCCTCAGGAGTGCTGGAATCTCTGGGAGGAGCCATCTCATCCAGCTATTGAAATTTCACCTCAAGCAGTTTGAATTGGCCGAGCCTCGTCCCCGTGCCTTAGGGTCTCAGTCCACGTTAGACCATACAGCTAAGCAGTCAGTGACTTCAGCCACCAAGACCGAAGATGCTCCAGAAATGGGTGGTCCTGGCAGGGCCAGCAGGAAGGAGACAGGGCCATGACCTGCCACGGAGGCCCGCATGTATTATCCTTACTCTCTCAGAACAAGGAAGTCTCCATGTTTGGGGTCACAGGTACATGTATGTGTGTGTGTATGTGTATATACATACATACATATATATATATATATATATATATATATATATGGTGTGGACATGTATGTATGGTGTGGACATGTATGTGTGTTTGAATGCATGTGTGTATATGTGTATATGGTGTGGACATGTGTGTATGGTGTGTGCATGTGTGTATGGTGTATACATGTGTGTTTGGCTGCGTGTGCATTGAGTAAGTCACCTGTACACATAGGTGGTCTTGCAGCTTGGAGGTAAATGTGAGAACACTGTAGTTAGCCCAAGAATGACCCTAGTTCTGCTTCAGTGAACTTCCTTTCCTACAGATCAGAGCCCTACCTGGTGTTGCAGTTATCCCTAGGTAGGTATCAGCTCGCTTCACCTCCTGCAAGATCACAAACCCAACAGGACCAGAGACTTCCATCGGCCCGAGGCCGAGGCAGGCTCGTTCTTCTGCTTTGGATCAGCTTTGGAAAATCTTGTTTCCCAAGGTCATGTTTATTTACAGTAAGATGGAGCCCACCTTGTCTTACTTGTTTAAACCTTGGCAGCCGTGTGCCAGAAATATGTCCTAAAGATCCTCCGGTTGCCTAATCAAGGACAACCGGGTTCCTTTTCACTGCCGAGTAATATTCCACTGCATAGACTTAGCTTGGTTTACCCGCTGGCCTGCCGATGGTCTTTGGGCTGTATTCAGCTTTTGGCTGGTGTGAATGAAAATTTGTCTGACAGCCTTTTTGGTGATTTTCCAGCCCCTCTCTAGGCTGATGTGTGCAAAGGACTCTGCCTGATCAACCAGCCTTCAGGGACAGTTCACAGTAAGGCTATGGAAAAGTAAGGGAAAGAAATTGCATCTCCATCGACCTGTTGATGGAGGCAGCCATGATCAGATGTGGTACCTTAAAGAGACTCCTGCTGGGGAGGTCAGGAGAGCTGCAGGGGTGCTGGAAGTCTGGGCATGCCCCGAACTGAATGCCATCGCTCTGCTGCATCTGGCTTCTCACCACACCAGTGTCTTGTCTGTATTGTGTGTTACACAAGCCAGCATTTTACTACTGAGAGCCAATACGGGCTTCTCCCCCGTACCCCAAAGCCCTAGTCTGATCTAGAAAGTCTCTTTCTGTCAGGCAAAATAGCTGGGTGCTTTTATCACCAGTCTTCTAGGTGAGGGGAGCTGAAGTGAGAAGAAAGTCAAGGGTTGAGACCCAAGGACCTCGGTAGAGAGAACGCTCAACCCTGGACAGGAACCTGGGTTCTAATTCTGCGATTCCCCAGCACCTTCCATGTGCCTGAGCAGGCTCCATGTGTCTGAGCATGCACTGTGTGCCTGTGCATGGGTCAAGTGCCTGAGCACAGGCAGGTCCCACTGGGGTGGGGGTGGGGGCGGACAGGGGCCAGATCCAACAGGCTAATAGCACCTTCATTTTCCCTTTCTCCAAATGATCTCAGAGGGAATCAAGTCAATGGTCCACTTATGACATTAAGGGCTAAAATTCTTCTTCCCCACAGGCCCCTGGGAGAGGGAATCAGATCTCCTTGTTGAGTCCTTTGCTTAGTTCCCAGTAAAGACACAGGTTGCCTCTACGCTATGAGTGGGCTCCCCATGGGTGACACACTTTAACAAGACTCCAGTGGTGCCAGGGCTCCTACTAACAGATCCTTAGAGACTGCGGGAGGGACATCACACCTCAGCTCAGATTTGTGCTACAGCCACACTGTGTGCCCTGTCCCACCCCCAAAGGCTCCAGCAGATGCTAGCATTTTCTGGAGGACCCTGTCCATGGGGACTAACGACAGCCTTCCCAGGTAAGCAAGCAGAGCTATTCCCCACATTCTCAGATCAGAAATACAGACGGTGGGAGGCTGTGTGTGTGTGTGTGTGTGTGTGTGTGTGTGTGTGTGTGTGTGTGTGTGTGAAATGGCCAGCATCCAGGACTACAATGGCAGCAGATGCTCGGGTCAGGCACGCTCTGGTAACACTCATCACCAACCCTGCCATTAGCAAAGGCAAACCCGTACTTACAATCAAGTGGATTGTGTGACTGGGGCACGAGTGCTTCCAGGAACATGAGCCACATCCCTGTCTGCCATCGGCCTCTTCCTCTTCTCAGGCCCTGTGAGCTTGGCAGAGGGTTCTGTGACATTATGGGCTGGAACAGTCTCTGCTTCTCTCCTCCCCTCCTCTTCCCTCCCCTCCCTTCCCTCCCCTCCCCTCCCCTCTCTTCTCAATGCTGTTTCTAGCTTTTAGGAATGAGGTTGGCCCTGCTGTCCACGGGATAGTGATGAAGTCAAGGTCTCAGGGCCAAAGGTTTTAAACATTTTAAATAGACGGGCACATGGTTGGCCATGGTGTAAGCTCAGAGGAAACAGCCTGCATTTGGCTTCAAGGAGTCTAGCTCAGCGCCATCAGCTCAGATGGCAAGTTGGCTGTGTTCAGTTCGTTGGCCATGACTGTAGGCATAACTTTTTTTGCAACCTACTTTTAATAAACATTCAACCTCTCCTCTTGCCTACCACCCTCCAGGGATGAGGAAAGTTATTAGGACATGGGGGAAGTAGACCTGTAGAAGTTTAGTAGTTCTTTGGGGGCAAGCTCTGTCTTCTTTGTCAGCAGTTCAGGCCTGTAGCAAACACCAAATACGAACCAACAGCTACAGGTTAGTCTTCTTGGCAGGCGGGCACCAGAGATGAACCAGCAGCTGTGGTTTAATCCTGAAGAAGCTGCAAGGCTCGCCAACCAGCCTGAGGCTGCTTAAGTCACAAGAAGCTGCAAGAACTTCATGAGCAGTTCTTTGGCAAGTTTCTCTCAATGTCTGAGTTTTCACAAACTTATCTCAACAACACTATGCAAGGCAAACCAATTCGTGTGTGTTGTTAGCCAAGAATAGCAAGGAGGAACAAACCAAACCAATGTCCTTGCTGTCTGTGGGGTCATACTCCTTCGTCACAGGTCCTTTCACGTGTTTGCTACAGTAAAACAGCCTTTCACCTGTGTCTGCTTTGGGACAACATTCTCTCACGTGTCTGCTTTAGCAAGACATCCTTTCATCTGTGTGCCCCAGCAAACCATCATTTGACATAACTGACTTTCAAGGAACTAGAAGTTTCCACTTCCCCTGACCCCTTGGGGCGGGTAGGGTAATTAGTGGTCAGCAATGTTGTGTAGGGGGACCATGGGAAGCCACTCACAGACACACAGGTGCAAAATTGTCAATTGTCACAAAAAGGTTAAGGAAAGCCCTCCGGCTCAGCCAGTGTAGAGGTCCTAGGGTCAGTAAGGAAACAGGACACGGGAGGGAAGGTACTCACTCTCATTGTCTGCTGCAACGACTTCCCAACTATATCATTCAACAAACATGACGGTTTCGAGCACCTGCTGAGTGAGTAACTTACTCATTGTGCTCACAGGACCTGAGTTCAGATCCCACGGGAGAAGCTGGGCGTGGTGACACACGTTTGTAAACTCTGAGCTAAGGAGGGAGAGACAGGAGGACCTCTGGAGCTCACCAGTCAGCCAGCCCAGTCTATTTGGTGAGCTTCCGGTTCCGGAAGAGCTTGGAGTGGGGGTGGGGGTGCATACCTTTGATCCCAGCATTCAGAAAACAGAGGCAGATGGATCTCTCTAAGATCCAGGCGAGCCAGGTCTACATGGTGAGACCTTGGCTCAAAAAGAAACAAACAAACAAAAAAAAAAAGTGGAGACTTAAGACGGAGGCTGGGGAGTGATGCCTGACATTATCCCTGACCTCACATGTTCATGCATGCGTACATACAATCCCTTGTGCACCAACATACAAATACACCACAAGCAACAGCCATTTCTCACCACTCGGGACTGGCCGGTGATAGAGGTTCAGCAGGGTTCTTTGACTCCCAGGTGTTAATGGGGTCGTCTAAAGGGACAACCAGTACAACCGCTCGTGGGCAGATGGTCAGTGCTCGCTGTGGGCCAGGAGCTCGGCTGAAGCAACAACGAGGAACCTTCTCTCCCTCTGCCCATCCTATGCACTGGGGCGTCCATGTGCCCACGGCATCTTGGCTCCCATGGAGAAGGAACTGCGAAGGTGAGACTACGGTCTCTATCATTCTCCCTTATTTTTTGTGACAGGGTCTCTCACAGAACAAGCATCTCATCAATACAGCGACACCAGCTGACCAGTGAGTTTGAGACTCTCCTGTCTCCGCCTCCCAGCTACTGGGATTATGCGCATGCCCAGCTGCACCTAGCGTTTCTGTCAAACTCGGCCCTCAGGTTCATGCAGTGTGTGCTTGTGTGTGAGGGCTCCTTTTAGTTATTTTATTTATTCTAGTTTTTTTTTTCTTTGTCTTTGTTCTTTGAGACAGAATTTCACTCTATAGACCAAGCTGGCCTTGAACTCAAAGAGATCCCACCTGCCTCTGCCTCCCAAGTGCTGGGATTAAAGGCTTGCACCACCACAGCCCTCCATTAGCTCTCAAAGGAAAAGGTGGCACTGAAACTGGCCCAGGAACCTTTGTCAGTGTTGACCTTTTGCCGGCTTCTACCAGTCAGCATTAGAAGGGCCCTCAGCCCCCAGCCCCGCGGATGGGAATTGAGCGCATGATATGATATAAAGCTAAACCATGAACTTGGGAGCTTGCCCTCTGGGGACTGTGCCTCCGTGTAGTCTTGGACCGTGCAGCGTGACCCCAGAGCCTGTTTCCCAGAGGCAGTATAAATACCCATGTGCTTTCTGGCCTCAAGGCTTCTATTTCCCTCCAGAAACTCAAATGTCTGAAAATTTGCGTTCCAAGTGAAAATGAGGTTGCAGAAGAGTCACGTTCCTGGGGGAACGTTACCTTCCCCACACCGAGTGTGCCACAGAACGAGAGAAGCAAGGACAGACGGAGGCCTCAGTTCAAGTCTAAGACTAGCTCGTCTCAGAATCGAACAGAACAAAACCCAAAGGCGGTAATAAACCGCTAGATCAAAGTTCTTATCTAGCCTGGAGAGCAGGTGGCTTGTGACTCCGCACAAGCCGCTAGCCTCTGGGTGCCTCTGTTTTCCCTTCCAACAAAGAATGGCAGACTGACTCAGTTAGCGGTTCTCAACTTTGATGATATTTAGAATTTTCTAGAAAGCTTTATTCATTCATTCATTCATTCATTTAATTTATTTTTTACAATGCTGATTCTGAAATCTCACCACAGACTCACTGAGTCATCGATTCAAGATGTCGAGCTCTGAGTGATTATAATTCCCCCAGGAATTCCTGGGTAGTTAATAATTTCCCCTGGGATTCTCCGACACAGCTAGGACGAGGACCCTCAGAGAGAGGGCTGTAACTCTTCAGCTATTTTTAATCTGAGATTCATTTCTTCAAACACAAGTTCAGCTGGACAAAGCCTAATGTGCAGAGCCAAGGCTGTTCCCCAAAGGGAAGGGCCCCTGAGTCCTGCCTACTCGGTCACATCCAACCCAAGGACCAGCTCCTCCCGACCTCAGACAAGGTTTCTGCCGGATTTGACTTAAAACTCCTGGAGATGAGACAGTTTCTAAGACCATTTGGAGACCTAAGCCTTCAGCGTCACATGAGACCGTGAGGCTGTGGGGCCAGCCAGCGATGGCGCATGTCTGTTGTGAGCATCCTAACTCATCTGTATTCCTGCTGAAACCACCCTGAGTTCTGCTTGGCTGTCAATGGAACCATGGAGTAAACTCTGCCTCAGTCCCAGCAATTCAGCCAGCTGCTAACTCCATCTACACCCTCAAGAGACATCTGGGTGCCTGGCCTCTCAGAGGCCAAGGGCATGGTCCCATCCAGCAGTCCAATGTCCACAAAGCAGTGGGCAAAATGTCTTCATCAACAACAGCCCCAGAACCACAGGCTGCTGTGAGGGAAGATTGTTGATGTCACACAGGAAGCTGGGGGTTCCACTTTGCAGACACACTGGGAAGGGTTTGGTGTCTTGGGGGGGTTGTTGTTGGAGTTTGGGGTGGGGAGTTGTTTTGTTCTGTTTTGTTTTGTTTTTTAATCAGAAATAAAACGCCAGCTAGGAGATCCCACTTCTAGACCCCAAATATTTAAAAACAAACATCACTTTGCTGGCCGGGTTTAACATTTCTCTGCAATCCTAGGGCCCACTTCTGTGAAGGCAAAAGAATCGGGAGTTCAGGGGGAACCTGAGCTGCATCGCATGTTCAAGACTAGCCTGGGCTACATGAGACAGCAGCCTGGGAAGGCTGAACTCACCCCAGGTCTCCTATCTTTGAGCTGAGGTTTGCAGCTGAGGCTCCTCTGGCCCCATGACTTTGTCCTTAGGCCGGAATCCCAACAAAGATGGCAGGTAGAGGTGGCCTGGACTATGGGGGGGGGGGCTCATGATTTCTCTCCTGCTGCCTCTGGAGATCTACTAACCAACACATTGTCGGAACCATGGGCCAGGCAGACAAGGTAGAAGCACTGGACAAGGACAAAGAAGTGGCAGAGGAATGAAGACTTGAAGCCCTTCCTCGGATAAAAAAGAGGAGCCAGCACTGCTCCCCCTAGGCCCTGGGTCTGGTGAAATGAGGCTGGTCTCATTCGTGGCTTTTAAGGTTTTTTATGCATCTTTTGTTTCTTTCTTTCTTTTTTTCTTTCTTTTTTTTTTTTTTTTTTACTATACATGATATGGAACCCAGAACCTTATGCCGGGCAAATATTTTAGCAATGAGCTATCCCCAGCCCCGTTTTTAATTTTTTTTTATTTTGATCTAGGCTTTCCCCCATGTTGCCAAGTTTGGCCTGAAACTTATTCTGTAGCCTAGGCTAACCTCAAGCCTGCTATCTCCCTGTCTCAGCCTCCTGAGCGCTAAGATCACAGGTCTGGCACAGAGAGCCTCAGCGACCAAGATAATGTGATCATCTGGTTAATGCAATGTTTTCTAGCTGCCATGGGATGGTAGCATGACTCTGTGTAGCACTATCAGCCCATACGGGGAAGCTAGCAGCCATGCTACATACAGATGGTGAGCCAAAGCCATGCACCAGGTCTGCCCCTCCCCCCTCTCTTCCTCCCCCTCCTAACCCCCTCCCCCCCACCATATCCATGGTAACTATGGACTTACGCATCGAGAATTTGGCCAGGGTTATCTGCCTCTAATTTTCATAGCACTTAAAATGGGCAGGCCTCGACGGCTACTTTGTCCTGAGTGTGCAGAAGAGAGCGAGAACCCAGAAAACCATCCCCGGAGTCCAGCTGGGTGGGAATGTGAAAGCATCTTTGGTGCTTAAGCCTGGAGCACAGCTTTAGCGACTTCTCTCCCCTGAGAGAATCCACTGACGGGAGGAAGGGTGTGCTTTGGCTCTCTGTCTGAGAGGGCACAGTCGGTCACGAAAGGAAGGGTATGGTAGAGTTCTCAGTAACAGGACACACAGCAGCTGAGACTCATTGGGAAACAGAGAGACAGAGAGAGACCGACAGCTACAATGTATTGCTCATAAAACCCATCCCTCGGAGATCCACTTCCTGTATGGAGGCCCCGCCCCCTAAAGGTTCTGCCCAGCACCACCAGCTGGGGACCAAGTGATCAAACACAGGAGCCTGGGGAGGTGCGGTTCCCATTTAAACCAGAATGAACACTGAGGTTCACCACACGGCATCCACTAGGCCCAGGAAGAGCAGCCAATGGTAACTTTACTGGAGCAAGGTTCAGACATTACTGTCAGGCATGCTCAGTCACCACCCTCTTTCTGTGGCAAGCAGACTGCTCAGCCAAGCACGGGTACCTCAGTGGTCTCTCCTGTTCATATGCATCCAGATCGCTGGTAGGTTCCCCCACCCCCACCCCGTGGATGATCAGAAATCCTAGGGGCTACTCTGGAACCCTGTAGCAGTTCCAAGTTGAGCGAGTAGTGTGTATTTCTGGTGACAGTGAGTGTAACCCCACTGAAAGCCCAGTTGTGACGTCTTCATCCTGGAGTCTAAGCAACCCACGCGGAAGTTCTGAGCCAATGATTAGTCTGTCAATGAATAAGCAGCCTCGCCCTACCCTCCTCTTCAAAGCTTCCCTTCTGGGTCACCACCTCACCAAAGCTGGCTTCGGCCCCATGGCTGCTATAAGGACCCTGCATAGGCTCCTGAGAAGAGAGCAATAGGTTACTTTGACGTCAGTCAGCAGGCAGGATACTTTAACAAGTCCAGGGATGGCAAGGCTGGGCAGAGGGGCACCGGTGAGCTGATGTAGTCTGTGCCCTTCAGAGAGGGCTCTAAGGGTAGTTCTCCGGGAGAGGGGTTGGGGGGAGCAAAGGGCAAAGGAGAGGGGAGGCGGTGGTTGATGAGTGTTTGATGCAGCTGTTGGTGGGTGGTTCGGTTTTCAGAACATCTGGAAGTCACCACAAGATAAAAACTCCAAGCTCCTTTGCGATCCAGAATTACGTAGCCTGAGAGTTGGGTAATCTGTGGAAATCTGTAGGACCTCGGGGTCGGCAGCAAGCCCACGGTGGGAATTCCCCAACCCACGTTCCTGAGTTCAGTTCATCCACACACCCAAGGGCGGTGGGCTCCTAATGGTGTCTGCGGATGGTCCTCAGCTGGCTTCTCTGGTTCTCTCCTGGCCCCTGCCTTGCCGATGACAACTTTCTGCCGGCGATGATTTCGATCTGAAGTGTCACATGCCGGCTCGTGTTCTGAATGCATGATTCGCAGCTGGTGGCCACAAGACCTTTCCAGCTAGTTAGCCACTGTCACGTGTCCTATTGTATCTGGTTGGAATTAGATTGAAGTGTTTGGAATTAGATGCTGCAAGCAGCTCGTGTGGCTGTTTAAAGTAGCACAGTGACAGTCCCCATTTCCTTTCTGATGGTCTTTTAAAAAATAAGAATGTGTCCCTATGTGAATCGGGCTGTCCTCGAACTCACTATGTCGCTGAGGGTGACCTTGAACTTACAATCTTCCAGCTTCTATCTCCCAAGTTCTGGGAATAACAGGTGTATCCCACTGTGTCTGATTTATTCAGAACTGAGGGTGGATCCCAATGTTGGGTGATTAGAACCCACCAAGCCGAGGCCACTACCCTGATTTTTCTAAATAGATCGTATAATAAGCCAGACAATGTTTTTCTTTTGGTTGGTTGGGGTTTGTTGTTGTTGTTGTTGTTGTTATTGATTAGTTTTTTGGTTGTTGGTTTTATTTTGAGGGGTGGAGTGGGAATAGAGTCTCACTATGTAGACCAGACTGACCTCAGACTCAGAGAGTTCTGCCTCTCTGCCTCCCAACCCCTGAGTGTTTGGCAACCTTGAGATGCAATCCACACACTCTTGCTAGAGGTCCACTGGACTCGGCTCCACAGCACACGACAGGGAGGAAGTGAGGTCATGGGAGACAGGCCCTAGAAGGGGATGCTGCCTCCCCTCCTCCACCCCCTGGCTTCCTGGGTTGCCACTATGAGCTACTTACTGTCCCGGCACATGACCAAGTGACCACACGCTGAAATGGCTGAAGCCAAGAGTCAAAATAAGCCTTCCAACGAGGGAGATCTGGGGTGTGGGGGAAGCTGGCCTGTCACTTAGCTGCATCTCCTGGCTCAGGAAGTCAGAGGCCAGGTGAAGAATCAACTTGAGGAGTAGGTATTGAAGACGAGGTGGGTAGGAGTTCCCATTGTCCCCCGGCATGCCCTGGTACCATGACTGCCAGTGGAGTTCCAGGGAGAAAGCATACAAGGAGCATGGAATGGAGGGACCCCAGAAACAGCTGAGGCCAGGGGAAAGTGGGGTGCCAGCCAAGAGGGAGGCATGAGACAGACACAAGATTCAGGAGAAGAGAAAAGGGCTGATACTACCACACCATGTCTCCAGAATGGTCTCTTCTGTGCTGTGGCTGAGCCCCTGATCCACCACCATCTATAAGCCTAACGCAAGCCCCGGACACTCCGCATAAACAGACCCCAGATCAAGCGACACGGCCTCATCCATAACAGGCTGGTCTTGCAGGCATGAAGACCTGAGTTTGATCCCCTGAACCCACATTTTAAAAACCAGTCATGGTCCTGGGCTTGTCATCCCAGAGCTGGGGAGGCAAAAACAGGTAGGTGCCTAGGGCTCCCTGGACGGCCAACCTGGTCTAATTCTGGAACTCCAGGCCAGTGAGACCCTGCCTCAGAAAGCAAGGTGGATGGTACCTGAGGGACAGACAATACATTAGGTTGGCTTCTGGCAGGCACGCGCACACACAGACACACACACACACACACACACACACACACACAGCACAAACACACTCACCCAATAACATCTAAGAAAAAAAAGAGGTAGGGGTCAGAAGGGAGGGGAACGTGGGGCTGTAACACGTGCCAACAAGCTGGGGCACAGGAGCTCACTCACCAAGCCTCAATCCCTTCCTCAACTCCTCTGACCTCCAACACTGTCTATTCCCAGGAGTACCTGTATGTCTTAGTTAGGGTTTCCATTGTTGTGCTAAAGCACCATGACCAAAAGCTACTCAAAAAACCAAAGGGTTTATTTCTTAAAGTCTGTGGGAAGTCAGGGCAGAAACTCAAGTGAGGCAGGAACCTGTAGGCAGGAGCTGATGGAGAGGCCATGGAGGGATGCTGCTTACTGGCTTGCTCCTGGTGGTCTGTTCAGCCTGCTTTCTTATACAGCCCAGGACCACCAGCCTAGGGGTGGTACCACCCACAGTGGGCTGGGCTCTTCCATATAAATCTTTAACCAAGGAAATGCCCCTACATTCTTATCTATAGTCCAATCTGGAGGGGGCGCTTTCTCGGC
Source organism: Mus pahari (assembly GCF_900095145.1). Lineage (NCBI taxonomy): Eukaryota > Metazoa > Chordata > Mammalia > Rodentia > Muridae > Mus > Mus pahari. The sequence goes on along the minus strand of NC_034609.1, from coordinate 44,053,734 downwards.
TGAAGCTCCCTCTTCCAAAATGACTCAAGCTTGTGTCAAACCGACAGAAAACTAGCCAGCCCAACTGACCCCTTGTCATCTTGACCCACACAAAGCACACCACTATCCAACTAGAGCCTTTGTCCACAAGGTGATATGTCAGTAGTCACATCACAGTGGACAACTTGCCAACTTTTCTAAGTCCCACCGTCTTTAAAAACCCAAATCATTTAAAATAGGCAAAGTCTCTTTTAAAATTCAAAACCTTTCTAGGGGGGCTTCTGTTAAAAGAAGAAAAGTTACATACATTCTTACTCCTCCGGGCACAGTCACAATCAAATCAAACCAAAACCAAAATGCAACAGTGTATTAACTTGAGTGTTTGGCATCTGGAACCAACTCAAAATCCTCTGGGTCCTAAAAGGCTCCATCTCTTCAGCTCTGCCATGCACATCCAATGCAGTTGTCTCTGAGACTCAGGCCACTGGCTTCATGCCACAGCTGTCGCTGTCCTTGGTGGTCATTTCCTGGCATTGGCCTCTTCAAAATGTTGTAGTCTCCACTGCAATCATGCAGCACCTTCACCAATAGCCTCTCCCAGACTCATAGCAGGGACACTAACCCTGCCATATGTTACCAAGCCTCAACTTCTTCCCATGACCCTTCTGTCCTGGGCCTTCCATGTCAACTGAAGCTGCACCTTCACCAGTGGCCTCTCCTGGTGCCAGGTCTGAGCATCTAGCTCTCCAGGCCACCTTCATGCCTTCAAAATTAGCACCACCTGGGTGAGTCATACCTTACCAAGTTTGGCCGCCAAAATAAGATACAGCCCTGACCCTACTCTGGACCATGGCTTCTGTGTCCTGACCCTAGGAAAATATTCCCAGATTTATAATCCTGGGTGGTGCTCTTCTTAGCCACAACTAAGTCTTTGGTCCCAAATTACCAGGCACCACATATTCTTAATTCAAAGTATCACATAAATATCCCTGATAGAGTCTTTGATTCCCTCTGAAATATCCCAAGCCAAGCCTTCGTCATTTGTGATTGAGCTGTTCTCGCCATTATCTTCTGAGTTCCCACTAAATCTCTGAACGTGTAATGGCCTTTTTAATCCGAAGTTCCAAACGCCTTTCATGGTCCTCCTAAAAATATAGTCAGGTCTGTCACAGCAATACCCCACTCCTGGTACTAATTACTATGGTAGGGGGAGGCGGGGCGGGTTCTGTTGCTTTAATAAAACACCACGACCAAAAGCAACTTGGAGACCAAAGAATTTATTTTATAGTCCATCACTGAGGAAAGCTGAGGCAGGAACCTGTAAGCAGGAACTGATACAGAGGCCATGGAGGAGTGCTACTTACTGGCAAGTTCAGCTTGCCTTCCTATATTGGACTGCAGCTCAGGGGCGGCACCACCCATAGTGAGCTGGGCCCTCCTACACCAATCATTAATTAAGGAACCGCCCCACTGCTGGTCTGATGGAGGCATTTTCTCGATTGAGGATCCCCTCTTCTCAAATGACTCCAGCTTGTGTCAAGCTGACATAAAACTAACCAGCACAGTGACATTCTAGAACATTCCTGAGAATTCTAGGCAAACCTCTCCTGTCTTTGGTTGGACTAGAGGGTGCTGAAAATAAGAAACCCGACTCACCACAGAACAGACTAGAGGCTCCTGAGGCCCTCCTTCATGCTAAGCGAATGAATGAATGAATGAATGAATGAATGTAAAAAATGAATGAATATTGGATCTACCTCCTGGCAGGAAATACTGGCAATACAGAGATCTGACGATTGCCTTTTCTGTGAACCTGGTGCCCTGCACACAGTAGGTGCTTTATTCATTCACATGTATAACTTGACCAGGATGGCTACTTCTCTCAAATCACTTTGGGCTTTCGTCTCTGAGCTGAACGTTTTCCCAGACCTAACCTTCTGAGGATAGTGTGCCCTGCGTCAGTCTGGGGTTACCTGTGCTGCCCGTCACCTCCGTGTTGGATGGGCTAGTTCTTGCCCTCTGAGTCTTTCTCTCAGCATGTGCTTTTTTTATTCAGAGTCTGGGAAGAACAGGCGATAGCTCAAGGCTTAGAATTTTGAGGGAAGATGGAATAATAGAGCCTTTTACTTGGAGAATGTTCTAGATCTACCCGGGCATAGCCGTCCCCTACGGTGCCTGGGAACATCAAGTGGAGTCAGTGTAGCCAAGAGCTCAGTTTGCAGCCTGACTTTAGTTCAGTTCATTTAAACAAATGCCAGGAGCTGCATGAAGCCCTGGACCATCCGCCTCCCGCTTCTCAGGCCCTCTCCTGTCCGGCTTCCCACAGCCTCCCCAGCGCCCCAACTTCTCTCACAGGAAGTTCCCTGTGTATGTTCCCATGCACTGTGTCATAGGCTCCATGAAGTCACGACCTGGCCTGCACATCCACTCCTCCTTCCATACCCCCCATGACAGTGCTCACAGTAGAGAGAGCTTTCCATATGTTGCCTATGAACCCTAGCAGCTCCTTTGTAGGCCTGGTTGGGCTTGTAGGGAAAAGGGGTAGCGATGCTTCCTAAAGCTCCACCCAGCATGCCTGACTCCCCCCTCTCACAGGACCCCAGGGTTCTGGAGTTCCTGGGTCCAGAGAGTTGGAAATCTCTGGGCTGTGTTGCCACTCTGGGACCCCTGGCTTATTTCCGCTCACACAAGTCTCCCAAAGGTTCGCAGAGGAGGGCACAGTTCCGAGGTCACGTTCCCCACAGTAGCCAGGTCCCTCACAGCTCTCTCAGCTGCACCCCCCCACACACACACACACAGCCCAGACCCCAAGGCCCCCCTGCTTTGAGCTGGGACCCAGTAAGACAGTATGCTGGCTTTGCCAACTCAAGTGCTCCAGGCCACTGTGCCCCATGCCTGAGGGAAGGCTGCCTCTTTTAGCAGGGCACCAGCCACAGGGGCTTTCCCACAACCAGGGGGGCAAAGCCCTTCACTTCATCTTGTTGAAGGGTGGGGCATGTGAACGTGAGCACACACATGTGTGTATGTACATGTAGGCATGTGTACATATATATATACATGTATATGTATGCATACATATATGCATGCATACATACATAGATGTGTGGACATGTGTGCTTGTGTGAGCATGTGTATGTGCACACATGTTCCTTGGACTGTGGCTGGTCTTGTTTCCCTCTGCGACCTCACCCTCTGAAGCCTTCGTTTGAAACAGAAGCTTCCAGAGCAAATCCCCACACTGGCCCTTGTCCCTCTTCAAGTTCTGCCTCGCTTGAGGCTAGCTGGCTGCAGCAAAGCACGCTGCCTCACAGTGGTGTAGCATCCTGGTCATACTGCGCCTGCGAGTGCCTTGTGCCGGGGGGAGGCCTCAGGCCCCCTGCCCCCTGACAGGAGGTTTACAGTTTATAATCTGGCCTGTGTAAAGCACTCGTCAGCCGGATCCTCCAGTCTAGGCCGACCACCCAGGCAGAGGGCCTGCAGGAAGCGGCTGCGTGCGCACAGTCAGCTCGAGGCTGGCTGAGGACCCACAGGACTCAGTTGCACGGGCGACTTTTTTTGGCATTATCTGCTCAGCCTCTCTACTGCAAACGCAGCCTTGTTTATACGGAGCCATTCCTGCATGCTAAATTTGGAAATTCTACGTATTTCTCTAATCCGCCGGGCCCCAGGCGGGGATGGGGGCGCCTCTGCGAGGCCTAGCCACTTTCCCAGCATCTCCACTAGAACCTCCCAGTGTGGGGGAAAGGCCCTGAGACTAGGGCTGGCCATGCCCGACCCATCACTCCTGATGTCAGTCTAGGAGGCGCTGGCCACCGGGCTGGGATCTTAAGTGTCTGTGTATAGCTGTGTGACGTGTCTCCCTCTAGGCTGGCTGGTATCTGATAGAGTCTCCAGGCTTCAATCCACAGCAGTGGGCCCCACTGGAGGAGGAGGAGGCGGCTGGGCACGGAACCTCCCCTGATAAGGGTTCCGGGAGCCGGGCTGGCACGCTAGCAGGGAGGAATGTGAACTAATAAGTCACACTCACGTTTTTATCTGGGCTGCTGAAGACATCTCCAAGGGAGGAAATCACACCATTCCGGGCAGCAGATAAAGGAGATGGGAACAGAGATGGTTCGTCCGTGAGGTCCGCTCCCGCAACCACCCCGACCCAAAACCCTACCTGAGCAAAATCCTTGGAATTTGGCCACAAGCCTTCTCGCTAAGGCTGCAACAGCTTATCACGAAGCTGTCTCCCCAAGACCCAGCCTTTCTCGGCCCCCCACTGCACCCGCCTCCTCCCTGGCTGCCAGGCCTCTCCAACCCAGCTTGCGCCTCGGGTGGTCTGAACTCTCTGTGACACTATTGTGAGGAACCCTGGACCAGCTGGCCCATGGGGACAGAGACATGGAAACCCAGGACTCAGCTTTCTGAGGCTGTCCCTACCTTTTGCTTGCCTGGAGCTAGGACTCCTTCTCCATCCCTAACTCGACTGTTTCCAAGCTCCTGGACAACATAGGGATGGAAAGCAGGAGTCACGCTCATGTTTTCAGAAGGGACTTAGGCTCGGCCTATCCAGTCTGCAGTTAGGGTTTTTTTGTTTGTTTGTTTGTTTTGTTTTTTTGTTTTTTCCAATCATATCAGAGTCAAACCCATTGCAACATTAGATGGGGAGCAAATGACTGAACCAGGGAGTGACCCAGCCCCTGAGCAGATCTCGTCTATAAAGTTCCTGTCGTAGCACAGGCCGTCTGCAGATTGTATGGAACAGTGTGGAGGGTATGTCTCAGTCGGAGAGCTAGGATAAGACTTCATTAGCTGTTCTTATCATCAGCTGAGAGATACTCCCAGGTGGCACCACTTCCTGGTACAACTGGCCTGAGGTCCACAGCCAGTTCCAACAACAGCCAAGACCCCTGCAGAGATGCAGATGGGGGACACAAGTCAGACATAGAGCCAGGAAGGAGTACAGATTGAGCCCAAGCATAGGAGGCCGTATCGTGTTTCCCTGGACACTCAGCTTCCATTCCCTCTTGTGGTGGTCCAGAGCCCTCTCCCGGGTGTCTTATCAATTCTTTTTTATTTATTTATTTATTTATTTATTTATTTATTTATTTATTTATTTATTTTATGTATATAAGTACACTGCAGCTGTACAGATAGTTGTGGGCCTTCATATGATTGTTGGAAATTGAATTTTAGGACCTCTGCTCACTCTGGTTGGCCCCGCTTCCCTCAGTCCCTGCTCCATCTGGCCCAAAGATTTATTTATTATTTTAAATAAGTACACTGTTGCTGTCTTCAGACACACCAGAAGAGGGAGTCAGATCTCATTATGGGTAGTTGTGAGCCACCATGAGGTTGCTGGAATTTGAACTCAGGACCTTTGGAAGAGCAGTCAGTACTCTTACCCACTGAGCCATCTCACCAGCCCCCCTGTCTTATCAATTCTTAACGCTGCTCACCAGAGTCCAGCTCCTTAAGAGAAACTCACATTTCATGGGAATAGCTCCCTCACACTGCCTGTTGAGAAAGTCCCTGCTCCAAGGGCCCATGATGCCACGCAAGTGGTCACAAGCAAACCCCGATGCCCACTGAGATGGGTTAACCTTCACCCTCCTCCACTCCACAAGATTCAAAATCGCCATTAAAAACAAACCACTGGGTCTTGTCCCCAAAGACTCCTGTGAGTTGCTAGCTTGGGACCTGCGAGGACCAGCTCCTGGTGACTTCCACCCTCTGTTCTCAAAGAAGAAGATTTTGTAATCTCTTTGGAGAAATGAGCGATGTGGCCAGAAATACATCAAATATGCTTAGGGTGTCTTGTGGTGTCTGAGAGTAAATGAGTAGACCAGCACTTGGCAGACCCAGGAGCCATGAAGGACTGTCTGTGGCAATACCAGCCTAGTGCTAAGGATCCCAGTGGCTACATACAGAGCTTTTGAGCAACAAAATAAGTACTGTATCATAACCCACGATACAATGTAAACATCACAGGCTCATAGTTGAATAAGCAAGTGATTGAAGAAGTCAACATGAGAGATAAGTGGATTTGTCCTTGTGGAAGGAGTCCAGTGAATTCATGCAGGCTCTACCCCTAACTGAGATGGTCCCTCAAGCCCGCTCCATAGGACCACCAGGAAGAAGAGGATGAGGGGGGGGGATAGTGAAAAAACCAGGGACACCGTCTCAGCCAGGCAAAGAGGAGGCATAGGGGATGTTAGAGTCATGCTGGAGACTGGCAAAACCTTTGGCCTGATGGAGTGGTTCAGCCTTCATCTTCCCCAGAAAGGAAGTCCCTTCTAAGTGTGAAAAAGACACCAGATGAATCCAAACAAGGAATCTAGCAAAACCCTGAAACTCATAAGATGCTTCAAAAAACAACCCCAGCCACAAGAGATCTCAGAAAGGCTCAATGGCTAATGTGGAACCTGAGGAGACAGGGGAGCCAACCCTAGGATGGCGCTGGCTGTTGGAGTCTTGGTGACATCAGCTACTACCGCTGATGGCCTTCTCCTCAGCTTCCTCTGCTCTTGTACATGAAGGACACTCACTACCACCGTCCCAGAACTGAATGGATTTCCAGGGCAGTCCACTGCAGCTCCCAGCAACCTGGTCCTGTGTGGCGTCAGGGGGGAGGAAGGCTGCCCCAGAGAAAAACCTGATTTTTGCAGAAGATGCTCAGTCAATGAACAGCTGCCTCCCATGACTCGTGCCCTGGGGCAGAGCAGACAGCAGACGCAATGCTAAGTGCCCCCAACCGCATGCAAGGGAAGGTTCCCGGAAGAAAACAGCGCCAGCGGTCCACAGCCACGAGCCTGGCCCAGCCGCATGGGAAATTCCAGGACAGACACTGCTTTAAGCTGCTTTTCGTTTTGGCTTTGAACTCACAGAGCTTCAGGCTAAAGAGAATGTCAGACGGAGTCCGCCTGTGGAACCTCTCCGGGACCATCAGAGGCTGTGGCTCTGCTCCAGCACATCCCACACTGCCAGTGCCCACCACCCTGGCCTCAGTGGTGGAACGCCATAGAGGAGGGAGGGCCTCAGTTCAAAACCCGCCCTGCCACTACTAACAGGTTGATAATGGTGTCAGGTCGCTGGGGCACCCTACTGAGCTCCTTAGACTGTCCCCTCTCTGGTCTATACTCTAGGATGCTAAAGCTGGGGTATCAGCAGGGCCAGGTCCCTTCTACAAGTCCAGAGGGGCCTCTTCTTACCACCTCCACCTCCACCTCCACCTCTTCACAAGACCTTCCCTTAGAGTTTGTGTCCCTGTGATCCTAGCTTGAGGACACCAGTCTCTGGACTGGGGCCCATTCTATCCAGCCTGACCGCACGGCCTCGTCTTAACTTGGTGATGTTTACAAAGACCCTATTAACCGAGTCACTGGGGATGGGGCACATCCTCGGGAGCACTGGAGCAGGAAGCTGCAAGCAGGCAGACTCTTAGCCATGAAGGAGCCCTCTTAGCGCTGTGTAGACATCCCCTTCCCGATTCCACATGCATCCGTGGCTGCTGGTCCCATCACTCGGTCCGGCAGAGGAGCTGCCCATGGGCTCTGGAGATGTGAAGCCTGGCAGGGTTTACACCTCATTTGATCATGAAGTGAGTTGTGGCTGTGGCCACTCTAGGCTCCCTGGGTTCTCTTTGTTCAGGCCCTGGAGACCTACTGAGCCAGGGTCAGGGTCAGGGTGAGGACATCCAGTCTCCGAGTTTCCATCATGATTTCCAGCTTCTGATGCTTTGAGAAGAAGCCAGGGGTCTCAGAACTGATGGGTTAGAGGGAACTCAGGAGCCCTGGCCACTGTCCAGGTCAGATCCCAAGACCAGGTCCTCAAGCTAGATCTTACTGAGGACTGGTTCAGGGCTGTGATGGTTTGTACATGCTGGGCTCAGGGAGTGGCCCTGTTAGAGTGGGTGTGGCCCTGTTGGAGTGGGTGTGGCCTTGTTGGAGTGGGTGTGTCACTGTGGTTGTGGGCTTTAAGACCCTCATCCTAGCTGCCTGGAAGGCAGTATTCTGCTAGCAGCCTTCAGATGAAGATGTAGAACTCTCAGCTCCTCCTGCACCATGCCTGCCTGAATGCTGCCATGCTCCCACCTTGATGATAATGGACTGAACCTCTCTGAAACTGTGAGCCAGCCCCAACTAAATGTTGTCCTTTGTAAGACTTGCCTTGGCCATGGTGTCTGTTCACAGAAGTAAAACCCTAAGTAAGACAGGGGGGCCCACAGTGGCCATCCTGGGGTTTCTAGAACCCAAATGTGCTCATGTGGCCCTGTGCCAGGCCCTTCTCACTACTGTGTCCCACTGTTAGTCATTCTGTCCTTTGAGATTGGCTTAAAGCCCCTCCCAAGGGATACTCCTCGTTGCGCCCTCCAATGCCAGCCCTGGCACAGGCTGGCCAGGCTGCATCTGCTCCCTCCACCATCTTGACCACATCCCCTAGGCCCTACACAGCTACACAACTACATGCTTCTAAGCTCCGAGCTTCCTGTTTGTCCTTGTGAGACAAGTGAAGAGTGAGAAAGGCTTCTGCTCTTTGCACCAGCACTTAAAGCAACTCCTCCCGGTTGCCAAGCCCACCTTCTGCTTCGCCGGGGTTCTACTCGAGTCTGCAGGATTGTAGGGCAAGAGAGAAAAGACATCATGAGGCTGGACAGGTCCTCCTGGGCCCCAGCCATGTCACAAGAGGATGTATCCCACTAGTCCCTTAGTCCCAGGAAGAGTGAAGGAGAGAAGGCTCAATGCCCTCCCCGATGAGCGGCACACCCCAGCGCAGACAGTCCAGGAAGGGCTTGCTGCTGGGGATACCTGCTACCACTTTGGTCTGCTCCAGTGCCTCAGGACAAGCAGTTTATAAACAACAAGAAAGGGTTGCTCAGTTCTGGAAATAAGGAAGCCCCTCCCCCTGCAGGTTCTGTATGTAGGGATGGACAGTAGACACTGATCCTCAGATGGGGCCTTATAGTTGCTGATGTGTTTCTTTTTTTTTTTTTTTTTAAAGATTTATTTATTTATTACATGTAAGTACACTGTAGCTGTCTTCAGACACTCCAGAAGAGCGCGTCAGATCTTGTTACAGATGGTTATGAGCCACCATGTGGTTGCTGGGATTTGAACTCTGGACCTT
>NC_034609.1:44003216-44044247 GCF_900095145.1 Mus pahari | reverse complement strand
AGGAGGAGGAGGAAGAAGAGGAGAGGAGAGGGGAGGAGAGGGGAGGAGAGGAGAGGGGAGGAGAAAAGCAGAGGAGTAGAGGCCGGCCATGAACATGTGGAGAAAGAGGAGGGAAGGGATGAGAGATCAGAGCAAGAGCAAGAAAGCAAAAGAGGAGCAAGAGGGCGAGGAGGGGGCAAGTAGCCCCTTTTATAGTGAGTCTTGTCTACCTGGCTGTTACCAGGTAACTGTGGGTCAGAGCTTAGACAGAATGCTAACAGTTGTGTTTTAATGTAAAGAGGACAAAGGGTCTTTCTTGAGCCTTTCAGTCGGGGAAGCCTTGCCAAAGGAATGATTAGAAAGCCAAGGAAGGAAGTACACTAGAATTACTAGGGCAGTGAGGGGGATGGGCATGCCAGCCTGAGAGACCAGCACACGCAAAGGCCCTAGGGTGGAAGAGCAGATTTTTGTCAGGAACCTTCGTCTCCTCTTGACCAGAGAAGAAGGCAGGAGAGGAGTGACAGGGACAGGACACAGTCACATGGAGCTTCCCAGGGTACCGTGCTCCAGTGTCTCCAGACAATGGGAGACACTGCTGGGGTTCAAGCAGGTGTGAAACTGCCTGTGGCTGAGAGCTTGTGAGGTAGCAGATAGCAGGTGTGTTGTTACCATCCTCACTGCTGTGACAAAGGGCCTGACAAAGGCAGCTTAAGGAAGGGAGGGCTTACTCTGACTCACAATGTGAGAGTCCAGTCCATCCTGGCAGGGACATCACAGAGGCAGGAGTGAGCAGCTGTGTCAGAAAGAACCTCCTCTGTCAGGAGAAATAAAGGCTGGTGCTCAGCTTCCTTTCTCATTTTGATTCAGTCCAGGATACCAGCCTAGGGAATGATGCTGCCCATGGTTAGGGTGGGTCTTTCTACCCGGAAGGAGCCTCACAGACAAACAGGGCGGGGCGGTCCATGGTGATTTTTTTTTTTTTTAAGTCTAGTCAAGTGTCATTGAAGATGAGCCATCACACAGGGTTCACTGGGTGCTGGGCAAGCTCATTTGTATCATGTTATAGGAGCCAGACAGGTGTTTGAGCCGGTATGTGGCAAGTGTGCAGGAAGATGTGGGTAAGTGTGAAGTTAAGTGTGTGGGCATGTGTGTGGCAGATGAGAGTAGGTGTGAAGTCAGGTATGTGGGCAGGTGTGTGGGCAGGTGTGTGACAGGTGTGAGGGCCTGTGTGTGGCAGGTGTGTGGGCATGTGTGTGGCAGGTGTGTGGGCATGTGTGTGACATGTGTGGGTAGGTGTGAAGTCAGATGTGGGCAGGTATGTGAGCAGGTGTATAGTAGGTATGGGTAGGTATGAAGTCGTGTGTGTGGCAGGTGTGAAGTCAGGTGTGTGGGCAGGTGTGAAGGTAAGTGTGTGAGCAGACAGACAGGTAGGGAATTCAAAATGACAAAACAGAGTCTTGGAGATGAGAGCAATGTGCTCACGTTCATACAGGTGCAGCCATTGGCAGCGATGGTGGGAGCTGTCTCTTGGCCTGCACACTGGTTCGAACCTTAGCCAGCTATTCTGAAGGTGTGTGGCTGTCCCGCCCAGTGTGGTGAGGTTTCTGTCACTCAGGCTGGTACCTGTGGCTTTGCTGAGTTCCACAGAGAGCCTTTTTCTCTCTTGGTCTCTTGACCGCCCATCACCAACTCACAGCCACATTCAGGAAATGTCATGGCCCTCATTCTCACTAAGGTATAAATGACTAAGGAGGTGCTAATGACTGCCATTCCCCAGGGCTTTAAGGTTTAAGTGGAGTGGGAAGATTCTGGAGCCAGACAAAGTTCCCAGGGATAAAATGGTGGAGACATTTGGGTGAAGTGCTGACAGGCTCAGCAAGGATATCCTGAGTAAGGGGCAAGGTGGCACTTGATTTTGACACTCACAAGCATGGCTACAATCCATAAGATGGAGTGGCGGGTGTCAGGAAGGGGAGCCACTCCCACAAGCTGCTGCTGAGGAGGGAAGGAAGCACGGTCACTCTGATTCGGACTGTCGGCCCTCAAAGGTTACACACTGGTCACTGTGGGGTCCGGAGAGTCCACTCTCAGACATACACCTGAGAGGCTTGGAGCTGTGTGTGTTCACAGGAATGTTCTTTGGGTCATGTTCGTGGTGGCATGATTAATGGATTAAGGCCATGTAACCCAAAAGCTCCACAACAGACAGGAGAATGACAAAAGTTAACCCTGTACCGTGGAGTATTATTCAGCCATGAAAAGGAGTGAAGCATCCAACGCTGATGGAAAGCTGTCGGTGAGCACAGCCACTGCTGGTGGTGAAGAAGAAGAAGGAGGAGGAGGAGGAGGAGAAGAAGATGATGAAGATGATGATTACAGTGACAGTGATGATGATGGTGGTGGTGATGATGATGGTGGTGGCGATAATGATGACGACGATGACGATGACATTCACTGGGGTATGTAGGATGGACCCAGAACCTCCCTCACCCTAGACAAGCACTCTACCGCTGACCTGAAGCCCCACCCCCCTGACTTCTTTCCCTTGACACATTCTCTGTGAGTGTGGCAGATGTTACTGGTTGCCAACTCAACAGGATCTAACATCAAGGAAGAGACAGGACTCTGGTAGAAAGTTTCCAGATTAAGCTAACTGAGGTGGGGAGCCCCTCCCTGACTGAGGCTGGCATCACCCCGAGGGCTGGATCCCGATGCCCTCTACCACATATGAGGAAAGTCGTGCCGGATGAGCAACTTTGATTCTCCATTTCCTCTTCTCCGTGGCCAAGCCCAGCTCTGAGAGTGGTAACACCTTGTCATGTGTAGACCCTGACCACAGGGCCTTGACACATGCAGGAGCAGTCTATGATTGTGTAGACACTGACCGCAGGGCCTTGACACGTGCTTCTATGACACCAGATAACACAATAACAGTGTCTCCAGCAGTGTACGATCTGGGATGTGGTATTTTGTGATACCGGATCCTCAGATCTTTTCTGGCCTCAGTTTCCCCTTCAGAAGCATGGGGGTGGTAAAGGTACTGACTTCATTGAATGACAAGGAAGGTGGCTGCTCACAAGAGTCAGTGCCAGGACACCTCATCTGGACCACCATGTAGTAGACCCTTGATCTTATTCCTCCAGTGTCATCTGTGTCACAGAAAAACAGACAGGTTGACAGCAGCACCAGGCTTGTTAATGACCGCACAGACTCATGGGACACAGGCCAAGCTCACAACCAGTGCCCTGCAGATGACCAACTGGAAATGCGGACCTTCCAAGTATGTCCCCATGACCCAAAAGAAACAGAGAGAATGAAATTACCAGCTGTCAGCCAAGGGCCACGCAGGACCTCATGAGAGCACTGCCACGGTCACAGCTGGGACGTGTTGGAGGTGGGGACTGTAAAGGGGGATGCCCTCATATTTAAGATGCTGTGGAAAGACAAGATGTCCCCATGAACATGATTGTCCCTAACGCGGAGATCGGCCCCAAGTCAGAGAGGGTGAAGGCAACCCTCAGAAGGGCCAAAAGTGACTGAGATTTTGGAGAGGGGACAGAAGCCAAAGCCACCTCCCTCTGGCTGCAAAGGCCACACGTGCACAGGGCCTGGGGCCACCACCCCCCCACCCCCACCTCACTGGCCCGGATCCATCTGCCGGCGCTGTGTCTGCTGCTGTTTAGACAGCCTGCTAGGGTGGGTGGTCAGGTCTGAGCCAGGCAAAGTTTACAGAAGGACCTGGCACAAATGAACTGTTGATGACCGACTGGAAGGGCTCCGTGAAATCACAACATGTAAAATATGGAAAGGGGAATAAAGGAAAGACACGCCATTTGGAAGGAAGTTGAGCGGCCACATGAAGGCTGGGACGCCAAGCGCAGAAGCCCCCATCAAACACGTGCACTGGCCCCAGCCAAGCCCTTCCCTCCCACCACACACGCAGCTTCAAAAAAAAAAAAAATCGTAGGTTTAAATAGATTTTATGCATCAAATACAAGAAACAGGCCGACATTTTCTCGCCCTCTGTCACGTGGCGGGCTAATATTTGGCCATTTACGCTCCATTGGAGACCATTTCTGGGGAACAGGGCCCTTCCAGGTTGGTGGCCTCCCGCCCTGGTGGCCAGCGCTTCAAGGCCAGGTCTAAGCGAGGAGGGCCATGGCCCTCTATGGAGGGAACAAAGGCTTGACTTCCCAGCTCTGCTCTGAGACACTGCCTGAAGGTGGGAGCAAAATATGGGCCTGTCAATGGGGTGACCCCAAACCCCATGCTCCCAAATCTTGTTCCTGCTGCTCTCAGAGATAGCAGCGGGTTTGAGACCCGTCTGTCTGGCTCAGGAATCCCCACCTCCCAGCCCGCTTAAGGGAGACAGGTTCTTCTACTCCCCTTGTTCTCTGTTCGTCCGAAATAACCTGCTGTAGGTGTGGCTTTTTTATTTTGTTTGTGAGAGTTCCGTGTGTGTGTGTGTGTGTGTGTGTGTGTGTGTGTGTGTGTGGAGTCCTCCCAGTGCCTCCACCCATGATTTAGTTTAGATATTTTTTAAAAGGTTTCAGTAGTTGGGCGTGAGAGGCTGAGGCAGCGGGGGTTACAAGTTTGAGCTAGCCTGAGATACAAGGCAGTATCTCAGAGGGAAGGGAGCAGGAGCAGTATTGATAACCCCAGCACTGGGAGGCAGATGCAGGAGGATTGCCAGGAGTTCTAGGCCTCCAGCCTGGGCTGCAACTTGAGATCCTATCGAAAAACTTAAAAAGAAAAGGAAGTCAACATCTCCTACCGATAGTTACTTTTGAAGCTTTTCAAATCCTAAAGTCTGTTTGGGGCATAACTGTGAACACTCAGTACCAGCGCATAGACTGTTTCTGTTCCAAGTCCCCTTTCCCCTGGGCCGCCCATTTGCCTCTTCTGGTGACCCATCCAGGCCCTGATGTTACACCTACAATGGCGGCTTTCTTAGCTGGGTTTTGGTTGCCATTACTGGGAACTCTTCATTTACACCCTCAGATAATTTGTGGTTTGGTTTTGTTTTTAGATTTATTTTTATTATTTTCAATGTGTGTGTGTGTGTGTGTGTGTGTGTGTGTGTGCATGCGTGTGCATGCATGCATGAATGCAGTATCCTTAGAGGTCGAAGAAGGGTGTCAGATCCCCTGGAACTGCAGTTACAGACTGTTGTTAACCGCCTGATGTATGCTCTTCCACACTGAGTCATCGCTCCAGCCTGTTTGGTTTATCTGTAACTGTTGACTTATCTATAGTTGCTTTATGGATGGGGACCATTTCATAGTGCCTAGATGTATTCCACGTTATTCAGAGCATCTTAGTAACATTTACAGAGAGGCGTGAGGGAAGCTGGTGGTGTGTGCAGTAGACAAGCCGAGGAAGTGCCCTCCCCTGTCCCTCCTTACCCCACTTTAACTGTTCTCTGTGTTGAGGAGAACCCTGTTTCAATTTATCATTGTCAGATAATCAAACATCATCATGGTCTGTGACATTTGATCGCTGTGAGAGAGTGGTCTCCCTGGCTGGGTGATGGGGATGCTCTAATAATCCTCTTGGAGTTTTCCCATCTGGCCCTCTGCAGTTAGCTCTGCATCTAACTCCTATGACGTCTAATTTGTTTTGACTTGATTTGGATAAACAGCTCGTGTTATTTTGGGGTCCCTCTGCTGATTGTGGTTTCACAGTGAACTGTCTGACTTCCTTGCCAGTGTTCCTGACCTGGTCCCTCCAGGGGGTTTTGGTCACAAAAAAAAAAAAGTTCAGAGCTCTGGTCTGTAGGCAGGAGCCTTACAGGTCTGCAAAATTCAGACTCCATTCATAGATTTATTCCTCAAGCCCTAGATGATGCCCCAGCTGCCACAGGGTGCCAAGGCTCTGACCTGGCCTTGCTGACAGCCTGTAGCCTGCACCACTGTGCTCTGCCAGGACAATGACTCTTGTTATCTCAGCCTGGCTCAACTCCTACTTTCTATCATTATGACATTTCTGCCAGTAGCATGTGTGTGTGTGTGTGTGTGTGTGTGTGTGTGTGTGTGTGTGTATGTGTGTGTGTGCATGTGTATACATATATATGCATATGTGTGCCCATGTGAGTGTACATATGTGTGCATGTATGTATGTGTGCCCATGTGTTTGCATGTATGTGTGCATGTGTGCCCCTGTGTGTACATATGTGTACAGGTGTGTGCCTGTGCCCATGTGTATACATGTGTGCCCTGTATTCCCATGTGTGTGCATGTATGTGCATTTGTATGCATGTGTGTGCATATGGGTCCCTGTGTGTACATATGTGTGCATGTGTGCCCATGTGTGTGATTATATAGAGGTTCAAGGCTGACTTCTGATATCTTCCTTTTTCTGTCTTCATGTTAGTTTTTGAGACAGGGTCTCTCACTGAACCTGGAGCTCATGAGTTAGCTAACTGTCTGGCCAATGAGCTCTGAGGATTCTTCTGTCTCCACCATCCAGGGTGGGGACTACAGGCACAGCCTCCTTACTGGCTTTCTTTTGGGTGCTGGAGATCCAAATCTGGTCCTAATGTATGAGTGGAGAGCCCTTTACTCACTGAGCCACCCTCCCCAACCCCTTTACTTCCATTTCTTGGATGTGGGAACACGGATGCTCAAGGGGCCCACAGTGACAGGAGCGGAAGTAGCATTCCTGTAGAGCGAACTCACACCACAGACTCTGCTTCTCCACCCCTTCCCTGAGGAGAGCTCTGCTTCCTGTGAATTTCAGAGGCACGTGGGGGGGGGGGTCTTCAGCCACTGTCTACACATTTGATGTGAATTTTGGAACTGGTCCATATGCACATTGGTGCAGACACTCACCCTGGTCAAAGCCCCACCCTGCCCTGGCCTGGTGATACCTAATACAACCCACATTTCCCCAGATCCATTCCACCTGCTTGAAATGGACAGAGAACAATGGTGTCCCCACTGGCAAAGTTTAAATGTTCATCTGTGTAAAACGCTGAGACCAGTGAGTCCTTGGTGTGATGGGAATTCTGTGAGGGCTAAGATTAAAAGGTGATTCTATTTAATGAGAGATATTATGGTTTACAAAACATAAGAATAAATAAGTAGGTTTCTGTGGAGAACAAAATGATCCTGGCATTTTGTAGACATGGAAATAGATCATGGCTTGGCTCCATTTCAACCCCAGTGACACTGTGTCCTCAGGGGGAATCTCTGCCCTTGGCATACTTCTGAATCACAGGGAGACAGTGACCAATGGCCAGCACCCTCAGAAGGGGAGGAGTGTCTAGGATGGAGCCTGGTGTCAGGATATACTCAGTTCCCCTGGTCACAGCATACAGCAAAATGGCAGACCAAGTGAACAGAGAGCCACAGGTGAGCTTGTGCATCCTCTGGGCTCACAGGAGCAGAGCAGGGACTCCCAGGGACCTGCACATTGGAAGAATGGGGTCTGGTGCATGAGCTGGAAGAAGTGTCTAGAAACAGCCTCACTGGGGTCAGGTGGGCAGGGCTGGAACTGGAGTGGCAATGGAGAGGGAAAGGGGATGACCACCTGAGTGGAGGGGGGAGGGGGAGAACTATGAAAGAAAGGGAGGAGGAGGAGAAGTCTGGAGTGGGGGAGGAAGAGGAGGAAAGAGGGGGAGGAAGATGGGGAGGAGGAAGAAGGAGGAAGGGGGAACTAGGGAGGGCGAAGAAGATGGAGGAAAACCAGAGGCAGGCAACCTGGGTCCTCCAGTTCTCATTTTCAATATTGGCTTCAATTACACATGTGGGGCCTGGCAAAGAAAAACACGAACCCCCAAGAGGGTCACGACCCTCAAATATGTTTTTAAATC
This sequence comes from Mus pahari, assembly GCF_900095145.1. NCBI lineage: Eukaryota > Metazoa > Chordata > Mammalia > Rodentia > Muridae > Mus > Mus pahari. The sequence goes on along the minus strand of NC_034609.1, from coordinate 44,036,455 downwards.
CGTGGAGGAAATTCCCAATTTGCTGCTGCTGGACAGTGTTTTCATTCCTCCCCTAAATGTGGTTCACGACCTTCGGCAAAGAAGCACGACCTCCACGCGGGCTTTTAACTTCTGCAGGGGCCCCGTGGTGTTGGCTGTTCCGGATGAGAGGCTGGATGTGGGGGAGGGAGGTGAGCGGGGATCTCACTAGCCGTAAATCACACAGGATCACAGCAGAGGCACCTTCTGTTTGGGTAAGAACTGCAGGGCCACCTTGGAGGAGAAAGGGGAGGGGGGAGAGGGGAGGGAGGAGAGAGAGAGGGAGGAGGGAGAGAGGGAAAGATGCTTTGCAGTTTTTAGCACTGAAAAAGGCAACGAGCACTGCATTTGTTTTTTGTTTTGTTTTTCCTGACCCCCAAAAAAGCATACCAGGCTAATTGAATAGACTGTAGCCTGGGCCACAAAGCCTAATGATTGGTTTGCTAGGCAACACAACCGTGTGAGCACACACCGTGGCTTCCCAATCCAATCAAATGTGCCCCACTGGATCCATGTCCCTTTAATCTAGACAACATCATAGCTGGATTCTTTTCATGGGAATTTCCCCTAAAGGACCTGGGCTTTTCTCAGAGACTTGAAACCCACTTTGAAATGTGCTGGGTACTTGGCTGGCTGCCTGGGGGCCAGGGAGGGGGAGAGGACCTTGCCCAGAATCATGTTCTCTGGAGGCTCCTGGGATCACTTGGGGACCCTGAGGTGTTATAAGCACCTGAGCTCAGGAAGGGAAGGCCAACAAGAAGCTTACATCTGAGTCTGACCCGTGACTGATAGAGACTGGGGGTGGGGGTGGGGAAGGAGGTTGAGGGAGGGGTGCAGGGGATTGGGATGTCCTGGAGAGATGGCTCAGCCATTAACAGCTCTGGCTGCTCCTCTAGAAGACCGGGATTCAGTTCCTCATACTTACATGACAGCTCAATATCATTTGTAACTCCAGCTCCAGGGGATCCAACACCCTCCTTTGACCAGGCACCAGGCACGAACATCGTATATAGACATACATGCAAGTAAAGAACGCATACACTTTTAAAAATAATAATCTAAAGAAGAGGAAGGAGCTAAACCAGGGAGAATGTGTGTATGTTTGTATGTATGTATGTATGTATGTATGTATGTATGTATACATGCATGGTGAGAATGCACACACACACACACACACACACACACACGCACACACACACACATATCTATCCCTGGATGTCTTGGAACTTGAAACTCACTATGTAGACCAGGCTCCCCTCAAACTCACAAAGACCCACCTGCCTCTGCCTCCTGAGTGCTGGGGTGAAAGGTGTGTGCCACCACACCAGGCTCCACCATATTTTTTGAGACAAGGTTTCTCATTCCATTTGGATCTTACCATTTTGGCTAGATTAGTGGGGACACAGGAACCATGCCTGTTGCCCCCTGCCACCCACATCCCACATACTCACTCACACCTCATACTCACACTGCCACACTGGGCTTTTTTAAGTGGGTTCTGGTTAGCTGGAAATTTTCTGAGGTGTGTGGGCTGTAAAATGGGGCAAGGCATTTCCAAGGGTCCAGTGATGCCTTCCACTTCCTTGGAGCCCTAGGGGCATACGCCATCCCACAGGGAGGAGCTCTGCAGAGCTGTGGTCCCGCAGGCACCCATATGACTGTCCATCCATGTGAGGCAGAGCACCGATCCTGCCTCTGACTCTCGACTCTCCATTCCTCAGCCCGGCCCCTTCACTGCCTTTAAGCAGGACCCCAGGAAGTGGAGCATATCAGCGGCCATTTTTCTCCTGTCCAGATCAGCACTGTGGGCGATAAAGACAGCATTGGCCTCTGGTGGAGACCCCATGGCTAATGAGATCCAGATGTGGTCCAATCAGCCAGCCAGCAAGAGAGCAGCCAGGCCTTGTAGGCACCTGAGTCCTCTTCTCAGCAGACACACAACCCAGGCCTGGGGAGTGCGGGGGGTGGGGGGGTGGGGGGGGAGATAGGCCACCAGAAGACGATGCCATGGGCTAAGTCACAACTATTGCATGCAAGCCACAGAGTAGGGAGTGGCCCTGCTTAATGAGGAAGGAAGGCTCCACACAGCATCTGTGCACGTCAGCTTTTCCACATCAGGAAAAGCCCTGATGTTCCATCACATGTGACGGTCCGTGTACTTGACAGTCAGTTGAAATCCCAGAGCAGACTGTCCAGCCAGGCTCAGCCACCAAGTGCATGCCATTCCCCAGGGCTCCCACCTACATGAGATGTGACCTCTCTGCCCCTCTGAACCCTCTGTGGTGATCTTCTCGACAATCCTATAGGACCCTGAACCCTGGACCACTGTCACTTGAACTAGCTCACCCATACTTACTGCTGCTGGGGAACTTGGATTTGATGGGTGGTGTCCACAGCTCCATCCATAGCTCAGCTTTTTGTTAGGTCAGTAAGTTCCTGGGGGCTCTCTTACAACAACCTGAGCATCCAGGACCAGGGCCCAGACTACCTGACTAACCCAGCTAGCTTCCTCTGCAGCCTGTGACCATCCTGTTAGCTCCTGTCAGACTCTCCTGCCCCACATGAATCTCTTCTCAACTCCCATGAGTCTTCTCAGAACCCCTATGAGCCCCCTCCACCCTCGGAGCCTTCTATGCACCCTTGCTCTAGGGTCCTTGTGTCTAAGATCTTGAGTAGTTGGCCTCCCAGCAGCCCTTCCCAAGATGGAGGCTGCAGATATCAGTCGGGGTCAGTCTTCCTACATGGCTATGCTGTTGCTTTTTTGTCATCTTGATGCAAACCTAGACATGCCTATGAAGAGAGAACGTTAACTGCAGAAAATGTCTCCATAAGATCCACTTATAAGCAAATCTGTGTGGGAGGGTCCAGACCACTGTGAGTGGCGCCGCCCTGGGGCTAGTGATCCTGGGTTGTATAAGAAAACAGGCTAAGCAATCCAGAAGGAGCAAGCCAGTAAGCAGCACTCCTTCATGGCTTGTGCTTCAGTCCCTGCCTCCAGGTTCCTGCCCTGCTTGAGTTTCTGCCCTGACTTCCCTCAAGAATGGATTGTGACCTGGAAGTATAATATAAAAGAAGCCCAGTCCTTACCTAAGTTGCTTTTGGTTACAGTGTTTCATTGCTTTTGGTTACAGTGTGTCATTGCTTTTAGTTACAGTGTTTCATTGCTTTTGGTTACAGTGTGTCATTGCTTTTGGTCACAGTGTTTCATTGCTTTTGGTTACAATGTTTCATTGCTTTTGGTTACAATGTTTCATTGCTTCTGGTTACAGTGCTTCATTGCTTTTGGTTACACTGTTTCGTTGCTTTTGGTTACAATGTTTCGTTGCTTTTGGTTATAACGTTTCAATAGAAACCCTATGACAATGGCTGCCCTACCATCTCTGCTGTTCTGAGAGGAAGGAAAGAAAAGATACAGAAGGTACTTACAAAAAGCCATGGGTGAGGCCCTGCTGCTGCTCTTGAAGATGCTACCTAAGCTCTAGCTGCATCCCTTCCTGCAAAAGGAAGTCCTAAGGCCTCTCTGCAAGATCAGGCAACTTGGCAACTTTCTCTCTCTCTCTCTCTCTCTCTCTCTCTCTCTCTCTCTCTCTCTCCCTCCCTCAAACTCAACAGATTCACAGAACCCACTGAGGTGATCCCAGATTGCAAAGGACCATTGCCAGCAAGGTGCTTCTGTGTAGTAATTTTCTGCAAGTTAGAAGATCGTACCCTGGAGGGAGGCTCCTTGAGTTTCGGGAAATGAACAATGCAGAAGACTTAGGGAGTGCCTGAAATCCACAGATTCCCATTCCCTGAAGTTATGAGCAGTACAGACTGCTCTGGACAAGACCCTGCACCCAAACAGCTATAAATCACACTGGGATCTCAGGATTTTTGAGAGTTACCATCCATGCTGGATCGGGCTTTAGTGACACAGCTGCCCTTGAGTGGTCCTTGCTCATGTAAGGATCACCCCTACTCCTGTAAGTCACTCCAATAAATTCATTAGTTCACAGAGTGAACCTTACTGCTGTCATTACTTTGGTCTGTTGTCAGTTCCCTAACTAGAATTTGTTCATACCTCCCCAGGAATAGTGAGTGTCATGAAACACACAAGACACCAACCACCCTGTCACAAGCTCCCATCTGTCTTGGGCCTATAAACCAGGACACAGTTTAAAGTTCCCAGGTGCTTCCAGGCTGCCATGTCTTCTGGTCATGCATAGTTCAGAGCTCCTGCAACTGGTGATCTCAGAATTCCAGGCCAGCACTAGGCTATAGCCTCAGATTCCCCCAGAGGAGCCTTGTCCCCAGCAGAAGCCACAAGTACCTACCCAAGTCCATAGTTGGCTTTGGGAACTCACAGCAAGTGTTCACTTATGGAGCTGCTGGGTCAAAGCACTGCCCACAAATTGTGTGGCTTCAAACAAAGGTGATGAATCCCTCTGATAGTCCTGGAGGCCAGGAGTCTGACAGCCTGAGTCTGTGAGCTGAACTGAAACCCTGAGGATACTCCTTCTTGGCTCTCACTGTCTCTGGTGGCTGGCAGCATGCTGGGATGAGGGTGGGGAGCACATCAGTGTGCTCTGAGCACTGGCCAGCACCTGGGAGAAGCCACAGGGTGAGGTCAGAGCAGGAAAGCCAGTCAGTGAGATTCAAAGCTTCGTAGGCAGGGGCACAGGAGGCTGTAGGGATGCAGGAGAGGCAGCTGGACCTGGAGTTTACTTCGAAGGCAGAACCAGCAGGATCTGGACAGCCTGGATGTGGCGTGCGAAGAAGAGAAATGAGACAGAGCTCAGGATTTTGGCCAGAGCAACTGGAAGGCGAATAGTCATTTATGCTGGTCTTTGATATCCAGCTGTGAGCTGAGCACTAAGGTCTTTGCTTTGCCAGACAACACAGTCCAGTAAGGGGGTGGGGGGTGGGGCTTATTAAAAAGTAAACACTGGCATTAAATACAGGCAAGTTAAAATGCGTGGAAGTCATAACAAGTACTGTAAAAAGCAAACGAGGAAATGTATTCTGTAAAAGGTTCCTGGGACAGGCATGATTCTTAGTTCCATTTTGTCCCTGGTGCCTGGGAGCCACCTGTCACTACAGCACCGGGGCTTGACAAATGTCACATGAAAACTGAGAGAGAGGAGATGGCCCAGTGGGTAAGAAAGTTTGTTCTGTGAGAATGAGACTCTGAATTTGAACCTCCAGCATGTATGTAAAAAGCCAGGCATGGCTGCATGTACCTGGAACTCCAGTGTTGGAGGCAGCACCAGGCAGGGAGAAGCAGCTCCCTGGCCAGCCAGTGTAACCAAAACAGCAAGCTTCCAGTTCATGGAGAGACCCTGTCACAGGACAGTCAGGGTGAGAGCAGTGATGAGGGATGTTCGATAGCTCGCTCTAACCTCCACATGTACAATCATGGGTGTGCGCATGTGCATGCATGCATTACACACACACACACACACACACACACACACACACACACTCTTACTGAAACACATGTGGAAGAGGTCAGGATTGGCCAGTGTTTCTGAGCTAGGGCATGGTGCATGCTCTGCAGGTGGTTTTGTATACAACATCTTGGGCCAGTGACCCAGCACTCCCTGAGTTCTGCAGCATCCACACTGGCTGATCAGAAAACCAAGTCCTGGGGAGGCTAAATATCTACCTGACTATCCATCCATTCAGTAATCTTCCCATCCATCTATCCATTCATCCATTTATCCATCCATCCATCCATCTATCCAGATACCATATACCCATCTATCCAGCTATTATCTATCATCCATCCAGCTATCATCATCATCATCCAGCCAGCCAGCCAGCCAGCCATCTATCCTGCTACCATTCATCTATCCATCCATCTATTTACCTATCTATTGATCTACCATCCATGTATCCATCCATCCATCTATTTACCCATCAATCCATCCATCTACTATCCATCATATATACAAACATGCATGCATACATACATATATATACATACATACATCTGCCTTCCTATTCATTCATGCTTCTATGCATGTACTCACCCATCCACTCCATTCCTCCAATATATCCATCTCCCCATTCATTTATCTACTTAACCCGCTGCTTATCTACTTAGTTATCCATCCATCTACCCTTCCACACATCTCTATACCTACCCTTCCATCCTTTGATCCCCTCAACCATCCTTCCAGTGGTCATTCAAGCAAGAATTCCCTCAATTCTACACCATGTGTTCAAACACACAGCACTTAGTGAATACCAGCTGTGTGCTGGGCAGGGGAACTTCCCAAACAAGCAAGCCACACACTGTGCTCACACTCTAGGCAGTCCCGATGGGGAGGAGGGATGGAGGGTCAAGAGGGAGGAGCCCAGGAGTAATGCTCCCAAGACACAGCTGTTGGTCACTGGAGCTTGTTCCCACAGTGAGATGACCTTGTGCATAGGAGCCAGAGCCAGCTGGAAGTGGCTAAGGCACTCCACAAAAGCCTTGCCATGACAAGGCTGAGCCAGGAGGATTGTGAAATGACACACTTGCCCACCCAACTCCTCAATCTTCCCCAGCAAGCTTCCAACACCAAAGTAGGGCTCTCACACCATCTATTAGAGGCCATGGCCCCCCTCAGGCCACCTAGACTCTGTTCTTTCCCTTTCAGGTCTTCTGTCAGAGGAGCTTATCCAGTCTCCTTACAGGGATAAGCAGCAGGAGAAATGATTCCTGACAGGAAACCAAACTAGGACTCCAGGTCTAACCCGAGAAGAGCGAGAGGCTGAGTCTTGCCAAGCTATCCATGTTACAGCCATGCCTGAACGTCTGAGGGAAGGGCATCCAGTGATCACAAGAGAGTTGATTAAATCTCTTATAATGCTCAAGTGGGAAGTGAGAATAGAGTCAAAGTATTAAAGATGGAGAATTTCTAATGGTGGGATTTCAGATGTTTACGTTTAATTCTTTACACCTTTTTAACTAGCATTTTTGCTGCTTTTTCTACCATGGGTATATTCATTTTATGATGGACTCAAAAGGAATCACATTTAAAAGGAAGAACTAAAAACATGAATCGTGTAAGCCTTAAGGCAATGCGGGGAATGAGCTGGACTGACAATCGATCATATGTAACAGAACTGAGATGCAGGCTGATCCTGGAGGAGATGCTAAATCACTGAGAAGTCTCCCTGGGGAGTCCATCAGTTAGGCATTATCTAAAATGGCAAAGTGGGGAATTTTCTCAGTAGGACTATAAAGAAAGTAGATCACTAAGTCCAAGAGAAGCGGACACACTTAACCATGATGATCAGTTTTCTGACGGTAGAGACTTCTAAAGTGGATAAGGAAGTGCACGGAGGGGGGCACCAGTGGCTCCAGTGGGCAAAGATGCCATCCACCAAGTGTGACTACCTGGGTTTAATTCCTGGGGCCTATGTGGTGAAAAGAGATAATTGACTCTTTAACGTCGACCTTTGATCTTCACATTCACACAACAACAAAAAATAAATAAATAAATAAATGATAAAAATTTAAAAATAGAACTTAGCGGCCAAACTGTTCACACACACCTGTTTGATCTTCACCACCCCTGTCAGCAGGAGTACCCCAACAGAATCGGAGGGACAGGAAGCTCACCAAGGACAACCTTAGCAAAGATGGGAGTCAATCCTATTTAGTTTTGTTCCCAAGCCCCAATTCTATCCACAAACCCTAGTCAAGGGGAACCTGGTCTCTGCAGAGAGCTGCGATTCTGGAACCAAATCCTTGGGTCTCAGAGTGGAGGCGCCACGGAAGGGCTGCAGCCAGGAATTCCAGGGAAAGGGTTGGGACTTGGCTTTGGTTTCTTGGATGGGAACTTTCACCTAATGACAGGCACATGAAGGCCATAAAACAGTCACAGGGAACACCCAGGACATGGTGTGGGTGAAGACGTGTAGCCATATTGACCCCTTTGGTCTTACCCTGTATACGACCTGGGTTCAGCCTGTGGTTGGAACCAGCATCCTGGGGGATAAAGGAGGGTAAAAGTGCTTCTGGCCAGAGGAGGGGCAACTGGCCCCACATGCTTGCAGGGCTATTTTTAAAATGATCCACATCTTTGCACCAGGCCCTGGGCTGGGCAGGCCCCTCCTCCTGTGGGGCACTCCTGCAAGCCGGGAGACAGAGCCCACTCCTTCCCAGTCACAGATTCTGGGACTGAGTCGTCTTTCCCTAAATAAGTAAATTAGCTCTAATACCCTTATTTGCCATCAACCTTATAAACCTAACACAAACCAGATGGGCCTCGCTTCCCGAACCCCCACGCCGCCGGCCTGGCCTCCTCACGGCTGCCCTTGGCGAGCTGGCTTCCTTCACCCTTTGTTGGGGTAAAAGCCATCAGAGAAGGCATCATGGTGGCTGTAGCAGGGCAACAGGCTGCCAAGGTCCCACACTCCTGAGAGAATCTAGGGCCCCTCATTCTAAGGGCTATCTCAAAGGCCCTCATCAAGGTACCTATGGCTTATTCATTCACAGTTTTTTTAAATAAGCTTTTATGATTTTCCATCCTCATTGTCAAAACTAATGTCTTCATTCCTGGAATATTATCAAAGACAGAGATGATAAGGAAGAAAAATAAAATCTCACAAGGTCTCAAGGCCAAAACTGCTGATGTCTTTGTAGGGCACTGGGATGGAGACCGTGAGAGCCAGGGTCAGCCAGTATTTATAAAGAGTCCAGAGGGTAAATATTCCAGCATCTGGGAACACATGGCATATTAGTTACTGGTTTTGTGTCTGTGACAAAATGCGTGGCAAACGTGACATTAGGGAGGAATGCTTTAAAGATCAAGGGTACAGTCCGGGAAGGCACGGTGGCGGGATCGAGCGGGCACTGCCCACATCACATCAACCATCAGGAAGCAGAGAGAGAGAGGTGAGTCCTGGGGCATGGCTCACTTTCTCCATTGTCTTCAGCCTAGAACCACAGCCCAGAGGATGCTGCTGCTCAGGGTCAGGGAGGGTCTCCCAACCTTAGTTAACCTAGAGACACCCTCACAGTCAGGCCCAGAGGTTTGTCTCCATAATGATTTGAATCCTGACGAGAGGTGGCAGCCTCGCACAAGGTCTCTGTTGAAGAGCGTCAACACTGCCCTTGCAGTATTGAGCCAGCCCAGTCAACACGTGTTGACTTTTCCATGTGTTTTAGCTCACGGCCGGTCTCTTTGATTCCATGACTTTGCAGTTGGGGAGCGATGCCACTAGTCATGTGTTATTTGTCTTTGAGTTACAGCGGCCAGTGGCACAGATCTTTCAGAACTGGCCTTGCATGCATTATGTAACTTTGGGCACAGAGCATTTTGTGACCTGGTGGGACTTCTTTCAAGACACAGAATAAAGAGAACCAAAGGGAAGGTAACCTAAAGTGATGTATTTATAAAAAGATAAAGATGTAGGGATGTTCTGTGGGGGTGTGGTGAGGTATGGGGGACGAGGTGTCTCAGTGGGCCCATGCCAAGACATCCCTTCCCCCTGAGGGACCAGCCACATGACGGTATACGATAGAATAGAGTTTATCCAGGACATGGGGAGGGGAGTTAAGAGAATAGTAAAAGCAGAGAAAGGCAGAGAGAGGGAGAGAGTAGAGAAGTAGAGGCTGGCCATGGCCATGAGCAGGTGGAGAGAGGGGGAAGGGAAGAGCCCAAGAGGGCAAGAGAGAGAGGAGGGGGCAAGCAGCCCCCTTTATAGTGGCCCAGGCCTACATGGTTGTTGCCAGGGAGGAGCATATGTGGCTGTTGCCAGGTAACTGTGGGGTGGAGTTTAGACAGAATGCTAAATGGCCATGTCTGTGCCAATAAAACTTTATTTAAAAATGTGTAGTCACACCAGCTGTGAGCATAGATGAGCTGGCTCTGCCCTGGGATGGCACCGTGTGTGTGGAAAGCTGAGTCGGCCAATGGCGGTTGTCTACCAATGGCATTAAAATAACACTAATTAATGGCAATAATAATTCAAATGCATTTTCAAGAAGGAGTTTATTTAACCCAAATGCACACAAAACACACTACCCTAGCACAAAGCACAACGTTGAAAAGCTGGTGATGAAATGTTTGAATTCTTCAGTTCCACACCTTAGAAATCCAGCCCTCGCTAAGGTGGAAGATACCTCTCCACTCCTCTCCATCACACTTCAGGTGCTTCCTGCTGGGTGATGTGTCAGGCACATGAAGCTATCTTCTCTGAACTGAACCAAACAGCTCCCCCATGGTGGGGGGGGGGGGGAGGAGGGAGAAGGGAAGACGGGTGAGGAAGGAGGAGAGAAGGAAGGAAGGGAGGAGGAGGGAAAGGAAGAGAGAACAGCAGAAGGGAAGTTCATAAGACTCAGGAAGCTCGGAGACTTTCAGGGCTGAGGAGGGTCCTTCCAAGGCTGTATGAGCGACTCCTGGAAAGGGGAGACTCATCCCTGAAAGTTGAGCAGGAGTCCCTAGAATGTGGCTAATGATCTGTCATCTGGGCCGGGGTGGGCTGGAGTCCTCTATGCACCCCTAGGTGTGACCCCCTCATCCATGCACCCATGAGTGATAGCAACTGTGTGAGGGTGGGGTCTGTTCTTTGTCCATCAAGCAGTGCACTCCGGGTGAATAGGTTTCTTTCACTTCTCCACAGAAGGAAGCCACAGGTTCACAATGCTAGGGTTGGTCTGGCGCTACTATGTATTCACATGCTAGACACTGTGTCTCAAGACCGCCTGCCCCTAGACAAGTGGATTCTCACGTACCCCAGCTTTTGTTGTGCAAACCTTGCTCTCCAAGTTAATTGGTCAACAAAATGCCTGTGATTGGGCAGTAGGTAGAGGTGGGTGGGATTTCAGTTACCTGGCTAGAGAGGGGTCAGAGGTAGAGAGGATGTATGAGCAGAGGAGGCCGTGCCGTGAGAAGACATGGACCCTGATCACGTGACCATACACCTGATATGTAAGTTAGAAGAGCTCCCAAGCAGGCTGGCTAGAGTTTATAATTACATTTACACAGCAGCTAACCCTCCCCCCCCCCCCCCCCCCCCCCCCCCAGTGATGACTGGGCCTCCTTGATGTGAATGAGACAGCGAGTGACAGCTTGGATGTCTCTGTCCTACTTTTCTCTTGACGTGTGCGTCACTTGAAGGTCATGTGACATTATCTCTCAATGGTGATGAGAGATGATTAAAGGTCCAGACTGGGACCAGGCAAACAACAGGAGTTTCGCATGAGTCCGCTCTTAGTAAGCTGGTAGCCTAATGGTCAGGCTGCAGGAACCCGAGGTGTGTAGCAATCTTCTAATCATTCCCTACCATAATCCCAGGATCTTTGAGATCAATGGTCCAGTCCAGCCAAGGGGCAAGTCTGCCCTAGGCCCAGAGAGGTTGCATAACCCATCAAAGTCACTCAGCCACAAAGATGAATAAGCCAGTAGACCTACTAGATAGAAGAGATCAAAGATCAATAAAACCATGTCATAAGTGATGTGGAGAAATATTCAGAACACCCAGCCGATCCAAACCAATAACCGGCTTTCAGGGCGCTGCCTCTGTGACCCTCATTTAAGCAAAGGGTCCTTGATGGGTGATTAAAGATATTGAGAGGATGTTGCCCTGGATCAGAGTGTCCACCCAAACCCAGTGACTGGTGTCCTTGTGAGAAACAGAAGAGGAGAAACTGAGCAAATGTGAGCAGAGCCTGGAGCCAGAAAGTCACCAGCCAGGGACACCTGGAGTGCCCAGAAGCTGGAAAAAGCAGGGGGACCCTCCCCAGAGTCTCAGGGGATGCACAGCACCACCCATTTGTGAATCTTCTGTGAAGAAACTTGGCCGTGATTCTGAGCCAGTTCCCTACATGTGATCCATGTCCCAAGGGTGTTCTGAGCCTCTGTGTGTCCTGATCCCCTGTGTGTCCCAAGTCTCTGTGTATACTGAGTCCTGATGTGTCCTAAATCTCGTATGTCCTGAGTCCCCATGTATACTGAGCCCTGTGTCCTGAGCCTCTGTGTGTCCTGACCAGAGTCCCCAAGTGTCCTGAATCCTGTGTGTCCCTAGTCTCTGTGTGTACTGAGCCTGTGTACTGAGACCTGTGTGGCTGTGTTCCACCAAAGAACACATGGTGTGCACACCATTGAGTTGTAGCTTGTTCCTACAACCTGGTAGTCACCACCCCAGGCTTCCAGAAATTTCTCTTAGAGCAGCAGTGCAGCATCTAAACACAGCAGGCGCTAGCTCTGAAGAGAACCACAAACACAACACAGCCACCTCCCATTGGCACCTCCATCTCAAGCTGCTTCCCTCTCTTCTTCCTCCTCTTCCTCTTTCTCCTCCTCTTCTTCCTCCTCCTCTTCCTCCTCCTCTTCCTCCTCCTCTTCCTCCTCCTCTTCTTCTTCCTCCTTTTTCTCCTCCTCTTCCTCCTCCTCTTCTTCCTCCTTCTCTTCCTCCTTCTCCTTCTCCTTTTCTTCCTCTTCTTCTTCCTCCTCTTCTTCCTTTCCTCCTCCTCCTCTCCCTCTCCATCAGCAAAGCCCAGTTTTCTACTCTAAGCTTTGTAGACTGGCCACATGTTCTCCATGGAAGTACCCCAGTCCACTTTGGTAGGTGCCATCAGACACGGCTGCTGTAGTCCAGAAACTGCCCATTGGTCCCAGAAACCATCATCAGGACCAAGGAAAAGTTCACTGAACAACCCCACCCCTAAGCTCTTGATCCAAGCAGCCCATTCCCAGACCAGATAGGTCAGGAAGGAAGGAGGGTGAGCTCAGGTAGGGACAGACAGGGACAGAATCACAGTGGCTACATGCAGAGCTGCAGAGTGGGGCAGGAGCTGTGGACCTCGATGGAGCCCACACTGGCAGGACATCCCTTCTGGAGCCTGAGTCAGGCATCCTGCGGGGTTTCCTGGCACTTTTACACCACAAAATCTTCCTGGGACCAGCAGAGAAGCAGCAGACATAGGTCTAGGTGGGAATGTTACTGTCCGGATGGAGCCTGCTTCCCCAGGAATTTGCCAAAGGCACTGGGAACTTTACCAGGTTCTATAGGTACAGCAGAAACCATGTGCCAGCTCATGTGGAAGAGCCTTGACTTTGGGGTGAGGTCTGATCACCCCAGGATGGACAGTGGATGGTGAGAGGTGCCATCTCCCATGTTCACCATACAGGACCCTGCTCTTAGCTGAGTGCCTGGCTCCCACCTCTGCTACAGCCCTTCCAAAGCTAACCTCTCTGTTGGTATCAGGACCTCCAAAACCAGTGACATCACACCTAGACAGCAATGTAACCCTCACACCTGTTGCCAAGGCAACAGCCACCATATTCCCAGAATCCACTTGGCTCACCTCCACCTGTGACTATGTCACTATCCATATATAAAACGAAGACCCCTCTGATCTCTCTCTCTCTCTCTCTCTCTCTCTCTCTCTCTCTCTCTCTCTCTCTCTCTCTCTCTCCTTCTCTTTTCCCTGCCACCTTGCCCTTTCCCTCTCTCAATAAACTTCACATGGAACTGTTTGGCCTGGCATGGTCTTTCTGGAGTCGCATGATGATCACAACATTCTCGCTGTCCCAAAAGCCATGGGAGGCCTCTGAGCAGCCCCCTTGAGGGTTGGGTAAACTGAGGCTGGCTTGGGAAGTCCCAAGCATATGGCTTTACATTGGTTCAGAATTCACCACCCTAGCTGGCTTTGTTAGAGCAGACAACAGCTCCTCTTAACATCACACCTTCCCTAACCCACATCCCTAACCCCCCAGGCCTCCATGTCATTATCCCCACATCCCTGAGCCCCTCCCGGGCCTGTTCCCTGGCCCACATTCCTGTCCCCACCCCTGTGCCTCTGGCTGTGTGGACCTATGAGGTAGACTTTTGCCTGGCTGGATTTTTTTTTTTTCCTCCACCACTGTGTCTTTCAAATGTAGAGCGGAGCCCTGTACCCAGCAGGTACCCAGTAAATGCTTTTTGAGTGAGTGATTGAAACTCCTGGCCTTCTAGGTGTCCTGACTGCATTCTGGAATGTTTGCTCTGTTTCTGGAAGCTTTGGCTCGCCTGACATCCAGTCAGGGAATGTGAGGCCTCTCAGCCCATCCTCCACACTGTTTCCCACCCCTGATGCCCATGAACCCCAGATGAGGTCCTGACCTTTGCCTTTCCACTTCGCACTCAGAGCCACAGGCAGAGAGACCAAAACACCTGACTAGACACATTTTCCTGCCAGGACGCACCCATTCCCTGGGGGACGTGAATTCACTTTCCACTGAAAACTGATTCAGTCTCAAGTCCTGTGTTCATACAAATGACTTCCTCAGTGACCTGGGTTCTCCCTGGAGCTGCCCGCCACCCAGGCACAGCAGAGACTTAATCCATCCCACATGGGGCTCTGGTGGCCACTGACCTCTGACCCTGCTGCCCTGGGAGAACTACCGTCTGTCACTGATAACCTCCAATGTCCCGGGCTGGATTGGAGCACTGGCCGCAGAGATGTGCTGATAGTGGCGGCTATCCTGGGGTCAAGTCAGTAGGGCAGGACTGACAACCCTTGATGCCTATGGATACAAAGCAGAGCTGGGGACGGGGAGGGGGCTGAACCCTGTCCCAGAAAGCCTAGAGGGAAACAGGAGAAACTGAGGGAGGCAGGCAGCTCGTCAGGCAGGCAGCAGTTGCCAAAAGATACCCTGGACATGTGGCTGGGGAGAGGCCCCTGAAGCTCCTGGGGACCCTTAAAAGTGCTGCTTGGACATAAAAGGCTCAAAGTGAGGATGTTCACCACTGCCTGCCGCCTGAGTTTGGTCATCTTTAGCCAGGGCATAACTGGCATGGTGGGCCTGCTTGTAGCAAAAGCCCTCAGGAGAGCAAAGCCAGAAGATCACAAGCTTGGGAGCAATGTGGGTTACACAGCAAACTCCAGGCCAGCCTGGACTACAGAGTAAGACTCCGTCCCCTCCCCCCAAAGAAAGCATCGATAGCCAGATACGGTAGTGTACAACGTGGGAGGCTGAGACAGGATGGTTTGTGAGTTTGAGGCCAGCCTGGGCTACATAGCAAAACTCTATCTCAGAAAGTGCGAGGCGGGGAGGGAGAGGGAGAGGGAGAGGGAGAGAAAGAGAGAAGGGGGTAGAGAGGGGGGAAGAGGGAGAAGAAGAGGGAAGGAGCAGAGGGAGGAGGGAGAGAGAGATTGAGAGCCTGCTTTTTGTGCAATTATAGAATTTCACCCGGCACCTCCAAGTTCACCGAGGGCCAGGAGTGTGGACCAGGGAATTCGGTCACCCTGTCACCCACAGGCCTCTGTTCTGCAGGGCAGCGTCTCTCCAAGTCAACAAATAGACCTCAAAGGACTCGAGCGGCAGATCCCAGGACATGGCGGCCTAAGGGAGGACCACCGGGTGCCGTGAGGCCTGGCAAGCAGCGGCCAGTTCCACTTTGACAAATGAGCCGCCCACGCTTGACAGGGCTCGCAGGCTCTGGGCCAGATAAGTGCACCAGAGGCCCAGGTCATTTTTCCTCAGCTATCTCTCACTGAGGCCACGCTGACACTCAGGAGTGATGGATGGTGAGGCAGATGACCACCCCACCCACCGGGTGAGTGGGCTGGGGAGGAGCCTCCAGAAACTTGCCTACTGATCTTGGGGTGAAAATCAAGAACCCCTAGTTTCACACTGGGGCTTCATGCACTTCCACTCACAGCTGTGCCTCTGCCCCCCCCCCCACACACACACATGCATGCTCATACACAAACGGGCACACCACACACACATGCACACAATCACATATTCACACATGTATGCATGCAAGGCAAAGTATATATGCATACACTGGCACACATAGGTATGTGCACAGACACATAAACATATACCTGCATGCACACATACAAACACACCCATACACACATAAACAGATACATATATGTACTCCTGTGTGTGTACACATGTACACACAAATGCATTGCTTTCTGATTCTGCAGCCTTCTGTTTCATTCTGCCTTTGAGATGGTTCTCTCTGTTGTCTAGGCTTGCCCTGAGGCCTGAGGCCTGAGGCCCTGCAACTCTCCTACATTAGCTACTGAGCAGCTGATCCCATGGGTATATATATATGCCGTTGTACCCTGCTGAGCCAACCAACTTTTAAAACTTGGAAGCCAGCAAGCCTACATCCCAGGGCATTGTCCCCAATCACACGGCAGACACTAACCTACAACTAAAGCTTCAAGTTCCTATCAAGTCAGGCTTAAAGTCAAGGGGCGAGGCACCACCAATGGGGTTCTTTTGGAAGATGCCGGCTGGCTGGTACCCAACGGGCTGGGAGACTCAGCTCGCCTCACTCTCTTTTAAGTGTGCAAAGACATGGGTTAATCCAAGCCTGAGAAAAGCTGCCCAAGGGACTAATGGTTTCTCTGCCCCAGTGGCAGACGGGGACATTGGGGTGACTGTGATGGCTCAGCCAACACTTCACCTGCAAGCTGTAAACTCCCTGTGAAGTAAGACAGGGCCGGCTTCAGAGGCCCACGTTAGGAAGTAAGAACGGAGAGTCACGTGGCCAGCAGGATAAACATAGGCCATCTCGTCTCCAGAGTCACCCATTTGTCCTCGACACCCCTCAGACACGTGAATGCCTGGCTCAAGCTCACCGCTCACCCTCCACCCTCTCTGGGGAAATGACGGTGCCGGATAGAGCCGATGGGACCCGGAGTCCGGATGCCCACCGTCCGGGGCTGTTTATGTTTGAGCCCCGTGTTGGAAGAAAAATGTGAGAATGTTTTTCCAGAACATGGTGGCCGGGTAAGGTCGCTGGGTGCCAGGGAGGCAGAAGACAATAGGGCAGGAGGGGTGGACTCGGACGGAAGGATAGGGCTGGGTACAGCTGCCAGGAGCCAGAGCGGGACAGGCTCACCCTTCCCTCTGCTGCAAAAGGACCTGGCTTCATGCTCCACCTGAGACCCTTTGTGTGATGCTCAGACAGTGTCCTGACTGTGTGAGCCAAGCTTGGGCTTTTTAGAAGGCCTCTCACACCTGCCACTCAAGTGAGGTCACCTGGGCCATAGGCTGAGTTCTAGGCCAGCCTGGGCTACAGAGTGAAAACAGAACAGAGGATAAAGCTCGGTTGAGGAGCGCTTACCTAGTATGCTGTGCTGGGTCGTTTTAAATCAACTTGGCACAAGCTAAATTCATCTGAGAGGAAAGAGCCTCAGATATTAACACAATATCTCCATAAGATTAGGCTGTGGGCAAGCCTGGGGGGGCATTTTCTTAATTAGTGATTGATAGGGGATTCTGGGGTACGCTGAAGACCAAGTTACATGTTCAGCTTTGTAGACTAACAACTAAATATACATAGGTCTGTGTGTGTGTGTGTGTGTGTGTCTGTGTTTGAGTATATGTGTATGTCTGTATGTCTATGTGTGTCTGTGTGTGTGTATGTCTGTGTGTATGTGTCTGTGTGTCTGTGTGTGTCTGTGTTTGTGTGTCTGTGTCTGTTTGAGTATGTGTGTATGTGTCTGTATGTCTGTGTGTGTCTGTATGTTGTGTGTCTGTGTGTGTGTATGTCTGTGTGTGTATATGTCTGTGTGTGTGTCTGTGTTTGTGTGTGTGTGTCTGTTTGTGTGTGCCTATGTGCCTGTCTGCATGTGTCTGTGTGTGTCTGTGTTTGTGTATGTCTGTTTGTGTGTGCCTATGTGCCTGTCTGTGTGTGTGTGTGTGTGTGTGTCTGACTCTGTTCCTCTAGGGAACCCCAACTAATCCAAACTTTCAGACTATGTCTGGTTATGTCTTGCTTATTTCTGTTAAGATGGACTTTCACACTATAACCTAGAACTGATGACTTAGCCTAGGCTAGCCTTGAACTTGCAGCAATCCTCCTGCCTCCGCCTTCTGAGTGAGGGCTGAGACAGCAGACATAGCCAACACACCAGGCTCCTAATGGCATGTCCTAATAGCAGACAAGTCCCCAAGAGGTCAGCTCAGAAAAGAAAGCAGCTTGAAGTCTCCAAGAGCCGAGGGGCAAGCTGGTGCCTCCTGACCAGGACGCTCGCCTGCACTGGGAAGATGAGATTCTCATCTTGTTTTCCAGGAGGCTCCACTCAGGGCCACGCAACTGTAGGTCCACCATGCTTCCCTACTTCACCTGGGTTTCCCACCTACAAATTAGACATAATCGTGTTTCCCTCTGGCAGCGGGGAGACGAAACAGAAGATGCCGAAGACACCACATGGGTTAGGGCTCGCGTGGGCTACACTGCCTGTGGTCCCAGTGAACACAGGTCTCCTGCTTCTGAAGCAAAGCGGGACCTGGGGAGCCATAGGATGCTCCGGCATCTGCTGTACCTCTTTCTGACCGGCAGGGGGCGCTCCAGCCACCCAGCGCCCCAAGGAGGGAGGGCAAGCTGAACCATCTCAGCCTCACACCTGGCTGGGAAATGATGCTTTGCGCTGTCATTACCTTTGCTTAAAGCTGGGGTGTAGCTGGGCATGTTGGCTCCTGTTGGTAATCTCAGCACGCTGGGGAGTGAGGCAGGAGGATAACCATGAGTTTAAAGCCAGGTGTTGCTGAAAAGCAAGGCTTTATCTCGGACCAAGAAGGGGTGGAGGGTGGTAGGGATGGCTCACACCTAAGAGAGTTAAAAGGGTTCCGGCTGTCAGGGTCACACTCCTCTGAGTATCATCGTCCCTATATTACAGATGGCAACGCTGAGGCTCAGGGAGGTCAAGGGACTGTCCCTAAAGTGGAAAAGTCAAGCCTTCCTCCATGGGGTCACCACCACATCCCGGGAAGTGATCCAGGGACGTTTGTAGTCTCTGTGCTCTGGCCCATGGATGCTCCGGCGGGCGCATAGGCAATAGTTACCTTGTAAGTGTGCTGTTATTTTGGGGATGGGCACATGTCCACCTGTCCTCAGGTGTCCCCTGGGAAGCAGCCACTGCAGCCAGACAGGAAGGAGACCTGAGGAATGTGGCTTCTATGTGGGGGAGGGGGGAGCAACTTTCTCCTCACCAGCAGTCTCTGGGGATTAAGATGGCTGGAGGAGGCTCTCTGGAGAGAGCAGTGTTGGAGACCTACCCTCCTCCTTACTCCCAGGCTTCTGGAGCCTGCTTCTAGCTGGGCGGGCGGAAGCAGAAGGGACCTCACAGGATGTAAGTGCCAGTAGTGACAGTGGGGCTTACATTCCTGTATGCTGGTGTGCCTGCCATCTGTCTCTCCTGGCCCACTTCACTCAGCCACACTGCCTAACACCAACACAAAGAAGTGGGTTCTCTCTCTCTCTCTCTCTCTCTCTCTCTCTCTCTCTCTCACACACACACACACACACACACACACACACACACACCAGCCATGTCCCAGGTGCAGAGGCCAGCATGTGGCTGCTCCCTGGGTGACCAGCCATGGTCGCATACACATGGGATGCCAGCAAGAACTCTAGAGAGTGAAGCCAGAGAGTCGCATAGAGTTCAAGGTCAGCTTGAGCTACGGAGTACATTCTAGGCCAGCCTGAGCTACAAACTGAGACCCTGTCTCAAAACATCAATAAATAATAAGTAAATAAGTTCCCCCAAGGGAATCGGGGCTCAGATTCACAAAGGTAAGATGCTCCCCGCTTTGAAAACCTACCTGCCCTTCCCAAACCCACCGCAGCATGTCTCCCACACACTCCAGATGGGTTCTGGGATCCGCAAGATTTGACTTCAAAAAGACACTGGCAGCTGTGCCCTCCTGGCCTGGCTCTACCCACCATCCCTCCCCAACACCACCGCTAGGCCTGCTCACTCTGCCCTCACCTGTCTAAGGACAGAAGAGTAACACCATTAGCATTGAAGAGAAGCAAGCGCTCAGAGCTGGCCGTGACCACGGACATCTCTGTCTTCCTTTGTATTAACTTTGAGGTTTTTCTACTACATATAAAAATAAGTTGGGGCTGGAGAGATGGCTCAGCGGTTAAGAGCACCGACTGCTCTTCCAGAGGTCCTGAGTTCAAATCCCAGCAACCACATGGTGGCTCACAACCATCTGTAATGAGATCTGATGCTCTCTTCTGGTGTGTCAGCTATAGTGTACTTACATATAATAAATAAATAAATAAGTCTTTTAAAAAAATAAATAAATAAGTTAAGCCGGCCAGTGGTGGTGCATGCCTTTAATCCCAGCACTTGGGAGACAGAGGCAGGCAGATTTCTGAGTTCGAGGCCAGCCTGGTCCACAGAGTGATACACAGAGAAATGCTGCCTCAGAAAACCAAAAAAAAAAAAAAAAAGGTGGGGGGAGAGGCTTCAGGAAGATTGTGGTCACCCCTGGGGGGGCTGTTCAGCCCCACCCCCACCCCCTCATACCCACAGCCCCAACGCCAGAGCCGCAAGACGAAAATTTCAAAGTTACTTGAACTTCATCCTGACCCATAATCTTTGTTCCCAGAGAGTGTGGTCTGAACACAGCCAACCTCCATCTGGAGGGGGCCATGTAGACAGGAGCAGGTGATACCCACACCGTGGTGCAGAGAGTGAGTCCGGCCCTATTGTCCCCAAACAAAGCCAAGCATGAGGCAGGGCTCACCCACTGCCAGGACACGGAGGCATGCAGGAGCCCAACGAATGAGTTGGCATTATACCTCAAGGTGCCCCAAGATAGCCTACCTGGGCTATAGATGACACAGACACCATGATGAGTTTCCAAGCATGGCGAACAGAGCCTGGGACAGGGACTCTGAAGGGTAACAGAAGAAGGGGCTCGAATGGAGAGGGTGGCACTGCCAAGTTCCTCTCAAAACAGGCAGCTGGGAGGCCTCCCCCAGGGTACTTGCCCAGGCAGTGGTACAGGGCACTCATCTGCTGGTGCCCACATGTCACGAGGAAGAAGTTCCCTGGCCACGGTTGCACTCAGTCCCTTTTGCTACAACTTGGGGCAGGCAAAGCACCTGCTATTTGCAGGGGATGTCTCAGGCGGATGTGAAGAAGGGCACCTTAAGCCAGCGTGGGAGCATTGAATGCCAAGGACATGCAGGATGTCCCAGCAGTAGGTCCTGGGTGGGTCTTCCTATGAAAACTCCATCCTATAATTGTGTATGTCCCAAGGCATGGCCTGGCTGCTTCTCTTTGCCCTTCCCTTCAATATCCATTAGAACAAGAGCAGGACATTTTCCTACAGCTCACCTAGGATTCAGTAAAGAACTGAGAACCTCCTTCGCAGCTCTTCCCCTGGAGAGGAAGCCTTGCAGGCAGCAGACAGAACGGCCAAATAAGCCTAGCGTCCAGCAGCCACCTCCGGGCCTCTGGTGACACCTGTGCCCTGTCAAATCTCACATCCTTGGTGTCTATCGGCAGCTCAAAGTCATCCCAGCCTCTGCGATAGATAAAGCCACCCAACAGGCTTGTGGCTGGACAGACCTGAGCCCTTGGTGATTGGGACCAGGCTGACCCCAGAACGGACTCTGCCCTTCTCATTCTGGTATGTCCCCCTTGTCTGTGTGTGGCCCACTGCAAGAACTCAGATCTCTGTGGAGACGACTGGTCCCCTCTCCTCCTCTCCCTCACCTTGGGACACCCAGGTCGCAGCTCTTGACCTCTGCTGATGGCCAAGCCATCCAAATGTCAGCAGCCCACCCACACCTCCTGCCTCTGAGTGCATAGCACACACAGTCACAGCCAAAGAGGTGAGAAAGGCTGGTGGCCTCTCTCTGTTCACACCCTCTGTCTGCTGTGCCTTCTCCCCACCAGGATTGCTCCCTGGAAAGAAAGCTCTCCCACCATCTGTCATCACACAAAGGGCATTGTGACAGCTGGACAAAGGGAAATCTGGGTCTTTACGGACAACCAAGAGGCCAGGTTTAGACGCACAACTCCTTGGGAGGCAGAGGCAGGAAGGTTGCCGTTTCAACGCCTGCCTGGCCTGTGGAGTCGGCTCAAGTTCAGCCTGGACAGCTTAGCAAGGGCAGACTGGAGCTGTGCTGCACCACACTCATTTGCAACCTTGTCGACGCAGATGGTCCCGGGAGAGAGCATCCCCCAAAGTACCGAAGAGATGGGCTGAGTCAGGGTCCCCCAAATCTAACCACGTGGGATAGGATCTAGGGAGGCCCTCCTCCTGATAGCAACACCCAGCATCTGCCTTCCTCGAAGGAGACAGAGACCAGCTCACCCAGCCTCCGCCCTTCACACACACGAGAGGACATGCCCAGTGTCACAGGCCAGTTTGTCAGCAGAGCCAAATTCAGCTGCCCTGACCTCCCAGGCATTGCTTGGGCTGCACTGGGTAACGGAGCCTCTGCGGAGCTAATTGCCGTGGCCCCGGCATGGCCTGCGTGCTGCTCTAACCACTTCCTCTCCACTGAGCAGGAAATGAAGGGAAGGACGGCCCTCCCCGCCTGTGCTCTGTGACCCTTCCCAGGTCTCCCGAGCCAGGTCAGAACCACGACCATCTTGCTGTTCCTTCCTGGCAGGGTGCTCAGTGGAGACTTGCTCCTGTCCAGCCTAAAAGAACTCACAGGGAGCAGCAGCTATGGCCGCCGCTGCCTCCCCAGGTGTTTGGAAACTATTTGAAAGGCAGAAGAGGTTTCTTAGTGGTTAGAGCGCCGGGTGCTCTTCCAGGGGACTTGGGTTCAGGTCATACCATCTCATAGAGGCCCATGAGCATCTGTAATTCCAGTATCAGGGGATCTGCTGCCCCTTTCTGTCCTCCAAGTGTACGAGGTACACTTGCGGTGCTCAGACATACATGCAGGTAAAATGCTCATATACCTAAAAATAAACTAATACGATAAATTTAACAGTAACCTCCTTGAGATGACTCGCTGGGCCACGCTGCCCCCTTTAAAGTGATTTGATACTGATGAGTCATGGGTTGCAAAGAAATGACCAAGTTTTATGTGTGGGTGTGACTTCAAATAACAACTTTTAAAATGTACCTTATTTTTATGTACGTTTCTATGTGTGTGGATGCTGCACAGGGGTGTAGTACCCACAGGGGCCAGAAGAGGGCATTGGGTCCCCGGAAAGTGAAATTACTAATGCTTGCGAACTGCTTGAAGTGGGTACCAGGAACCAAACGCTGGTCCTTTAGAAGACAGCAAGAGCTCTCAACCAAGCCATCTCTCTAGCCCCAAATGACAGGGCACATGCATGCACAGGCACAGGCATAGGCACAAAACTAACCAATTACATGCATATCAAATTGTCACCGCTAGGGGGCAGCGTTTTCTGGAAAAGCCATTTTTTTAAGCCCTACCAGCATGGTGTATTACTTTCCCCTCCCCCACCCCCAGTGGTGGCATGCCCTTTCTTTCACGGTGGCTGGGGTGCTCTGTGGTGAAATGTTTATGTACTGGGGAGTCTGTATCTTGCTTTGCTTCTGTGGGGGGAAAAAAAGTCTCTAGTAAATGCAGTTGGATTGCTTTCTAACCCGCTGTTGTTTGTTTTAAGATCCAAGCTGTGGCTTTTAAGTAAATTATCTCTGAAAGGTGTAAAAGCATTTTTCAATACAAACAAGTTGCTAATGAGATAAATGAGAAGAGGGGAGCGTGCAACTGTGCAGTTCTCCTGTGAGGTAGGGGCTCTACCCCTAAGCCACGCCCCCAACACCTCATTGGAGAACCCTAGGAAGGAACTCCACCCCTTGGGCCACGCCTCAATACCTCACTGAGAGATCCTATGCAGGGTCTACACTTCTGAGTCACGTCCCCAAAAAACTCACTGGGGGATCCTATGCAGGGGCTCATTCCTAAGCCATGCCCCCAACATCTCACCGGGGGACATTAGGCAGGAACCCCCCCCAATACCTCACTGAGAGATCCTAGGTGGGGCTTCCCTCCCTGAGCCACGCCCCCAAAAACTCACTGGGGGACTCGCAGCAGGGGATTTCTCCCACCAAGCCATGGTTCCAGCCCCCATGTGGGGCATTCTAAGCCTGGGCTCTATGATGAGCAAAACCCCAAGCCCTCAATGAAGGAGCTTTTTTTTTTTTTTTTTAAAGGAAACAAAACAAGCTCACTCACTGGGATGCACACTTGACAGTGGTTTCCTATCCTGTGAGTTTCACCCTATAACACCACAGACCCCTGTTTGTTTATCCCTCTGTGGTCCCATGTGCCCTCATGATCCCTGGAATTTTCACAGGAACCTAAAGACTGAACTCCAGGAGACACTGGAGGCTATGGATAGACACCAAGCCCCCCTCCTTTGAAGCACACCTTCCTGGAATCCTGTGGGCTGGGAAGTGGCTCAGGGAGTACTAGCCATGGGAGTCTGACATCCTGAGTTCAGTCCCGCACCCACATGGAAAGCAGGGAGCATGAAAGGCACCTGCAGTCACAGTGCTGGGGAAGCAGAGGTCAGAGGATCCTTGTGTCCCAAAACGTGAGCTGGAGACATGGCTCAGCCGTTAGAAACACTGGATGCTCTTCCTGAGGACCTGGGCTCAGTTCCCAGCACCCACAACAGGCAGCTCCGGATATCCAGCCCCAGGGTATCTTCTGGGCTCTTCAGGCAACTGCGATTGGGCATACATCCATATACATATAACTTAAAATGTTTAAAATAAAACCTTTAATAAACAAAATAAGGCAGAAAACAATAAAGGAAGATAGCCGATGGGACCTTGGTCTCTACATAAGACACACACACATACACACACATGAACACATGTGCACACGCATACACACATGTACATGCATACACACATAAACACATACACACATGCATACACATATACACATGAACACATGTACACATTCATGCACACACATGCACACGTGACCACATGAACATGTGTACACATGCATGCACACATGCATACATACATGTACACATATACACACATGTACACGTACACACACATGTATGCACACATGCATACACACATGTACACACATACACATATAAACATACACACATACACACACACATGAACACATGCACATACACACAGGCATACATGTACACATACACACACACATGATCACACAGATTTGTGCACACACATGAAATCATGGCTGCAGACCTTCCGGGCCCACTCCTCATCCCTGGTGATTCATCAGCACTTATGGAATTTTCCCAAGACTGCGTCATCCCCAGCACCAGCCAACAGCCTCCCCTCTCCACTGTCTTGCGCTGAAAGGAATGTCAAGATGAGTTAATCCAGCCCCACATCGAACAGAAGAATAAGCAGACCAGAGAGGTTAAGTGACTTATTCGTGGCCGCACAGCTAATTAGAACCAGATAAGACCCACATCTGAAGCTTCTTCTGCCCTCTCCAGAACGACTCCCAGGCTCACTGTGACATCTCAGAGGCTCTGTGGCTATGACACCAGCGGACAGGCTGAAGGGTGACAGACTGTAACAGTTACAGAATTCAGATCTTCAGACTCCAGTGTCCATCCCCAGGCTAGCCACAGCTTAAGCTCTGTGTGTGTGTGTGTGTGTGTGTGTGTGTGTGTGTGTGCAGGCACACATCTCAAGAGAACTGGGAACCGGTCGAAGATTAAAAAGGAATGCTGGCGCCCTCTGCTGGACAGACAATGGTATGGAAACTTGACAGTTCAGACTGCTCCCATCTCTCACATGGGACTTTACCTCTGTTCCCCCACCCTTACCACCACCCCACCCCCAGGGAGCTCCTGCTCAGAACCCGGAAGTGTGCCCATTCTCCTTTTCTTTGAGACAGGGTCTCACTCTGTAGCCTAGTCTGGCTCTAAACTCACAGCAATCCTCCTGCCTCAGCTTTCTGAGTGGATCATTACAAGCATCCTGCTCAGTACAGAAACGCTTTTCGAGGTGTGATATTAGCTGGGTTGGGGACACGTGCCTGTGATCCCAGCACTTGAAACACTGAGGCAAGAGGATTCGAGTTCCAGGACACCCTGAGCTAGAGTCCAAAGTGTCTCATCCATCCGTCCTCCTGCCTCCCCACACCACGCGTGTCCTGGGTACTTGCTCTCTACTGAGTACCGTTCTGGGCATGCAAATGCCACAAGAGTGGCGTGAGGAAGTTCTGCTCTGTGTGGGGATTTGTCTGGACCATGGCAAATCAGCAAACTACCAAACAAGTAAATTCTGTGACAGGGAATTGTGGTGTCAGAGGGAGGTGGCCCTCTATGTGGGACAGGCAGAGGGAAGCATGCTCCCAGCAGAGGGGACATCCCATTTGAAGGCCGGTGGGGGGGGGGGCTGTGGCAAGTGACTGGAGATGAAGCCAGAGGACCTTGGTCAGGGACTAGGGGACAGAAGGAAACCGGCTGCAGAGGAGGCATGAGGGGCACAGACCAGGTGGTATCAAAGCCAACGTTCATCTCAAGGCTCTGCATTGCTGTAGCCCAACCCCTACCTCCCCTGGCCCATAGCCTCTGGCTAGCCCCACATGGCTGGGTGCACCATCTCAGAAGGGGGTCCTCTGGCCCAGCCTCAGCCCTGTGGAGCAGAGCCCCGGCTGCCCCCTCAGCCCACCCAGAGTGCGGCGGCCAGATTGAGAATTACCCTAAGCCACAGACTTTGGGGGTGCTGTGTGTCACGGATTCCAGGCACCAGTTCACAGTTACCCCCAAGCCTCCATCCCAGTGCCGACCACAGCACCAACTCTGGGGCCAGGCTAAGGTTTTTGGGGTTCCCTGTTTCCTGAGTGTCTCCCTCCAGTCTCTAGAAAACTGAAGCCAGAGAGAAAAGAAGCTTTCTAGCACCCCGGGGTTAAAACTGCTTCATGTCACATCTTGGAACATCGGCTTGGAGCGTCACCTGTTTTACCCGCCTCTCCTGGGTGTGCTGTGTCTCGCACCCTGGCAACCCCTTTCTCTCCTTCTGCCTTGACTACAACGGGCTGGTCTGTCTGTGTGGGCAAAGAGGTCTCAGGGTCCAAGGCCACCAGCTGCCCTGCAGCTTCCTCTCAGGAAGGGGCCTGCCTTTGCTGTGTAGGTCACAATGACAATAGAGGCCAGCTGACTTCTGCCCCTAGGGTCAGAGGCCAGCAACAGACACCAGGGCTGGGCAGCCTGGGACAGGCTGGTGCTGGCTCAGCACAGCGGTCTCTATGGGGGCCCAGGAGGTCAGGCCCAGCTCCTGACTATGACGTGACCTTTCCCCTGGATTCATGCCTCTTGGTGATACCAGCATGGGGGAGGGGAGGTGTTGTTACAAAGGCAGAGAGAGCCCCAGGCCACCACCGGAAGGGGACTCAGGCTTAGCATTCCAGTAGGGAACTCTACAGGGCTCCTGAGCTCAATGCAGGGAGTCCCCCACCTGGAAGCCCCTCTGGAAGTCACCTGTGACCCAGGGCAATGCAGCTCAGGTCTGGGGTCTACCTTACCCTATCCGGGCCTGTTGAACAGGTCCTAGAAAATCGCAGCCTTCCCTCAGCATCCACAGGGACTCCTATCTGTGGGGACTCCTAGGACCAGTCCCTGTGCTCAGCTACCATATGTGAAATGGAATCTAAGAGTCTCCCCCAGGTCCTCCACGCTCACACAGTATGTCACACAGTATGTCACACAAACAGCTGTTTGTGTTCTTCAGCTTAAGAGACAATAAGACTCAGGCTGGAGAGATGGCTCGGTGGTTAAGAGCACCGGCTGTTCTTCCAGAGGTCCTGAGTTCCATTCCCAGCACCCACGTGGTGGTTAATAACCATCTGTGATGAGATCTGGCGCCCTCTTCTGGGCTGCAGGAGTACATGGAAGCAGAACACTGCCCATAATAAGAAACAATAAGACAAGCGCAAGCCTGTGCCAGCTCAGAACGGGTGCCATTTCCTCTTGACTGTGTCTGCTCACAGTTGGCTAAATCCACAGATACAGAACTGGGGGTGACAGACAGAGGTGAAGGAACCTCAGCCTAGCACCTGTGCGGAAGGAGCACTCAGAACGGGCAGCTACAAAAAGTGTCCATCGCTAACGCATAAAAATGGATGGAATCTAAGGCTGAACCGCAGCAGATTGCTGACATCTGTCCAATGACATCGAAAGAATGGGATTTCAAATCCTGGGGCTGTGGCTCAGTGGGTGAAGTGTGTGTCTAGCATGTGCGAGGTCCTGGGCTTGATCCCCAGTACCCTACAGACCAGATAAGGCGCCACATGCCTGGAATCTCAGCACTCTGGAGGTAGAGGCAGGAGGATGAGGAGTTTTAGGTTATCCTCGGCTACATACATGATAAGTTTTAGGTTATCCTCGGCTACATNCATGATAAGTTTTAGGTTATCCTCGGCTACATACATGATAAGTTTGAGGACAGACTAAGATACGTGAGACCCTGATAGCTCGGTCACCAAAAGTGATTGTCCCAAAGCCTAATGACTTGAGTTGGTCACACAAAGGAGTTGGGGGTTGACTTTGTAGGGCTAGGTTGTAACCTCCACATGTGCAGTATGCAGATGCTTATACATGATAAATAAAATAATTTTTAAATAAAATAATAAGTAACAAAATACTTGAAGATGATGTTTATTATATATAGCTAATGGGTGATTTCATGTGTATTCTGAGGCACTAAGTTGATGTCTTAATATTACATGAAGTATGTGGCCGTATAGTTTTAAATACTTATAATCAATATGTACTAGCAAATATAACAGCTAACACCTCCTAGCATTCTTCTTTTTTATAATAGGTCTACTAAAATTTAAGTTCAAATATTGCCAGGTACAATGACCAGCCTGCGTTTATAATCTTAGAACTCTGGAGGTTGAGGCAGGAGGATTGCCAGGAGTTCGAGGCTTGACTGAGCTATATAGCAAAAACCTTGTCTCAAAAACAAAAACATAATTTAAACAAATATATTTAAAAAATTCCTACTCCCCCTACACACTGCTCCCATACTGCAGAGGCCACAAGCCCCAAGTGCACAATGGGTTCCTCCTGTCCACCCACTCTCCTCCCTCCTCCAGTCAGACCCAGTTCCCACTTCCCAGAGGGTACCGCCCCTTCCTGGAGTCACAGGCCCCAGTTAGATCTTACCCATCAGCACTTTGCAGAGCTTAGAGGAAAACACTTCTCACGGCTGACATCTGAATGGGGAGGAGGGGGTGCAGGCATGAGACTCCCTGGCTGGGCCAGGCTGCAGGCTGAGCCTGTGAGAATCAAGTGTGCCCGGGTAGGTCAGGATGCTTTGTGAAGCCAGGCGCCTGTGTTCCAGAGGCCTAGACTCTAGAGGGCGGTGGGGGGGGGGCAGGGGGGCAGGGGGGAATGCTGCTCAGCTGGGTGGATCCCAGGAGCACTCAGTACGCACACAGCTCACAAGAGACAGTCTGTGGCCCCCTAACCAGAGCACAGCAGACACCCCCTGAGGCTCATCTACCCCCAGCCAGGGTTTACCCTCCTATGAAAATCTTCAAACAGAAAACTTGAAAGAAAGCG
This sequence comes from Mus pahari, assembly GCF_900095145.1. Classification (NCBI taxonomy): domain Eukaryota; kingdom Metazoa; phylum Chordata; class Mammalia; order Rodentia; family Muridae; genus Mus; species Mus pahari. The sequence continues at coordinate 44,007,186 of NC_034609.1, read as the reverse complement.
AATGAATCCCTTAGCAACATGACTTAGATGCAAACAGTTATTTCTTTCTTTCTTGTTTTGTTGTTGTTGTGTTGTTTTGTTTTGTTTTGCCAGATTCCCTGATAAGCAAGGAGGTAATAAAATGGGTGTTGATCACAGACATCTCCTGCTGCAGGCTGCCTGTGTTTCTGGCACAGAGGCCCTCCTCCATGTGGCCACAACATCATCTGGCAACTTGGAAATCAAGTCTTGACATCATCTGATTCCCGGGCCACGTTCAACCTCCCATTGTCTTCAAAGTCAACTTTGCTAACCAGAGCCCAAAGGGACACCGTGCCTCCTGCTTACCCAGCTGCATCCCTGGGACTCCCCTGTTGGCAAGGCCATGCAAGGGCACACATAAGGTCCCAAGTCTCTCTTCAGGATAAACCTAGGCTATGGAGAGGGACGCTGAGGTGGCAGAGGAGATAGAAATGATCTGAGACCCAGACCCAGTGATGACCTCAAGACACCTGACCAGGCCCAGCCTGGGCAGAGATCTGGGCACAATGAGACTAAGGCCAACAAAAGACATTAACCACACCCACCACTTCTCATACCACGCATACCTGCTGGGTCAAGACAAGCACAAGAGCCAACAGAGTGACCAGGCCATACATGGTCAAGGCCTTGCTGGCCAGGTCTGGGGTCTACACCTGCCCTTGGTCTCTCTCTTCTACCCTTTGGCTTGATTCCAGCCTGACTACACTCCTCACCCTGATGCATGTCTTCCGAGAGCTGTTGTCCTGTTTGCAAGCTCCAGGAACACTGGGCAGATTCCTCTGCAAGGTTGGAGAACTGACCTCCAGAGCTCCGGGGAAAGGCTTGCCATGACTCTGACCACGGCTCCTTTCTCGGCCTTTCTCTGGGACAGCAGAAGCCACCACCTTCAGGGCACCTGTGCCCAGAGCCAGACCTCACAGCACCCAGCCATCTGTCCTTGTGCACTGGAGACCCTGAGTACCAGGGAGAGATGCATAGCCAAGCACAAGGACTGTGTTCGGCTTTATCCCTTAGCTAGAAGCTTCCAGAACCCCTGTTACAAGGGTGTAAGCCTTAGAGCTTTCACGAGTGTTTGGCAGTGTCCCCATTGTGTACTTACATGTGGGTGCCCCAAATCTGCACAGCTCTGCCTCAAGGGCATCATGGGACCAGAAGGGGGAGAATGGGGTACACTCCTCTCTCATTTTCTAAAATGTGTTGGTTCCCCTCACTGATACTGTCTGTTTGAAATGGTTGGCTTTGGTTTTTTTATTTGCTTATTTTGTTTTTGTGTTGTTGTTGTTGTTGTTGTTGTTGTTGAGACAGAGTCTCACTGTGTAGCCCTGTCTAGACTGGAACTCTTTATAGATTAGACTGGCCTCAAACTCAGAGATCCGCCTGACTTCTCAGTGTACCACTACGCTACTCTATTTTTAAAATAAAGTAAATAAAACATTTACCTTACTTTAAAGTAGATAGCTTTAAAAGGCTACTTTTGAAGCTTAGAAGGCTTTTTTTAAAAAAAAAAAAAAAAAAGTTGTTATTCTTAATGTTTTGAGACAAGATCTCACTCTGCAGCCAAGGCTAGCCTCTAATGCGTGTTACAACACAGGCTAGCCTCTAACGTGTTACAACACAGGCTAACACAGGCTAGCCTCCAAGTCTGTTACAGGACATTTGAACCTGCTTCTAGTGGTGGTGTGGCTCAGCCTTAGCACACGCCTTTAATCCCTCTGGCTGGAATACGGACACATCCTTAGTGCACACCTTTAGTCCCAAACAATGAAGGCAAGGTTAGTTTGTAAAAGGAAGCAGTCATGTTTGAAAGTGATGTCTAACTGAGTGGCTGACAAAGTGATGAATCAGAGAAAGTTTTGACAGAATAGGATACTCCCAACTCTCACGAGAAGAGAGAGGAAATGGAAGCTACTTAAGGGAAAGACAGACGGCACAGGAGGAAGAGGGGACAGCACAGGATACAGTAGAGTTCGTGGAGACAGTGCTGTAGAGTCGAGAGGGAGAGTGGAGCAGCCCAGAGAGGGGGAAGGAGGCAGTGTTACCAGGAGAGCTATACAGAGACAGACTGAAGAGAGAACAAGCCAGACACAGCTAAAGACAGAATGAGCAAGAGAATGAGAATGAGCCAGAGGATTAGAAAAGATGGCTAGACTTGGTGTAAGGCCATGCAGAGCAATTCAGAGGCTGAGAGAGGAGCCAGATCAACTCAGTCAGCTGGGAGAGGAGCTTGAGCCAGAACAGCTGAATTGAACCAGCCAGAGTTCAGGAAGAACTAGGATGGGTGAGCTTATTCAGCAGTAAGTCTCAGAGGCTGAAAACCTTCTAGGCCTAGATAAGATTGTATGGAAGCTCGAAGCTTCCGGAACTAGGTCTAGCTTAGCAGATGAAGGCAGTAAGCCCCAGAGACCACAATTACATCAAGAGAATAAAAGTTACTTTTACCCATGTCTCCTGTCTGGGGCTGCAGGTGTCTACTGACCCACCCAGTCAGTCCCTAAAATGTTTTAAATGGAAAAATTAAATAGTTCTTACACGCCGGGCGTGGTGACACACGCCTTTAATCCCAGCACTCAGGAGGCAGAGGCAGGCAGATTTCTGAGTTCGAGGCCAGCCTGGTCTATAAAGTGAGTTCCAGGACAGCCAGGGCTATGCAGAGAAACCCTGTCTCGAAAAAAACAAAAACAAAAACAAACAAACAAACAAAAAAAAGTTCTGAATCCTCCTGAATTCAGAGAACATAAGTCAGTCACCTGAGCTACTAAGAGGTTGGACAGCTAAACTCAGTAGTAGAATGATCAGACAATAGGGATGGGGTAAGAGACCCCCAGACCACCTTTTGGTCTTACCCAACATTCCTGCGTGAAAGCAGGTGATGGGGTAAGACCTGGGAAGTCTCATACCGTGATAAAACCACAGGCTGAGCAGAGGACAGACCCCTGCTTCCTGGCTGCCTTTTGCCAGGGCCAGCCCTGCAGACACAGTGGACACAGCTTAGGTGCTCACTCTCCTTCACACTGACCACAGTGGACACCGCAGGATCGCTTGGGGGAGATGAGGGAAGTGTCACCAGGCAGGGTCCCCAGGCTGAGGTTGCAGCCTGCTATGTTGTGTGGTTCCCAGCCTGTCCTGATTGCTCAGCCTCGCCAAGAAGGACCTACCCTGGCAAGCTTTCCCCAGGGGCCAGAGATAGAGGCGGCTGAAAGCCTGCTCCTGCAGGAGTGGCTCTCCTAACACACCCTAACACAAGCGCCCTGGAAATCAGCTGAGTCCGCAAAGCGGAGTCCACTTTGAGTTGGCCTCAAAATGTGGCCAACGTGGAGGCAGCTGCCGGCTATCGGAACTCCTCCCGAGGTAGCTCGTAGGGGATGAGGAGGAGCCTGGGTCCTTTGGTGATCTTGAGAGATAGGCTTGAGCATCCAAATCTGATCGCGGCCCCCGTGTCTCGGCCACACCCTGCTCAGAGTTCAAGTGAAGGAAGCTCAGCTCCTCGGAGCAGTGGCCAACAGGAGTGGGTTTGGAAGTCCCCAAACCAGGACAGAGAATACCTTTAAGAATTGTGGTGTGTGGGCTGCAGAGAAGGGTTAGCAGTCAAGAGCACTTGCTGTGAACCTGGATTCAGCTCCCAGGGCCAGCTTGGACAGCTCCCAGCTGCCCGCGGCTCCAGCTGCAAGTGGGTGCAATGCCTCTGGCCTCCATGAACACACACACACACACACACACACACACACACACGGGGCCTTTTGAGAAGAACTCAGACTCTAAGATGTTAAAACCTTGACTCTCAGTTGAAAAGATGGCTCAGTGGGTTAAGAATTTACTGTGGAAGGCTGGGCAGTGGTGGCGCACGCTTTTAATTCCAGCACTCAGGAGGCAGAGGCAGGCAGATTTCTGAGTTCGAGGCCAGCCTGGTCTGGAGTGAGTTCCAGGACAGCCAGGGCTACACAGAGAAACC
>NC_034609.1:43921181-44003171 GCF_900095145.1 Mus pahari | reverse complement strand
CACACACACACACACACACACACACACACACATCTGTCATCGCAGAGTACCCCTATTGGGGGATAGGGTACAAAGACAGGAGAATTGCTGAATGCTCACAGGTCACCCTCATCTACACAGTGAGGAACAGCAAGAGATTGTTTCAAACAAGGTGGAAGGCAAGGAGAGACACCTGAGGCTGTCCTGTCACCTCTGCCTGTGTGCTACAACACACCTGAATGTGGCTGTGCACACACACTCGCACAAACACCACCCAGGTGCAGAAATCTTGGCTCCAGAAAGGTAGCCTCGCCGACCAAGACGGCTGCTTTGTAAATATCCCGATTTGCTCTGCATCCTGGCTCTTTTACAAACTGATGGTTTCAAACTCTGCATACAACAGGATGCCCTATTTTAAGTGTGGATCTTTTTTGACAACTTTTAGATTCTGTGACAGCCAAGATGTCTCCCCCCAAAGCCCCCGTCTGAACAAGCCCTGCCCTTTCCTCGGAGCCTGACCCAGCCCCCACTCTCAGCCTTGCCTGCTGCCATAACCCACATCTTTGAGGCCCTTCCAGATCTCTGCTCTGCAGCTCGCTATGCCCCGCCCCTTCCTCCCACCTCCCCACAGACAAGGAATCCCAGGCTCCCAGATCTCGTATTCATTCTCTTGACATTGACACTGACAATTGTCTTGTGTTCCTGATGTTAATTCCATGTGGCGCTGACAGACTTCCTGCAGCCCAGGTCGCTATCCTCGGTCCCAGTGACAGCTACGATGAGGCCGTGCCTACAGCTTCTTCCTGATGCCTTTGGGCTCTTGTTCCTACCCCAGGTGTGCCTCAGGGTCCACTCTGCAGCCGGGTGGACATGCCCTCCATCCCCACGTGCTCCCCGCTGGTGTTAATCCTCCCTTCCCTCAGTTCCAGCGTCACGTCTACCAAGCCTTCCTTCCCCAGCACTGATGGACTGTGAGCCAAAGCCTTCCCTCCCTGAGCTGCTTCTGCGAGGTAGTTTGTCATAGCAGTGAGAAAAGTAATACACACTTGGAGATGATTCCAAGGTAGAGAGACACCCCCCCAAGATACTTTAAGTCACACCCCCTGCCATGCCCCCAGACCTACAGAGACCTGTGACTCTTCATAGCTGTGACAAGTCCCATCCACACTCAAGGCCCAGCCCCTAGAGCTGTGCTGGTCACCAGGATTAGTCAGTGCCCAAGAATCATCACGTTCGTAGTCTCGTGTCACATGTCAGGACACAAGGCTTTATAAAGAGTGATTTCTGGCTGCTTCAGGGGTCCCTCTGCCTTCTAGGATGCCCTGGGAGCCATTCTTTGAAATGTCAACAGCTGGCTGGGGGGTGGGGGGAAGAGAGCACAATACTGTGTTGTTACCCTTCGACCAGGGACTCACCTACTGCTGACTCTCTGTGGCCAGGACAGAAAGGCCTCCAGGGCCCCAGTGCACTTGGTGGAACTGTGTCCCCACCCAGCAGATGCTCCAGTTTTATTAGCACCAGTTGCAGCCGGGTTTCCTGTGCACAGCCTCACTGGTCTCCACAGAGGAAGGAACAGAACAGCTATAGGATGGAACAATGACTACCCAGGATGTCAGTTCTACAACTGCCTTTGTACAGGAGGAGAAACTGAGGCACGGGGAGGTGAAGTTCCCCAGTGCAGCAACACGCAGCTGGAAAGAACCTCGGCGGTGTTCAAACCTGTGTTCCTAGGGGGGCTCTCTGGGGTGCCTGCCTTCATCAGGAACCCATCTTCCTGCAGGGCCTGCTGGTCTACCTGGCCGTGTGGAGGACATCACCCTTGAGATGCCAGGCTGACACGGAGCCCGTGCTGGGATAAATCCTGAGCGGTGTTTGGGAGGGGACATTGGAAAGATGACTGGAGCCTGAGGGCCAGCACAGCCCAATCACGAAGCTCTAACATCCGTGCCACAGCTGTAAGATCTGGGGACATAGCAGGGGACAGAGACCAACTCCCACAGTTCCTGAGTAGACACACTGGACGCCAGGTCCGGGTCTTTCCTCATCACCTAAGATGTCAGATTCTGTTCTGTTCTAAACATGTCTCTCAGCCTCGTTGGCCTCAACCCCATGATTATGAGTCAGATTCTGGATCTGAAGCCAGACCTGATGTCTAACTGCCGTGACAGCTGGCAAGCTGAGGGAAGACACCCCTCGCTCTGCACATCCCTGTGTCAGGCTGTAGCGTGAGCAACTTAATGTCGGACTGGTACTAGGCTTCGCTGCTACAATAGAGCAACCAATAACTCAGGGGCTCCAACCTACCTCTGCTTTACAGCCCTGGCCCAAGTGACCTAAGTTAGTGGACCACTCTGTACACAGGTCTCAGGGACCCAGGTTCCTGCCACCTTGAGGCTCCTCTAGTCCTGCAACCTTGTCAGCCTATTTGAGACAGAATGAGAGTCACTGCATAACTATTAAAGGAAGAAGGGAGAGAGGGGTGTGCCCCAACTGTCAGCTTTTTTTCAAAAGCAGTTAGCCAGAAATGAAGCAGTTATTGTTATGCCTAGCTGCAAGGGAGGCTGGGAAATGTAGTCCAGTCAGGCGGCTAAGAGCACAGTATAACTCGGTTGCTGTGGACAAAGGAGGAAGGATTCAGTGGACATGACAGCTTTTCCCCACAGATAGATCTGAATCCCTAGCCTGTGGTAATCAGACCTGGAAGTCCATAGCATCCTGGAATCAAGGACACCCCTGTGGTGTGCACCTCTTTCCAAGGAGTCGACAGTCAACTGGCTCTCTTGACAAAGAAACTGGACTCAATGTGTCTGAAGGTGGGGTGCAGGTGAATCCAGGAAAGAAGAAGCCAGGCCTGGGCAGCTTTGTGGTCCCTTCTTACCATCCCACAGGGTGTATTATGTCCCATCTCCCTGGCCCCAGGAGGTCTCATGACACGTATCTGATTGAGGGGCCTTCCCCGTGACATTCTCCACAGTATTGCTTGAGGTGCCCAACACCACAGAACTGATGCTTAAAGAACGGATGTGAACGCAGCTGCCGTCAGAAAGTTCCAGGATCACCCACGCGGCTCGTCCTGCAGAGCTGCACTGAGAGCAGTCGGCACCTTCTCCTAAAGCACCCATTCCCAAGAGACCCCCAAGCTCTGGGATGCCCACCCATGCACAGGCAAGAGGTGGGAACTGTGCACACGGATTGCCCCAAGATGGGGAAGCCCCTTCTGGATAGGTGTTCTGGCCATGGTCCCTGTAATCCTGATGACCCTCAGAGCTGCTACGAGCCCGATGTCAGAGGCTGCTCTTCCTCAGGTCCGGCTGCCTTGGCAGTGTGTCTAATGAAGGCTCTTAGGAGGTGACGCTTGGGGACTCTGTGTCCTCTCCATTTCATTCTCCCTTCAACCCCACAGCCACCTCGTGCAGCCACAGCATCTATGACCTCCTCATCTGACAGACAGAGGATGCAGGGCTGAGCCCAGAAGCCATAGGAAGCCAGCAGCACTCACAGAGAACACCCATGACAAGCAGGGGGAACAGCCACACCGTACCATGCGACAGACACAGGTTTCTCTTAGGTCAAGGACAAAGAACCAGGATGGGTGTAGAAGGGTGGCATCAAGGCCAAGGCCCAGCCTGGAGGATGGGCTCCTCGCTGACCCCGGGCTGCCCCCCACAGGCATCTTTCATCCTCTGAAAGCATAGTTGATGTTACCACCACAGCTTTGAGGGTTTACAAGCCGCCAAGAATGCTATCCTTTCAAAGCTGTGTGGGGCCAGCCTGGGTGGCAGGGCTTCAAGCAGTGTGGTGGCAGGAGTTCAGAAAGCCGCTTTGGAAGATGACGGTCCATGGAACATAGCAAAGCTAGGCAGAGTTAACCAGTTGGGAGCCAGAAATCCCACAGCTAGGTTTGTTCCTGACCCGGGGAGGGAGGGGAGTGTGTGTTCAGCAAAAGGTAAGGGTTCGAGAGTTCCTGAGGCCCCATCCAAACCTCCACCCACAAGGGAATGGATAAATACATCAGGATATACCTTGCCGTGAAATATTATACACCTGTGAAAACGGAAAAAAAAATAAAACCACAGGTACAACCCCAAGCCGATTAAAAGAAGACATAGTCTAACTATAGTACAACTCCAAGGCTCAGAGTAAAAAGAGCTACCAGCTACCGTGCGGTGACAGAAGCCAACAGGAAGATGTCACCAGAATGGAATCAAGGGGATCCGTCATGTTCCAACTGTCATCTAGAAGCTGACCTTGATGGCCTTGGGGTGCTGCACACCCACAATCCAGGACTAGTCCTCCCACCCCACATCCAAACCAGGCTGGATGAGGTGCCTGCACCCCACCTGTACTCTCCACTTGCTGAACACTTGTCTTCAACCCATGTTTGAAGGGAGCCCCTGGGAGACATGAGCTGGAAGCCCTGGTCTCACACAGGCTGTGGTAGTCATGGCAGACCATGTCTACACTGTGGGGGGGCTCATGTGTCACCATGACTACCTGGCTTCCCAATCCCTGCACCTTCTCAAAAGTGACCAAAGAGCTGAGCCACCCTCAGGGCCAGATCCGTTCTCTCACAAAGATCCTGGAGAGCTGGGCGTGGTGGCACACGCCTTTAATCCCAGCACTTGGGAGGCAGAGGCAGGCAGATTTCTGAGTTCGAGGCCAGCCTGGTCTACAAAGTGAGTTCCAGGACAGCCAGGGCTATACAGAGAAACCCTGTCTCGGGAAAAAAAAAAAAAGGTCCTGGAGAGGAAGGTGATAAGGGGTCCACTCACAAAATCGTGGGGAGAGCGGGATCACATCACAGACTGAGGACTCTCCCTGAGTCTGGTGTGATCCGGTTTCACTGTGGCCAAAGCTGCTAGGGGGATTATTTCTTCCACCAACACCCCCCACACCATGTCACCGAGGGGACGGACAGGTCGAAAGGCCCAAACACAAACCTCAACTTGAAAATGAGAGAATCAGGCTGAAGGGCTAGCCGGTTTGCATCACAGAACAAATGGAGCTATCAATGAGTGACAGATCATGTGGACACATCATACCACCACAGCGGGGAGAGGGCGTGTCCCCCTTGCTGCACTTCTAGCCAGAACAGCACCCCAGGAAACTGCAGTGCAGGTGACACCCCCCTCGGGTGCTGGGTTTACAGGAGAACTGTCTTAGCCCAAGAAGGAGCACCATGGCTTCAGAGAGCCCAAGATCAAGATCACCACATTTGTATAACATCTTACTGTAGAGTAATGCTGATATGCCTTCAAATCACAGCAGGGTGACAACCCCAACCCATTACGCCCAAAGCAAGCCAGCCAGATTGTGAGTGGGAAACCATGCTGCCTAGATCAGAATAGCATTTAGTTCTACGAGGAGTCTGCACCCCTCTCTAACTTAACAAAGAAAGAGAGGAGGCACACTTAGCCTAGAAGCGTGGGCTCTGGAGTCCAAAAGGCTCAGCTCTGTACCTTACTAACACATAGCCCCAGGCCTGGGCCACAGTGACATCGTCAGCCCAGCGATATACTTTGTTGGACGGCCACCCCCTTCCAAGCAGTTGGAGGCCGGAGGGCTGGAGGATGGACGGTCTCCTGAGCCTCCTCCAGAGGGCACAGGATGTTGACCCCTTGGGAAACTCCCACTGACCCGCCCAGCCCCGTCCTCCTTGTCCCCAGAGTCCACAGGGGGAAGTCCAGGCACATCCAGTGTCCTCCAGGCTGGGTTTCCTGTGCCAGCGAGAGTCCAGAGGGAGAGGGATGGGCCTCGGGGCTGGGGAAGACAGTTTCTCTGGTGTCTGAAGGCCAGCAGGCCCCCTAGGGTCTGACAAGAGCCATGCCTACAAAACATCCCGGGAGTTCTAGGTGGTTTCCATGCTTAGGACTCAGCCTTGCCTTCTGTTCTCCTCGTGCGGAGCAAACACTGTGTCTCCAGGCTTGCATCTGCTCAGCCATTAGCAGGCTGAGGGCCCAGGGGGTGGCAAGCTCTGAATCACAGGCTCAGGAACAAGACTCCTCACAGCCTCCCTGCCCTAGCTGGCCAGCAGGACGTAGTCCACGGCGACGTGGGCCTTCTGCTCCCCGTGGCCCACGCACAGCCTTCATAGGGCCCACTCTTGCCAAGGACCGCGCTGGTAGCTGGGCCAGACTCTGTGACTGCGTCTGAGGCTCCAGTGATGCCATGCCTCCTCAGATATCTTCCTCATAGTCCAGGAAGGTCAAGGGAAAGAGAGGAGACAGGTCTGCCCTTGCTCGGGGACCCAGGATGCGATTGTCCCTGGATTCTCAAGCTCCTAACTATGGACCCCCCATCAGCAGACAGAAAAAGAAGAGCCGAAGAGAGCTCTACCCACACCACACAGCTCAGCCACAAGCCATGTGGCCCTTAGATATGGGGGCCCTTAGCACGTGTGGTCCCCTATGCCAGGGGCGATAGGAACCTGTGGGGAGCCTTTCCATGTGTGGAAGCCAGGCTGGATGTAGAGGGACCCAGCTCCTCTCCCATTTTCCGGATGTATGAAGCTATTACTCCAGGAGAAATCCCCTCTCCCCCCTTCCCCCCAGTCTACAGTACCCATGTCAAAGGCAGATGTCACAAGTATAACAAGATTTAGAGGTGTCCTGGGAACCTGCATGGAATCCATCCAATTTGGGCCATCGGGCCTCTTTGCTCTGTGTGGCTCCTCATCCAGCTGTCTCCAAGCAATGAGAGGTGGCTTTGGGCGGGGAGGTCAAGACTGTGATTTCAGCACTGGCTCCGTAGGCCGTGAGCAGCCCGCTCTACACCTTATCCAAGGATCTCTGGACAGCACCAGGGATAAGGCCAGCCTCTTGTGACCTGTGAAAGCCACCCTCAAAGGCCTTCAGTTAACCCCCAGGAGAAGACACTAGTGCAGGTTAGGGCGATGATACCTGTCTGCCACAAGAGGGCCCTGGAACCCCAGCTCCTTCCAAGGGAGCTTGAGGAGGCCTTGGAGTCTCAGGGACATGGGACAAAGTGGCTCCTGACTGGAAATCCGCAGGTAAAATTGAGCGGCGAGGAACAAAGGGCTAGGCTGAGGTAGAAAGAGAAAACTCCGTAGGAAGTCGGGGCGGAGAAAGAAGGGAGAATGAACACAAGTAGGCCTGTAGCCACCTTCAGGCTTGGCTAATGGCAACCCTCACGTCATCTGGGCTATGGGCACCGTGGCTGGGCCCACTTGTGAAGGAGCAAGCTAAAGCCCAGAGAGGCCTAGTGACTTGTGAGGAGTCACAGAGCCCACGGAGTGGAAGTGAAACCTGAGCGTGGACTCAGAAGCTGACGTCTGCTGACGTGTATGGGTCACAGCGTGAGCGTCCCGCGTATCTGGCACTTCCCGTGAGACCGCTATTTAATGTTCACCCTGAGAAACACGCTGCTACAAGCCCGTTTGAGACCCTCTCAGCAGTGAAGGTAACCTGTGCTTGTAGGTGGCTGATCATGAGCGACCGGAAGGAAGGAGGAGGAACTGGTGGAGTTGTCCCTGAGAGGGACCTCCACTAGGCCTCCCTGTCCAGGCCAGGAGTGGCTTCGGGAAGTCCCAGGCCCTCGCAGGGAGCTCCTGGGACCCAGAGCCTCATCCTGTCTGAGGCCCTGAGAGCCACCCTAGCAACTGAGTTCTCAGTAGCTTCAAAGGATCCCAGAGGCAGCTGAGCTCCCAGGGGAAGAGGACGGCAGGAAGCCGGCCTGGTCCCGTGGCCAGACATGAGCAGTGTGAGGCGACTTTGGTCTCGGGCTGCAGCAGACAGCGGGCTCCGTTCAGAGCCAGGCGCTGCTGAGAAGGGCCTGGCATTTCCTTGATGGCCAGCGACATTGGAGCCACAGAACAAAGTCCCCGGAGCTGCCTGCAAGGTGACAGGACCCAGAGGATCCAGCGAGGGAGACGAAAGTGAGAGCCGACATGACAGGTCCCACCAGGGCCAAGGACCCTCCTGCCCTCCCTGGCAAGGCTGTCCGGGCCCTGCTGGAATTCTAATCTGTCCATCCATCCTCCTCTCTCCCCCCCCCTCCTCTCTCCCCGCCCCCTCCCCTGCCTCTTTTCCTCTGGCCACTTCCTTACTTCCATTTGAAACAGTGTAGCTGTGCAGCCCATGCTGGCCTCAACTTGTGAAACCGCTCAACCTCAGCCTTATGGCTGCCAAGGAGGCCAGGCGTGCGCAGCACATCTGGCCAGAGGTTCTTCCTTCCTTTTGATTGAGTTGTCTGTTGACTCACTTTCAAGACAGGATCTGGTTATATAGCTCCTAGCTGGCCACAAACTTGTAGCAATCCCCCTGCCTCAACCTTCTGAGTGCTGGGACGCTAAGAATGCATCACCACCACCACCCCCATCCAAGGTATCTCAGGACAAAAGCCACAGGCAGGGGGCCACCCTGCGTGCATAGCTTGCAGGCCAGATGGACTGGACCACACTTGGAATGGGAGGCAAGGGTTGTTCTGGTTTCTGTGGGAGATAAGGCTCAGAAAGATTAGGTGCTACGGGCAAGTCCGGCTTGCTACAGGGCCAAACACAGGACATGAATTCCTAAGCCTCTAAGAAGGGTCAAGGGCAGAAGACTTAGAGGACAGAAGCATCTATCCAAGATGCTGTGCCAAGGCAACAGCAAAAGATGCCCAGCAGGTGTGCCCTGAGGGGGTGGGATGGTCCCTTGCACCTGCAGGATTCAGCTAGCTCTACGAGCCACAGGAAGCTGCAGGAGGGATTGCTGCGGGAGCTACAGCTAATCTGCCTCCCTACCCACACAACAGAGTATATGTTGGGGACTCTAAACAGTGTCCACACTGAACAGTTCTTCTTGCCTGGGGGACCCACTCCTTTCAGCACACCCTGAAGATTACAGTAGCAACAGAAAGCCTTAAAATAATAAAAAGTATCGGATGGGGGAAGAGTTTGCTTTGCATCGTTTTGTTTGGTTTCAAATGAAGGTCTATGTTGTCAAAGATGGTCCACAACCTCCAAGCATGGATTTCTAGCCCCAAGGCTTCCTCATAGCCCCAGGTGACTGCTGGAGCTCCGGATCCCACACTGATGTTCTAGCCAGTTTGAAAGAGGCTAAGGGCTCATGTGTGCACGGGAGCCTCTAAGGACACACAGCCCTGTATTCCACCAGCTGCAATTTTGTTGCAGGCTTAGAAATACCATCTTTATTCCAAGTGGCAGTCACAAGGTCACCTGTAAAGGATGATTCTTATTTCTAAGAAGGTCTCTGGGGACTTTGGCTCCTCCATGCCAATCGTCCCTGCACAGTGAGCTCACGTCAGGCTTGGTCACTCTCTGTCCTCTCCTCCCTTGGGTCCATGAGGGCTGGAGAGAGAGAAGAGAATGCCACAGCACCGAGCCTGGGACAGAATGCCTGAGATTGTCAACTTAGATCGAGAAGTAACCTTGTCTCCGAGTCAGATGTCATCCCCCTGACCTCCACTCCATTCTCATCTAGCCACCTTGCTGTGGGTTGGGATTGAGGTGTCACCGTGGGAAACTCATAATCTTGTGGAGCCAGGAAGGGGGAGAGAGCAAGCTACAGGGTCAAGTTATCCCCTTCAAGGGGCACCATGTCCTGTCCCCTCTATTGTGGGTTGACCCATAGTGATGTCAGTGCCCCCCCCCCGCCGTCTGATCACATCACCAAAGTCCCACTCCCTGGACAGACCTCCAGCATGAGAGCCTTTGGGGGCTCAGAGCCAAACCTCCAAATCACAGCAAGGAATCTAAAGAAGAAGTCTGAGGGGGTTCCCAGCTAAGCAGAAGAGAATAGCGCCCACACAGGCTGCACATACATTTGCACATGCATCCCACACACAGGAAGCAGAGCCCTGACACATTCTCACACTCACACCTCTGAAACCCTGGCTTCTCTGGGCAGCTTGGGATGAGGTTAAGAAGTCAGTGGGGGTGGGGGACAGACTGGAACTAAGGCCAAATGCTTAACCCCAGCCGAACCACTGGGCCAGGACACCCAGACCTTGGTAGCTGGAATCCTATGGCCAGCCCAGTCTGTGGTTTCTCTCATGCCCTCTGCCTCTCCTGGGCTGTCTCTAAAGACCCCCAGAATGTGGGTGGGGTTCTTTTCATCCTGGTGGTCACACTGACTCCTGGGCTTTCCCAGCAAGGATCCTGGGAGAGTAGGGCACTGCCAGGGAATGGAAGGGGATGGAAGGGGAGCCATGGCCCTCCAGTCCTCTCCTCTGAGTGCCTCCGGGCTCTAGAGCTTTCACTCTAGGCCGTGGTGCTGCCCATAGCCTGGGGACCATACTGCTGACTCCCTATAACCTACCCCCAAACCTACCCCCACCTTCTCCACTTCCTGCCCAAGCACAACCTGTGCACTCCCCAAATCTTAAGCCAGCCACAAGGGGATGTCATGGGGCCCTGAGGGAGCTAAGGGCCCCAGGGCCTGAGACTCCGCCATGGAGATGGTCAGTAGAAGGAGTCACAACGACCCAGACACAGTGGAAATTACTTGGGGTGCAGTGAATATGGAGTTCTCATCTGAGAGGAGGTGCTCTGTGCCCCAGCGAGGTGGACTTCAAGCAAAGTGAATAGACAGAGGAGTCAGGATGTCCCATGGTCAGAGAGGCGCCTTTCCAGAAAGACCTCCCGGTCCTCAAGGTGTGTGCACCCAACTGTAACATCAAAATTCGCAAAGCCAAAAATGGATGACACTGGGAAAAGAAACAGGCGAGCCTGCAGTCATGAATAGAAATCCTCTGCCCGGCGAAGGATGGAGACGCTATGCAGGAAACAGCCCTCCACTTTTCATCCACCACCGTGAAAGACACTGTGAACGGCAGTCTGTAGAACAGTCGGTTTCCCCCAGCAGCCTGACGCTCCCACCTCCAGTTCCCCAGGACCCTCGCCAAGACAGAAGCACTCCAGGCCTAACAGACTTCATCAAACTCGAACGTTCTTCACACCTCATGTCTGTCTGGACTCCACCCCCAAGGTTACCTGGCAGCAGCCAGCTATGCTCCTCCCCACAGTTACCAGGCAACAGCCAGGCAGACCTGACCCTATGAAAGGGGCTGCTTGCCCCCTCCTCCTCCTCCCTCTCTTACTCCAGCTTCTCTCCTTTGCCCCTTGCTCCCCCTCTCTCCCCATTCCCTTCCCCTCTCTCTCCACGTGACCATGGCTGTCGTGTGTGTGTGTGTGTGTGTGTGTGTGTGTGTGTCCCTCTGCCTTTCTCTGCCTCTACTAACTCCCCTCCTCATGCCCTGAATAAACTCTATTTTTATTCTGTACTATACCATCATTTGTCTGGTCCCTTGGGGTTGGGGAGGAGGGGGGTTGGGGAGGAGGGATGCCTTGGCATAGGCACCCCTCCCCCCACACCCAGAACATATCCTTACAGCTCTTTCTCTTTTTATGGGCCTAGCAACATCAGGAGCCAGAAAGCAACCCACTATCCAGACAAGTTACACAGACAGAAGATGCTCTGCGGAGCCACCGCTGGGTGCCAAGGACCCTCTGAGGCTGAAGGTCTTGGTCCCTCAATTGTGTGAATGCGGGCTGGAGGAGGGGGTCTGAGGCGGCGGGACCGCTGTCTCCTGGGAATTCAGGCTCAGTCTCCCGCTCCACATCTAGGACAGGTCTATCTGGTGCGGCTTTGTTTTCTGGTTGTGTACCCTCAGACAAGTCACTCACACTCACTGATGCTCAGTCTCCTCCTGTGAAAAGTGAGGTGTTCGTATGAACCCCCCAAATGTCTGCAGTTAAGTGAGAATCTTGTGTGCTGCCTCTGAGGCTGGAGGGGCAGGGTTCTTTCCATTTCCCTCCCAGATGGATAAGGCCCCTAAGAGTCACTGAGAGGACTGGGGGAAGTGGAGCCATAAAGTCCCCTCCTCCATCCAAACCCCAGGATATGAGACCCTTATCCAGTCAAAGCAGCAGCTGATTAGTGAGCCCCCAGCCCCACCCCAAGGCAGCCTTAGCAGGACTCAGGCAGTCCATTCTGGGTCAAACGGTGACCTGTCTTTCTAAGGAAAGATGCTCTCTCCACCAGGAGACCCTAGGTCTCACAGGCAGGCAGGACCCTCTTGCTGCCCCGCAGGGTGATCAGAGCCCACCCAGACCTGTGTGTCAACAAGGGCAGCAAGAGACAGCCCTCACTTCACACTGCTGCCTCAGGAGTCTCTGGTGGGAAGACAAGGTTGAGCCTCTCAGATGAAAGACCTATACACGCCTGGAAGGTTCCGAAAGGCTCTGAAGCAAAGCACCTGCAAAATGGCCGAATGATTCATGATAGAGTCTCGGGATTCAGCTGCGAGGACTGGGGTTTCCAGAGACCCCTGGTCTGGCGCTGTCTTCTCTCATGACTGACAACAGCTGGCTATCAAGGAAACCGAGGCAGAGCCCAGAGGCAGCCTGAAGGTGCCCAGTGAGAAGCCCATCTCTTGCTCACCTCAGCCCACAGCAGCCTCCTGCCTCCACCTCTACCTTCCCACCCAAACCCACAGCAAGGAGCCCACCCATCTGTCAAACCTCTGGTGACCCAGATCTGGCCCCTCGGGCTGCCAGAAGGAAGCAGGGCTGCAGCTCTGGGTAGTGGCCACAGGAGCTTCTCTTTGCAAGCCATCCATAGGTCACCCCCTCTCTCCCCAGGCAGCACCAACTTGACTCCACCTGGCGTGAAACTTGGCACAGGAGACCCAGAGTACACGCGGCTTGGCGGCCATTTGCTCTGAGCTCAGCTGGTGGGCACACACTGGCCATGGCCTGTGGCATCATAGCTGGATCGCACTCCTCCTACAAACACCTTTGACATCAGGCAGCTTCCAGCTCCCATCTATGTGAGCCTTGTCCCTGTGAGCCCTGTCCCTTCTGGTTTGGAGGTGACTAGCTGGTTACATTCCATTCCTTCCCAAGTCCCCAGGATCTGCCCACTAGTCTAACCCACCAATAGTACACATGAGAGCACAGAGTCTCAGAAGGGAGAGAGACCAGCCCATGGTTACACAACAGACCAAGTCCTCAGACCCTAAACCTATCCACTGCTCTTTCCCTCACTGGAACCTGCGGGGAGCCACCTTGGCCTCTGAACCATGCCACCACCTTGGAGATTAAAACGCGTATTCGCAGGTCGCACGTCAGAGCATCTGAAGCCAGATAGTTGTGACGGGGTCTTGGAATTGGCATTTTAGCCACACTGAGGGTGTTTGCTGGGCCCATTAGGTCAACACTGTGCAGTCTGAGGCCACGCAGGTAATTCCTCTCTTTGCTCACTAGATGGAGCCAGAGTCCCGACGACCGAGACCTAGAAGACCTTCAAGTTGGGGGGGGCGGAGGGGTGGAGGTTTGGGGGGGCAGGGAATAGGGGTTCCTCCGTGAGGGGAGGAGGGGTTCAGCCGTGGGGAGGAGGTCAGCCGAGGGGAGAAGAGGGGTTCAGCGGGGGAGGGAGGGAGCGCACACCCGGGTTCTAGCTCTAAATGCTATCATCCACTGTGTTCCCACCGAGCGAGCGCTCAGTCTCCTTGACCCAGGGTTCTCATCCGGAAGACACAGCAGTTACACCCCAGAGGCGTTTGAACCCAGACCTCAGCCTCCGCACCGTACACTACGCACCGTACACTACGCATTGTTAGACGTGAGTCTGTCTTCAGCACGAGGCAATGGAAGGCTGTCACGTGACTCACAAGCTCTGCTGTCTCTCAAGTTCGTGACACACAAACCAACCTTGTGCCAGTAGGTGAGGCCTGGAGCTGGGGTCGCTCTCTCAGGGGTCCGTAGAAGAGATACCCATGCTGTTGTTGCGCTGTAAGACCCCAGCATGCCCACCCCGTCTTGGAATGTCCCACGCTATGAGCTGGAGACCCTCCGGAGGCTCGTTTCAGCCGGGCTAGCCTCTACCAATTGCAGCTGAAGGTGTTCCACCAGCCTTTGACGTTTAGTGGCAGAAGAAAGACGCTCTCAAGCTAGGGTCAGACCAGGGTGGTGGCTGGTGCTGGAGCTCTGAAAAGACACAGCCTTGCTAAGGGTGAGGTGAGAGGTGAGAGGAAGGAAACGGATGGGGCAGTGAGCACCCTGGGGTGTCAGTGTTCTCAGAAAACCAGAGTGTGGTGGAGGTGATGGTGATGATGGTGATGATGTTGATGTTGGTGATGGTGATGATGGTGGTATAGGAGTGATGGTGATGATGGGGGTGATGACAGTGGTATGGGGGTGATGTGATGGGAATGGCTTCATCTTCTCTGCAAAGATTACATAATGATGCCCAGAGCATCCCTGCCAAGGCTGCTTGTCAATGCTGTGTTCACTCAGGGACTCAACTTCCCCAGCACACCTCCCGCAAGCCACACCCTGCCTGCTGCCTGCCTTCCAGAGTATCTGCACAAACATCCAGGCAGCTCAGCATGATCTGGGAGGAGCCCACATGTTTAGCTGCCATTGCCTTTTCCTGGCTGCATAGTATTCCCTCATGTGATGGAGGCACATAGTATGTGTCTTTTTGATGGACGCCTGTGTTGTTTCTGGTGTTCGGTGACTGCCGCCAGGCTAAGCAGTTGTGAGCTGTTGTGTGAGGATCTTGTGGGAAACACAAACCCTCTTTTCTGTGAAGCAGAGTTGCTAGTGCCCAGTGTGTGTGATGTATGATGACTTAGCATTTGTCAAGGGAGCCCTGCTCCTTAGCAGTGGTGTTTCAGGACCAATCAAAGGCAGGCAGATAGGACAAAGAGTGGTGTAGCCCAGAGTGGCATCCTCCTGCCTTAGTGCTGTGATGTAACACCATGACCAAAGCAACTTGGGGACGAAGGGGTTTATTTAGTTTATGCTTGCACATCACAGTTCATCACTGAAGGACATCAAGCAGGGCAGGAACGTAGAGGTGGGAGCTGATGCAGAGGCAGTGTTGTTGGAGGAGGGGGATTGGGGACCTCTGGGTGGCTTGCTTAGTCCTCGAGGCCGGATGTCTCAGTGGTCTTCACTATATACCAGAATCCTAGAGAAGTGGGTCTGACGCCAGCGAAGGGGTGGGCATCCTAGCAAGGTGAGGCTTCCAGCAGGAGCTATGGCCCTGTGAAAGGTGCATCTTCTCACCCCAAGGTCTGGATTAGAAGTGGATCTTCCTACTTCAAATTAACCCAAAAGGGAAAACCCCTCACTGGTGTGCCCTCCATTTTTGAATTATAGATGTTCCAGATGTGGTCAGGTTGGCTACCCAGACTAGACATCACACTCTGCCCCTCAATGGCAA
The DNA here is from genome assembly GCF_900095145.1 of Mus pahari. Lineage (NCBI taxonomy): Eukaryota > Metazoa > Chordata > Mammalia > Rodentia > Muridae > Mus > Mus pahari. The sequence goes on along the minus strand of NC_034609.1, from coordinate 43,987,998 downwards.
GGTCTGTAGGCACAGGATATGCACCACCCCACCCTTTGCTAGAGCTGGTTATGGTAACACACCTGGACCCTCACCGTAATTCCTGCCTTTGTGTCAGCTGCACCCATGGAAGGCCTCACACGCATGGTCTCGGGCCTCAGACATGGAGAGAAGCAGAGGAAGTGGGCGAGGGCAGGCGGGGAGGCATGAAGCATGCTGGGATGGCAGACACTTGGCCACAAGGAGGTTGGTAAACAAGAGGGCACTCCTGCCAGGCACAGTGGCCAACTGTAGCACTCTACAGTAGTGAGCACCGAGGCACAGCCTCACAGGCTCAGTGAACATCACCCTGCTTCACTGCAGAACATTCCAGAAACACTGGCCAGCAGAAGCTGCCTGTGAGAGCGATCTCAAGGATGGAAAGTAGAGAAGAGGTGAAAGACACGCCACACACACAGAGGTGAATGTCACACACACAGGGCAAGGTGAATGTCACACACACCACAAAGAAACACCACTCTGCCAGCGGCCGGGGTCTGAGCTGAGGCTCTGTCCTCGAAGCTTCGGAGGCTGTGAGGAATGAGGGTTCCTCAGGACTTGGGTTCAGTGGGTGATGGAGCAGTGGGATGGTCTCAGCAGAGACTGCAGGTGAGACAGAGGAGTAGACAGACACAGAGGACACAGTCCAAACTACGGCACCCATGTGGGCCAGAGGTAGAAGTGACTGAGGTATAACACTGAACAAAGAAGATGCAAAGGATGCTGGGAGCTCTAAAACACACACATACACACACATGCACACACATACATACGTATACACACACACACACTTGACCTCTAGCCCTGAGCCACCTCTGCTGTGAGGAGAAGCCCATGGTCACCTCATGAAGCCACTGGTGTGTTTACCTGCTGTGTCTCTCCATGTCCAAAAAAAAAAAAAAACCTCCACACTCTGGTGTGAATGTCGTCTACAGCTGGGACATAAAATAAGAAGGAAGAGGGTAGAGGACTGGGAGGTGGACTCACACAAGTGCACTCTGGGAAGGACCTCCAGCATTGCTCCATCCACCCCCTCATCTTAAAATGGAGAAACAGATTTGAAAAGCTCATGTATCGACAGCCACCACTAACAGACCCAGTCCCTCTGTCTGCCCCCAGCCCGATGGCATCTGTCCAGTGGTCAAACCAGGCTTCTTCTCACTGTGCCCAGCAACACCCACCCTACCCCATCATTTTCCTCTCACTTGCTGTGTTGAATTAACTCGGCCGTGAGTTTCAGGAAAGCGCACCTGTTGCCTCCTTCAGTGGCAAGAAAAAGAAACCAGCAGGGACTTTCCTGCCAGCCGGCCCCGGGTGGGTGAGAGGCAGGCAGGGTGCAGGGTGGAGGGTTGCACCTCACTGTGGGGCAGAAGGAAGGTCCCTGGGACATTTGCCATCTGCCACATGTGTGTTGTGTCCCTTACATGTGGATCTCTGTGCTTCGTGCTGAAGCGTGACACGGGGACCAAAACAAAAACAAAACAAAAAATGCAGATTCTAAGCATGGTTCAGCACACAGTAGGTAGCCACAGTGTCCTCTACACACAGTCGATAGCAACAGTGTCCTCTGCGCACATTTAGGTAGGCACACTGTCCTCTGCACACAGTACGGAGCAATGGTGTCCTCTGTACACAGTAGGTAGCCAGTGTCCTCTGTGCACAGTAGGTAGGCAGTGTCCTCTGCACACAGTAGGTAGCACTGGTGTCCTCTGTACACAGTAGGTAGGCACAGTGACTTCTGCACACAGTAGGTAGCAACAGCACCAAGGAGAGAACCAGAGGAACAGGTGGCATCAATCAGAATCTCTTTCTGTCTCCACTGCCAGATGACCAGATGGAAGCCAAAGCGCCCCCCCCCCAGCCTTCCCCCATGTCTCCCAGCACATGGGCAAGAGTCTGTCTCTTCTCTCTTCCAGGATCCCATGACATGTCACACGGGTGATACAAAGTTGCATTTCTGTAGATTAAAGAAAAAAAAAAAAACAACACAATATAAGCAGTCTGGTCACAGCCCAGTGGCAGGTGCTGGGCATTGCTGTTCCTGCTGGGAGCAGGAGGAACATGGGTTGAGTGGTTTCTCTGCCCTGTCCTGTATCTATTGAAAGCTCCTACTTGTGGCATCACTGCCCCACTGTGCCCAGTGGGAACTGACCACCCACTCGACATGGAGGTGGCAAGTCCCAGTGACCCCTGCGAGGGTTTCCTGGGGAAAGATAACCAAAATCACAACTGCGGGGCGGGGCCGTTTCTTTGAGAAACCTGTCTCCTGGACATTCTCCACAGGCCCCAGAGGCTGCACATCCAAGGTTAAGATAGACAGGCAGCTGAGGAAGCCCAGGGGAAGAGGAGAGCCAGAGTGACCGGCAGGGGGCACTGCTGTCCTTGGTATCCTCCAGGCCACACTACCAGGCCTGCCTCCTAAGGCTCCTGCTCAGACCACAGTCTTTCCATCCAGGCACACAACCTGGGATTGGCATGAGTCCCCAGACAGGCTGGTGGAAGCAGTAGGGAGGGGGTCCCAGGAATTAGCTGGGCAGAAAAGAGGTCTCTGCCTCCTGGCACCCCCCACACCCCAGGAAAAGAGACTGGCGAGGCACAGACTCTAGGATAAGACTGCCCCCAGTATTCCCCAGCCGGTGTCCCCACCAAGCCTTTGCCCGAGACTCACCCCATCTTTATGGCCTCGCCCCAGTTATCATCTGGACTTTGTGACACACTGACAGGGTCAGAGAGAAAATGAAAACGAAAAAGAAAAAGAAAGTTGGGCAAGAACTTGCCACAGAGGCCAAGGCCAGTCACCCCTGTTAGCTGTCCTTTTATCCAATGCGATAAGCACTGATTGATTATGACCAGACTGGCTTGGAGGACAGCCCTGAGAACAGAGGTCAGAGGTCAGACCCTTGTCCCCTTCCCTTCCCACCATGACAAAGAGCTCACCCATCATCCCCTGTCACTCAACAGTTGATGCACACATCAGTGTCCTGGGTCATGTGAACCAGAGGACAGACAGTCATAAGGCCAGAGAGCTTCATGCCATGGGATCAACCCCATTCCCACCCTCCATCACCAGCACACAATGGGTAACACTGAAGGAACTTTAACGTTCGCACAGCAAGTCCAGCCTCCATTTCTCTGGCCATCTCTCAGTGTTTTGTATTGTCTTTCAGTTTTAAACGGCAAGTGAGCAGCACTGCCTTGGACCAGACTCTGACGGCTCTCCTCGTCTCTATTAATCTCACCCAGTCAACTCTGGGGCATGGCCAGGGCCACAGTCACTAGGCCAGGCATGGTACCTGCTCTCCCACCGAGGAACCTCCACTCCACAAAGAAGAAAGGGGGACCCTAAAGCTCGGCACCTCCCCCTAGTCACCTAGACAGCTAACTGTGGGGGAACCTGCTAGAACAAGAAACAAGTGAGGGTTCAGGGTCACACCCACCCATCCATCCAACTAACCCCAGGATTGCTAGGCACCCAGGTATGGGAGAAGGTTCTAGAAAATGCACATTTTCTTCATTATCTCCAGGATGACTTCAGAGAGGACATAGTCTCAGGGATTTATGGCCCTGTGAATGTGGGAGCTGAAGGTGTCCCCAAAGAGCAGAGGAGTATCCCCGAGTCCTGTGTCATGACAGGTGGCATGCCTTCGATCTCATTTTTCTGTTCGTTTTGTTTTTCAGACTCATTCCTTGTTACATTTGGATTTGTTTTTTTTTTTTTTAATCCTCAGAGGTGACCAAATATGTTTCTCAAAGCCATGAGTCAGAGAGAAGAATGGCCCACATGAGACATCCACATCAACAAAGCCACATCGGGCCCAATACTTTTCCTGGGGGTGGCCTTGAGGGAGACTTTTCTCAGAAGAAGAAAAAAAAAAATCCTGCATTTCAAAGTAAGAACAGGAGAGACTTGAGTTACCTCAGAGCCCTCAGAGCCCTGGCCTCCTGTCCAAACAGGGAAAGGATCAGGGTTGTTCAGCCCTGTCCCCAACGCCATACAACTGGGCTTCACTCTCTGCCGGCCTGGGAACATAGAAAGGATTTATCCAGTGGTGAGATCTGTGTGGGGGGAGCCATCCAGCCCCGCAGTGTGCACAGTGGGACAAAGACGCCCACTCCTTTACTCAAGGGCCGTGCAGGCTGTGTGAGCTGCCCCTCTCCACTGAGTCTGAGGTGGCTGAGAAAGGAACAGCGGAAGTAAAAAGCCCAGGCTATGCCAGGCTCTCACCAGTCACCAGCTTGCTAGGAGCAATTTCTCTGGAGAGGGGGATGGGAGCTGCCCCCTCCTCCATAGTGACATTCACTTCCTTCCTCCAGGCTTCAGTTTCCCGGTCTGGGACCAGGATGGTAATAAAACCATTTGCTCATTGAGGCAGGTCACCTGCGAGTGTAAACACTAGCTCATCCCCACAAGAGGCCAGTACAGGTAGGGAAACTAAGACAGATCCTGTGGCGGTGAGGAGTGGAGATGGAATTCGAACCTGCAGCTCAGACCCCAAGCTTCAAGCCAGCTGCTTCCTGGGTGCTTGGGTGGTGGATTGCCTCCTGCATCGAGTTGGTTCACTAGGAAACAGATGCCAAGCCAGGAATATTACAGGGGTGGGTCATGATAGGGTGACATGCCAGGTCACCTTTCCAGGACACAAGGCAATGTGTTTGTGAGGATAGTCTGCACCTGACGTCTGCAGAAGATACTGGGAAACCCAGCCCCTTGCTCTCCAGAGAAATTGAAAGAACAAAGACCCCAAGCTACTGACCACAGGCCATCCAGCCTCAAGTCTGAATGTGGGGTCCTCTGTTTCCTGATGTGACACGGGCATAGGGTCCTGAATGAGGCAGAATTCAGTCCTTGGCACACCCCACCTCTGTGAGTGACCAGTACCCAGAGAACTTCGAAGACCTAAGGATATCCTGTTATTCTATGTGTACAGGGTTTGCCCCTGTGTCCCTAGGAAGGTAAAGAACTAAGACTGTCATGCTATATCCATGGTACAGGGTGGCCCTTGTGCCTCTAGTGAGAAAACCCAGTCGCAGGAATCCCCAGAGCTGGAGAGTAACCACGAGTGGACCCCAGAACAGACCTAGAGATCCAAACATCATGACTGGCACTCATCCATGCAGAACCATGGTCACGTGTGTAATTCATTCCGTATACATGCGACCGGGACCCGCCAGCTTCAGGATGGACGAAGCTGTGCTGGAGACGGGTATCATGCCCACCCCACAGCCTGTGCCCCATTGCAGTGTCAGCCTATAGATCAGGAAGCTGAATCAGGCGCCACAGGAAAACAGCTCTGAGGCACTGCTGAGCCAGCCCCAGAGGGGCCACAGAGCAGAGACCTTGTCCCTTCAGAGGGTCAGAGGACCCGGCTTGTGAGAGCCCCCCCCCCAAGCGCTGCCTCAGACAGGCAGCGTGTGATGGCTTCCTCCCTGCTCTCAGCTGCATCTTGTCTCCTACCTCATCACTCAGTTCCAGAGGTGGAGACCCTTCCCAGTGACCCAGGGAGGACACTGGTCAGAAGGGTCGGGAGCCTCAATGGGCCAAAGGCAAAGGAGAACGGCAGGAGTGTGGGAACTCCCTTGGCAGTGCCGCCTCTGGCGCTCTGGGCTTATCCCTACATCTGCCATCTTTCTTGGGTGCTGTGTGACCTCAGACAACTGACTCTGCCTCTCTTAACTTCAGGTTCTGCCTCTGAACACCAAGACAGAACCGACTCACAGGAATGGGGCTCCCACACTGTCTGGGGCTCAGAATAGAGCCCAGTGTGCAGCAAGAACCCATCAGTGACCGTTATTCCCTTACCACCCCATCCCTCCCAACACACGGCCACACACAGCCGCACGACCCGCCACCTCTCTGCCTGTGCCAAGCAGAGCGGGCCATGCAGTGAGGACAACACCAGGGCAGGTCCCTATTGCTCAACTTCAGGGCCGGGGGCTCAACGGTCAGGACCTGCTGCCAGAGCCCAGGCCTCGCCGCCGGCCTCTGGCGGCCACAGGCTTTTAATATTTTAGAGAAGTTGCCTTCAGCCCACTTCCTCTCCCTCAGATTCGTCCTCTTTGGGTGGGTTCTCATCCCCAATGTTCCCATCTCCTTAGGGGGCCATGCAAGGTCACAGGGGACACTGACACAGTCAGACGAGGATACCAATCCACCATCGGGGCTCACATCGGCTCCCAGGCCACTGGCTTAGATGAGAGCATCCTGCAGGCCTGTTAGTCTATGACAATGCCCTGCTTGCCTTTTCTGCCACCTCCATCTTTCCTCTGTGAAGTATCAGACCAACCACCTGGCGTGACAAAGATCCCTCTATCCTGCAGGCAAGTGTCCCTACTCCTAGACACAAGACACAGGATGCTCCAAGCCACACAGGCAGATCCATGTGACGGTCTCATCTGCTGGTGTGGAAACAAGACAACCTTCTTCCCAACGCCTCCCACTTCCAAAGCCAAAAGCCCACTGAGCTACGGGCCCCACACAGCCTTCTCCAGTTTGAGCAATGGCTTGGGAATGGCTCAGCAAAGGGTGGGCCAAGGGCTTGGGGACTCAGCCACATGATGTGCCTGGACATGACTTAACCGTCAGGAAGCACCAGCTGACCTCAGCCTCACAGGGAGAGGAGGGAGGCAGGGTATGAAGTAGTGTGTGTATCGGGGTGTGAGGGGGAGGTTCAAACTACAGTCCTATCTTCTCTGTTCTCCTAAATGCATTGGGTCCCTACGGCAGGTCCAGCACAGCCCCTTGGAGAGAATTCACACGTGTCCTCCCACAGATCTAGGGCTCAGAAATCCCGCACGAGCCTTACTGGTCTCAGTCAAGCTGTGGGCAGACTCTGGAACATGCCCTGGTTTCTGGTAGCCTGTGGCCCCTGCCTCCACCTTCCAAGCCCACACTAGGGCATCCCTAACACAGCATCCTCCAGTCTTTCTCTGACTCCACCCTACCTGCTTCATGTGAGGGATCTGTAATAGCCTGGACCACGGGGACGACCCAGGATGCGCTCCCCTTCCGAGGCCTCCAAGTAACCATGTCTCTGGCTGGCACCTCTGAGCAGGGCCATCTTCAGGAGTTGGGGGAGCATTATTTTGCTAGCCACACTAATTAACCTCAGGAAACTTACCGGTCCTCTCCAGCATCTCCCCCTCCTCTAACGTTTGAGCAGTGGTGGCAGAGGTGACAGGGGCAGCGACGATCGAGGTGGTAAGAATGTGGATGATGCCGGTGATGATGGTGGTACTAGTGGCGGTGATAGTGATGATGGTGATGGTGGTGGTTGTGATGAGGTGGAGGAGGAGGAGGAGGAGGGTAATGTGGCAGTGATCATGCCAGTGATGATGGTGGTGACGGTGATGAGGAAGCTGACACATCCCCATCCTGCTGGGCTGTATTGGGAGTACTGAGTGTATGTCTAGTCACACAGCTGACTGGACAACATAGCACATGCCACACATGAGTCTGTGGCATATAAACATAGAACATGACAGTTATTCACAGGCCTTCAGAGGAAACCATTTCTCCACCGTGACATTGAAAGACTTCAGTGTCAGTAGTGTGCACAGTGGGGCCTCCGGCTGGGAAGCAGGGGCGGGTAGACTAGACTGAGTCACATCAGCTCACAATCCCGTCACTTTCTTCCCAAAGCCTTCTGACTCCTTGTGTACACTGAGCTCTTTTCACCCGGAGGCCATCTTCCGGCTCTTTCCAGCTGGCCTTTGCCCATCTCCCAGCATCCAGACACTCGTGACCAGCTTGAGCCCAAAGAGCTTGGCTGACCCTTGACTCATGGCTCCATCTCAAATCTGTCAGACAATACTGTGAGAAGCTTTGAACTCTGAGAGGGTAGCCACGTGGGATTTAGCACCACATAAAATGCAGGGACTTGAGAGTTCGTTGGCCAGGAGTTGGAGTGACAGCCAGATGTTAAGGGTTCCTAGTCCTCCTGCGGAGGACCCAACTTTGGTTCCTCAAACCCATATCAGGCACAGGCAAGCATATCATGGGGCAGTGTGCATCTCTCACCATATTGTTAAATGACATTGATCCTGCAGTCATCAAAGGTCAAGATTCTAATCTCATTGTGACGATTCAGAGAGGCAGTCCAGGCTGCCAGGTGAGAGAGCTGGCATGTGACCTGGTGCTCTGGCCTCTACCAAGGATCCAGATAGCCAGCCATGGGGTGGTGGTGGGGCACGCCTTTAATCCCAGCACTCGGGAGGCAGAGGCAGGAAGATCTCTGAGTTCGAGGCCAGCCTGGTCCACAGAGTGAGTTCCAGGACAGCCAGGGCTACACAGAGAAACCCTGTCTCAAAAAACTAAAAATAGAAAAAGAAAGATAGAAAAAAGGAAAAGAAAAAAAAAGAAGAAGAAGCCAGATAGCCTCTCAAGGCTCTATGCAGTTTGGTCCCCATCAATGTCACAGGACACTGGACCAGCAGAGTGATCTGTGCATGGCTATCAGTTCAGGATGAAGCTTGTCTTTTAATTTAGTTAGCACATGTGTCATAGGGAGCAGAGGTTGCCCTCAACTGGGTTCTTCAGGACCTTAGGAGACAGGGTCTCCTGCTAAACCTGACTAGCCAATCAGGCCATCGAGCCCCTGAATCCTCCTGCGTCTGCCTCTCCAAGGCTTTGATTGTAAATACACCTTACCACACCCCCCTTTTCACATGGGTTCTAGAAAGCAAACTCAGGTCTTTGTGCTCATAAGGTAAGCATTTGGCGAACTAAGCCATCTTTCCAGCCACAGGCCTGGATTTGAACCTCACACAGAGCCAGCACGTTTAACAGACACACAGGCCTGGCCTGCTCTTCTGCCCTCCAAAGAAGATTAAAAATCTGCATCCACACAGAAACTTTTCCAAGAGGGCAAGAAAAAGGACCCTCTGAGTGTTCAGCAAATGACTCTCAGCAGGGATGCACGCTGGACAGACGGGATGCACGCTGGACAGACGGATATGCAGATCTCTGTCAGCAATGAAGCAGGGACATGGGTCTCTAAGACTCATTTCAGTAGGCCAAGAGGGACCCCCATCCTAGGGACCAGCTCCAGTATGACCTGTTGAGTGACATATCGTGCCTGTGCCTGTTTGTATTTTGCCTTAAACATTCCTCAAGGTGAAAGAGGTTTGATGACTGGGGACATGGTGGGTGGGTATTGCCTTTCCTTCTTAATCAAAGTGCAAACATTCCTATAGGAATCCTCTCTAGGGCAGAGGCTGGGGGATGGCAGGGAACATCAGGGAGCGCTAAGAACAAAGCCCTAGGTTTCCTTCTGGCGGGTCCCCAGGGTGCCCCCAGGATGGCATGCAGAGCAATGTGTTGTGACACTCCAGAGTGGGCAGGGCACACACCCAGGGGTCAGGTTTGGTTTTTTCATGTGACCTTGAGAACTCTTGCCTTGAATCCTTTCATAACAGGGCTGCGAATATTCCCACCAACCGTCCCTGGGTATTTTAGGAAACACCGTAAACATCATACGTCTACAACTGTGCAGCTCTTTAAAACACTTTTTTTTTTCAGTATTACTCTTTTGTAAAAACTGTTTTTGTGTGCAGACACAGAAGCGGGCGAACTCTCTCAGAATCACCCCAATTAAAAAGGTCCCTACTGGTGACATGAGGGAACCAGATGACCCAGGAGACCACCGCTTGGGGTGTGATCCCTCTGGGAAGACCTAGCCCAAACCAGTCATGCACTTCTCCTGTCAGGGTCTCAGGCTCAGCATCCAATAGATACTCCAACATGCCTGCCCCATCTCATTTCCTGTGACAAGAAAGAGTCACCACGGAAAGGGTCCCCTGACACAAGGATCCCACTTGCCTGGAGGCAGGAACCTCAAGCCCAGGGCTTTGCTAGAGTCAGCTACACTCAAGCCAGCCTCACTAGAGAAAGCCTGGCTACGGCTACGAAACTAAAGAGCCCTCAGGATGCAAAGCCATGGGTGTGGACACAGGGGACCGGGATGTCTTATAAACTGCTAGCTCATGTGCTATGAGCATCTATTGCACACTCATCTGTTGGATCTATCGTGAGAGATGCTGGCAAGTGTGAGCATAGGGAAGTCCACTCTGCCTTTGCAGTTTTAAACTTTTTATAGTACACTGCCCTCCCTCTGGAGGGTGTGGGTTCACACACGTGCATGTGTACACAGGTACGTATGTATACACGTGTGTGTGTGTGTGTGTGTGTGTGTGTGTGTGTGTGTGTGTGTGTGGTGTGCACGTGAATACAGAGGTCACCTCAAATGTTATCCCTCAGGAGTCTCTTATTTTTCAAGACAAGATCTCTCACCAGGACGTGAAACTTGCTAAGTAAGCTAGCTGGGCTGGCTGGCCAACTCACCTCAGGGATCCGCCTGCCTCTATCTCCCCAGAACTAGGAACAGGGGTAGATGTCACCCTCACACAGTCAGTAGGGAGAGCTGGAACAAAGACACTGTCCCTCTAACCCCACAGAGTTTGCCACATCATCTCCCAGGCAGCAAAGAGCCAGTGGCTTCTACAGTGTCTCACCTTCCTATAGGCCTGCTGCCTCCTCAAGGTCCCTGAGGTTAACCCTGGGGGCTGAGGGAAGCAAGACCATCTCTTCTACTGCCTATGAGGAGAAACACACTCAGAGAGGAGATGGTGGGGCTCAGGCAGGACAGTGGATAAAGACAGGACAATGGGGGGCCAGAGTGTCACACCTCAGGAAGGCACCTCCCCTGCGGAAGGCTAACTCCACAGAAAGGGACCTCAGTGAGCCTCCCAGGGTAAGTTAGAAACAGCCACAGACCCACGTCCAACCACACCGGCACTGGAAAAGCCAGGCAGGAGGCTGCATCATTGCAGCAGAAACCTGTATGCTTTGGTGATTTCTTAAGGAGAGAGAAAATAACCCCAAACTGTCCTGCCTGTCATCCAAGCAAGGTCTCTGCTCTCAGACTGTAACTGGCCACCAGCCCCACCCACTGCCTCCCTGTTGCAGGCTGAGGCTGGAAGGGCCCACAGAGAGAATCGAGGCTTTGACGTGCCCCAGTGCTGAAGGCCTCGGGCAAGGATCTCACCCTTTGGCAAGCATGGGGTCTATCTAGCCATCCTGTCCTGGGCACCGAGGTCTAGGCTTCACCTCGGTGGCTCTGACCATGACCTTCCCTGCTTCCCGTGGGGCAGCATGTGGTGTTTGCTGTGGGAAGCCTTTGAGAGCCAGGTACCTCACCTGGAGGCTTTTCCTCATAGACTGGTGGCTCTGGCACTCGCCCTGTGTTATAACCACAGGTGCTGCTTTAACTGCGATGCTCAGAAACCTGCCCCCATCCTTAGAGAATCCAAATGCAGATGGCTGTGACTTCTGTGGGGCCCAAGAGCAGCAGAGCTGACTGGAACACACGGGTCACTCCAGATCCAGCTGTCAACTGCTGTGCCCAGTGCAGAGGTCACACAGAGCAGCCATACAGTCCCTTCCTGCCCTGCTGCTCCACATACACCCCAAGTGTGTGTAACTCCCACCCACCCGCCTCTCTGCAGGCTGGGCATTACACCTGGCTCAGTAGTCCTGAAACCCACTATGAGCCTTGACCCAGAGGAAGCACAGATCCTGCAGACAAGCATTTCTCCCCAACCTCACCTGATCCCACTTTATCCAGCTGGCCCTCACCTCTGCCGTGTCTGTTCCAGATGGGACATGTGAGCCCTCCACAGGGCCATCCTATAGCCTCAGCATTCAAGACTGAGCTACTGTCAGTATGACTCAAACCCTCCTGAAACTTTGGCCATTGGGGTCAGCTTGGACACCCACTGTGGCTTCTGTCATCGGTGTCACCTCTGTCATTCACAGGCTGTGAGTGTCGCCTCCACCACCCGGTGTGACCTCAGCTGTCAGTCTCACCTCCAGCACCCACCATGACTATAGTGGTCAGTGTCATCCCCGGTACTTGTTGTGACCTTGGTCATCAGTGTCACCTTCATCACCCACTGTGACCTCATTTGCAGGGGTCATCTGTGACACCTGCGCTGATCTTGCTTTCCTGCCACCCCACCCCCCAAGTCTTTTCTCCCCACCACATGAACCAGTAAACTGTGGTGTGAGTCTTTCTTGCCGGTTACAGGTAACCTACTGATCTGGGTGGGTCAGTAGGACCCACTTCAGTCTTAGCTTTCCCACAGCTGCTCCACTTGTGAGTAAGTGCAGCTGTTCCTGGTGTTCAAAACCTGCCTTCTGCCATCTGAGCTTCCTCTTCTCAAACTCCTCTTCACTTCCCCTCCATTGGCCAGCTTTGGACTGTGGTGACCTCTCCTCCACAAACTGTCCCCTAGCCAGCATTTCCCCAATCCCTCACTGCCACAGCTATATCTGAACTGGAGCCCCTAATTAAGCCCATTGATGGACTTGAAGAAAAATGGATGGATGGATGGATGGATGGATGGATGGATGGATGGATGGATGGATGATGGATGCATGGATGATGGATGGATGGAGGATGGGTGATTGATGGATGGTAGATGAATAATGAATTGATGGATGGATGATGAATGGATAGATGGATGGATGATGGATGGATGGTAGATGATGGATATATGGATGGATGAAGGATTGATAGATGAATGGATGGATGGATGGATGGATGGATGGATGGATGATAGATGATTGGTGGTTGGATGATGGATGGATGGATGATGGATAGATGGATGAACGCATAATGAATAGATGATTGGTGGATGGATGATTGATGGATGGGTGATTGATGGATGGTAGATGGATAATGAATTGATGAATGGACAGATGGATGGAAAGATGGCTAGAAGAACAGAAAGATGATAGATAGATAAATAGATAGTAAATTCATTGATCCACATAATTCTCAAATCCCAAACACTTGAGTAGAAGTGGCTCAGCCCACAGTGGTATCCACAAAGCTGGTCATGCCTAGAACTGTGGCCTGTGGAAGGATGGGTAAGAACTGACCAAAGTTAATTAGATCCATGCTTCCCCCACAGATCAAGTTCACTGTTGAGATGGCCCATTGGTCAGCTGGAAGCTGCTGATCTGTGGTGAGCGTTTCATTGTCCAGTGACCAGCACTGAGGTCCTGACCTGAAGAGCCACAAGAGCCGATGGGAGCACGTGACTGCATCTGTCATCAAAGGTGAGGGGGAGCTATGGTTTGAATCTGGCTTGTTCATCAAGAATCTATTCATTGAGAGACTGGTCCGCACAGTGTCACTGTGGATGCTGGTGTAGATGCTGATGTGGATGCCTTTAAGAAACTGTACTTGGGGGAAGTCATGGGGTCTCTAGCAGTGCTGACCCAGAAGGAATTAAGATACTTTATTTGGGAATCTGGTTACTTCTCCTTGTAATGACTCTATATGAACACACGTACATGCACATGTGCACACATACACTCCCAGACACATGTGGGGTGTGTGTGTGTGTGTGTGCGCGCGCGCACGTGTTCGAACATCACTGTGCCCTCACTATGGCCTTTACTGGAACCAGCACCAGTGCCATGCTCTATCGCTCTATTGACTTTCAGTCTCCAAAACCGTAAGATAAACAAACTCTTTTTCTTGTAAGGTTTCTGGTATTTTGCTGTAGCAACAACACAGAGATGACACAGGGCAATGTAAGTCTGTTTGGGGAGGAGGAAACACAAAGCCTCCATGAGATTCTCTAGTCTCTCTTCTTCTTACTACCTCAGCTGGGGAGGTGGTAATGCATAGAGAGTGGAGAGAGCCTGCAGACACTGGGAGAACCTGCAGACGCTGGGAGAACCTGTAGACAGCAGGAGAACCTGCAGATGGTGGGAGAACCTGCAGACAGCGGAGAGAAACAACCCACCTATTCCTGCTGTGGAACGGAGTTTGAATAGTAAGTAAACCCTTGTTGCTATTTGTTACTTTTGAGATCTGGTTCTGTGGTGTAGCTTACCCCAAGCTAATGAACAGAGATACAGCAGTAACAGCCCCATTTCTGGACTCCCTGTTTTGTTCTAGCTGCTTCCCATAGCTAAAAAGGAGACCGTGAGCTGAGTCCCATACTTATCTCTGCCTCCTGGGCCAAGGGCACAGCAGGAGCAGCTACCTCCTGCTGCTGAGATTTCCCACCAAGATGGACTCACCCCCAGACTGTGAGCCAAAGTCAACCTCTCCTTAGGTTCCTTCTATCTGGCATTTGTTGTAGCGACAGAAAAAAAGGCCTAATACAGAAGCTAATTTTGTTGGATCAAAATCAAGGTGCTCGAAGGGTCGGACTTCTGGAGGAATAAATTCATCTCCTTCCCTCTTCTGGTTTCTGATGGCCGCTGGCTTGGCTTGGCCAGTGGTGGCCTTGTCACTCAGCCCTGCCTGTGTGGTCACCGTCATCCCTCCCCTTCATGATAAGTCTCCTCTGCACTTGGGTCAGCATCAAGGCCCTGTCTGGATCATCTCACACACCCATGTACGTCAATACTTCAGCAGGACCTGCGAAGACCTTTATCCTGTGTTTAAGTTCTCAGTAAGAATGCTCCTGGACTCTGGGGTTAGGGTGAGCTCTCTGAAGAGGTCATTGCTGGGTCTGGAACACCACCACAGACAGGTTGCCTTGGGCCTGGCACAGGGCACATGCTCCGCAACTCAACTGCTTTCTTTCTTCTACATGGCACCCGAGGCGCTGGACCACTGGGGAGGAAGAAGCCAAGGTGACATTGTTACTGCTGCTGTGAGTTCTAAGGGTACAGAAACTATAATAACGGCATTCACAGAGCCCTTAAAACAGATGTACCCACTGTTTGTCTGCGTGGAACCTTCCTCCGCTGTGTGGTCACAGACCTCGCCATGGCCACTTCCCTGAAAGGTGGCACCATGAGCCAGAGGAAGTGTGGCTTTAGCACAGCTGGGACATGGTCCCTGGGTGCTAAGATGGGTCAAGAGCCAGGGCTGAGGAGGAGGCACAGAACCCCTGCCTCTCAAGCTGAGGGCCACCCCAAGATACATTATCTCTGGCTAAGGGCCCAAACCTTCTGGAGACAGTGTTTGAACTGCAGACAGCAGTTCTGTCCTGCGTGTGACCTGAGAAGCCACTTCCAGATTAGCAGCTGGACGTGGGAAATCGGGGGAGGACTTCTGTGTAGAAGGACCTCTGTGTGGGAGGACTTCTGTGTAGAAGGACCTCCGTGTGGGAGGACCTTTGTCTAGGAACACTGCAGCTGTTTCCACTAGGTCAATTCATTTAGACCTTATTAACCCTTCAGAGGCTGGATGAAATCAACAGTCTCTAATAAGAGCCAAGGACGGTGTATCTTGAAGAATCATCAAAGAATTATACCAAGGCCTGTGAGAATGGCCCATGAAGGCTTGAGGACCTCAGTTCAAACCCCCAGAACCTACTTAACGCTGGGCAGACACTGTGGTGTGTGTCTGCAATTCTGTTGTTCCTACAGTAAGTTGTAAGATGGAAGGCTGAGACAGGAGACTCCTCAGGAGCTCCGGGGACAGCCAGTCCAGCATTCTCTACCTCCAAAGGAAGAAATCCTGCCTCAAACCAGATATAAGAAAAAGGCTGACACCTGAGGTCATCCTCCAACCTTTTGTGTACACATGGCAAGTGAGCCCCTGCATTCACACACACACACACAAATGCACATGAGTACACATCAGCACGTGTACACACACATATGCGCACATGTGCACACATCCATTCATACACACAGATGTAAAACCTGATGCTGATTCTCTGTGCTTTGGAGACTGGGGGAGGGGGGGGACGGGGGACAAAGTCTCTGTTGTTTGTAGATGTTCCCGGCATCTTTGAGTGTGGCCAAACCACATGCCTAAAATCCACCTTCAAACGGGTCCACCCTAAAGATACAGCAAGCAGACATGGCACAGGGCACACAAGCATCTGGAACTGCGGAGGAGGTCAGGTCAGGGCATCTCGGTGTTGGTCTCTGTAAGTGAGGCTCGGGAGCAAAGAAAGTCAATGAGACGAACCAGAAAGTTTGACGGGCCCTTACCCAAGATTCAGTGTGGTGGTGCGGGGGAGCATCCCTGTGTGGGGGAGCATCCCTGTCTGAGAGCAAGGACCTGGGTACCCAGGTCAGGGGCGCAGCAGAGAGATGGAATGGGAGGAGCAGCTGTGTTCAGGAGCTTTCCCAGAGCCACGCCCAGGCAAGTGGAGCAACTAACTGTCAATCACCCGAGGATGAGCCTCGGTTAAGCCTGTGTTGCTTGCAGAGGCTATGGGGGGGGGGGGGCTGGTGAGAAACCGGGTGCAAAGGCACATACCTCCTGGAGTCCCCAGGCAGTCTCCTCTGTATTTGCAGGTCTACGCTGCAACACTCAAGGATCCAGATACCCGGACTCGGGAAGAAAAGCAGCAAAGGGCACACATCCTGCAAGCTCAGGTGATCTCCCAGCTCCCAATCTGAGTTCATCGGGTCTTCCTAGCCCGCGCAGAATGGCTGCCTCATACATGGCCATATGACTAGTTCTAGCCAGTGAAAGACAGGGGGCTTCTGGGGAGATGCCCAGAAGAGCTGGTGTCACAGATGTGGGACACACGAACCACGGCCTCCATCCTAGGGCAAGCCCAACAATGCAGGTGATGTCAAGGCTACAGAGTAGGGATATGGGAAGGAGCTGGGACCTGAAGGATGCTCCTGAGCATGGAGCTGCCTAGCCTTCAGCTGCGCGGCTGCCTGCCCTGTCCACACTCTGCACGGCTGCAAGCCTTCAGCTGCACTGCTGCCTGCCCTGTCCACACTCTGCACGGCTGCCAGCTTGGCTTCTGTGACTGCTACGAGCCCAGGATATGAAGTCATACAGTACCTTTGCCTTATCTGAACAAGGAGCCCCTTCCCTTCGAGCAGGGGTCCTCAACCATCCTAATACTGCGACCCTTTAGTATAGTCGCTCATGTTGTGGTGACCCCCAACCATGAAATTATTTTTTTGTTGCTACTCATAACTGTAATTTTGCCACTGTAATGAATTGCAATGGAAATATCTGATATGTGACACCCTCCCCAAAGGAGTTATGACCCACAAGTTGAGATCCAATGCCCTAGAATGATATCACCCATCTCTGGTACAGAACACACAGATTCCACAACACCAGGAACCTGTGCAGGAAACACCCCACACAGAGCTTTCACACTGTGCCATCTGCCTGCCTAATGTACCCAGCAGACTGGGGAACTCATCTCATGCCCTCAAGGTTTTTAGCCTTTGAGACGTTCACAGTGGTACCCAGGGATGAGCAGAGCCCCTGTCCTCCAATCCAGGCAACCTTCCATCAAAATCCCAGGTTCTTATTCAAATGTAGCTTCAACCCCCATTCACTCCCTCCTTTCCAACTAAAGAGAGGCTGTGGACCCCCATGTTGAAGTCCTGGACACAGGCCTACCTGAGCTCCCCTCCACCCCCCACCCAAAAAAAGACCTGCACAGGAAAACCAAGGCACAGAGAAAGCTGCCCTCTGCTGGACCAGCCGAGGATCTGAACCATACAGGTCAGTGTCAGATCCAAGTTTCTTGTGAAATGGCCTTGGGAGACAGATGAGTTCAAAATGGCTCAGAACCTCTGTCCTCAGAAGCTCAGCAGCCACAAGCCAGCCAGGACTCCGTAGCTTGGGAAGCGAGGGGTTTCTGCAGAACCCAGAGGACCCAGGACAGGATGAGGTTCAAGAGCTACTCACATCATTTAGTCTTAAACCCTGGAGTTCGGAGCAAGAGACAGCTGGGTGCTTGGCCTGTCTCCCAGCTCTCAAGAAACAGCAGGACAGAGATGTCCTCTTTCCTTCCAGGCTGGAACACACTGCCAGAGCACAAGGGGTCACGGAGAGCCCAGAAGAACCTCCGAGGACCCAGGAGTAGAGGGCTACCATGATGAATGCACTCATTCCCTGCACTTCCACTGAGCTCCCCAGCTCACAGCCAAAATCCTCTAAGTGGGACAGTGCAGCATGGAGATTTGTTTGTTTGTTTGTTTTTGTTTTTTTAGAGACAGGGTTTCTCTGTGTAGCCCTGGCTGTCCTGGAACTCACTCTGTAGACCAGGCTGGCCTCGAACTCAGAAATCCACCTGCCTCTGCCTCCCGAGTGCTGGGATTCAAGGCGTGCGCCACCACGCCCGGCTGCAGCATGGAGATTAAAGGTTTGAATTGTGGGTCAGTGGGCTCCAGGCTGCAGGGCCACCTCTGTGCCAGACCGCCTGTCTGTTTCCAGCTGGGTGACCTTCGGCAAGTGACTTCACCTCTCTGGTCTTTTATCTTGTCCACAAAAATGTGAACGACACCAGAAGGTCCCCCTCTCGGGACCTTCTGGTGGGGCTACAATGATGCGTGTGTGCCAAGCACCCAGGACCCACCCTGATGCCCAGAAAGCATCTAGATACATGTAGCAACTGCTAAAGATCCACAGCACTAGACGGTATGGAGAGTGTGTTCCTGGACACCAAAAACCTCTTCTCTCTGGCTGAAAGACAGAATGAACCGGTTCTGGAACAGCTCAGAGATTCCTCATGTTACCCCGGGCTGCAGAAACTGACCTCCTTGGGCCAGTCTGTGGCCCCAGGCTGGGTTTCAACATCAGTACTCTCTGGCTGACTTCCTCTCTCTGCTCCTAATTTCTTCATCTAAGAAGTAAAACTCTGCATGGTGTCCAGGTCTCCAGGGTCTCTGTTGATCACATCGTCAACCCGATGCTACTTTTCGCTACGTCGACATCTCTGGTCCTGGTTAAATTCTGAGTGATTGCTTAAGCCTGCTTGTTGTCAAGGCCTCAGCAGGTGCCTTCAGTATACAGATAAGTCACTGTACAGATGGGGAAACTGAGGCACAGAAACAGGCATTCGACACGACAACTCCCTATACAAGTGATACCCATGAGATGGGAGTCTCACTCATGTTGGTCAAATTCAACCTTGTACCCTGGTGCTGTCTCCACCCAGACAACACCCTCTAGGGCTCAGAGCCAGCTGAGCCAGCTCAGCTCCTTTGTAAATCACCAGACCTCGCCTTGGGTCTGTCGCCTTGAACACGTGATTTTGCAACTGTGATGGTGGCCAGGTAGCAAGACCAGACCCCAGAGTGGATGAGCTCATGCAACCCCGTCATCACTGAGATCCCCATGAGGAGAAAGCCAACTCAACCCGGCTTGAACATCCATGTATAGCGCTGCGTGCTTGTACTGCAGAGGCATCTGCGCCGGGTGTGTGGTGAGGCGAGACCGTCAGAAGCCAACCCTGCCCCGGAGCGTCTCAGTGCTGGGAGGACCACAGAAAAGTCCAGAGAGGGCCACCAGGTCTAGGTTTGCAAACTGCTTCTTCCCCCTTCTCCTTCTGAAGCCACAAGAACACCTGAGTCCCACCGGGGAGTCATGTGACTACACTCCAGCTTGTGTAGCCCAGAGCTGAAGAGATTCCCCGGCATCGAGTAGAAGCTGCCCTTACCCAGCCCAGAGATAGGAGAATGAGAAGTCAGGTGAACAGAGACCATCACTGAAAAAGAAACCCTTGCCTGTTGCTCTGCAGCCTCGGAGTCATTATATTGATGGCAGTGGCTGTTTACATATGATGGGGACTTGAAATGTTCTTTAGCAACCCACCCAAAGTGCCTACAGCTCAGGACTCTGATTCTAACTCATCTTATCCCTGGGATTGTGTGTGGGCACTGCGCCCTTCTCCAGCCCAACTGAACAAAGCTGAGCTTGTCATGCTCTGCAAAGAACTGGGTTCACTGTCCCTGGCTGTCACCCATGTTATTCCTGTGTTGACTCCCTCGTGAGCCAACTGAGACATCTGATCCAAGCCCTCGATGATGTCATGCCAGTAACTTAAGATCAGCCAGGTGATGAATTACACCACAGAAACTGGACACCCTTCCCGCCCCTCCCCAGGAGCCCTAGCTGCTAAGTTTCTATCTGTGTGACACTTGAAATGGTCTAGATGTCCTTAAAGCATCTGGTGTTGGGGGGCTGGAGAGATGGCTCAGTGGTTAGGAGCACTGACTGCTCTTCCAGAGGTCCTGAGTTTGATTCCCAGCAACCACATGGTGGCTCACAACCATCTGTCATGGGATCCGATGCCCTCTTCTGGTGTGTCTGAAGACAGCGACAGTGTACTCACATACATAAAATAAATAAAATAAGTAAATGAATCTTTTTTTTTTTTAAGGCTTCTGGTTTTATCTTTAGTATCCCACGCAATTTGTAGTCGTCCACAGAATGTCTGTTAGTTCCTTGCAGGATTTGGGGCTCGCATATGGGCTGATCTCAAACTCAACATCCTCCTGCCTCAGCCTTTTGAATGGTGGGATTACCGGCATTCGTCTTCACACCTGGTTAAAATCATCCTGGCTTCCTTAGGACATTTTTAAATGGACAGCCACCTTGTTAGCAGTGGTAGGGAGATGGCCCAGCGTTGCCTCCAGCAGCCTGGAGGAGTCCCCTCCCCTTTCAGAGACCTCCACCCAAAGAAAGATGGATCTTCCTTTAATTTTGCCACAGAAAAGAACTTCAGGACGAGCCAAAGAGAAGTGAAGGTAGTAGGTTTATTAGATATTCAGACGGAGCCCCACAGAGAGAGAGACTACACACGTCAGAAGGATATGAGATCCTCAAGGACAAGAGGCCCTGAGGTGTCTTGACAGTGGCTGCACACATGACCCTATGGTTCGCTAAGTGTATTCTTTGAGGATTTAGTTTACACTGAGGTATAAAGATTAGACAAAGCTTAAACAAAGCTGGCTTAAGTCTGTTAAAGAATTTCCCTTTTGTGAATGAAACTGTCAGGTGGTCCGATAAAGTTTGCTGTGTCGCCTTAGGCTGAGCGAGCAACGCTGATTCAGTAGAACGCAAGGCACCCACATCCTGACCTTACTAAGCACGGTTCACGTCTTGTTCTGAACATCTTCGTCGGAGCTGCCTTTAGAGAAACACGTTATCCCGGTAGCCGACTTCGGCCCTGGGAGCTGGGTTGACATTTCTTGGCTCACAGCAGCGAGGAAGAGCCGATGAGATCCCTCCCAAGGACTTCTTTTGTCGTTTGTGTTCTATCTTGCCTCAACATGACTGCCCTGCTCAGACTAGCTTTCGTGTGCTTGGCCTGCAGCTATGCTCCGTGGGGACTTGATGCCTCTCACAGCAGTAATCAGTGTCCGTCCTAAGGGTGGGGGCACACAGGTAGAACTGAGAGGCACCAGGACATTGGAAGTGTCCTGCGTAGCAGGCAGTGGTGGCAAATGACATTTGCATTTGTTCAACCCATGGGGTCCACCACCAAGATGGCACCCCTGTGTCAGCCAGCAGCCAGGCCTGGGTGACGATGACATGTCCGAAAAGACTGGGGACCCTAGTGAGTGGGGTACTCCAGGGAGGGTTGTGGAGACATAGTGGGGAAGAAGATCCGGGGTGTGTGGGAACCCTTTGTGTCTCTCACCATCTGGGATCCCATGTAAAGTTTATTTTTAAATTTTTGAAAGAAGAAAAGTGGCAGAACATCGCCCAGGCCCCAGGTGTTCCCCCCCCCCCATACCCCCAGATCCCATCCCTCTGCCTCTTGGCTTTAATTAGCACAGTGAAAGTGGCGGGTCCTAGGACCGGTTCCTCCTCGGGTAGAGAAGAAGCTGCGGGCTGGGCAGGTGCCGCACCCTCCCCGACAGATGTCCTCACCGTGCGGTCAGGTTTGGGGAAGAAGTGGCTGGAAGCCTTGGGTGGTGGTTCCTCCAGGTGTCTTTGGGCACCTGGGAGGCGGCCTGTGTGGGACCCCATGAGCTAAACTACAAGGGCCAAGCCCGAGTCTCTGCTCTCTACCGTCCAGCTGATGATGATGGGTAGAGCTGTTCCCAGAGTGTCAGGAGAAGGCGGCATGCCCGACTCTGTCCTCCCAGATAACTGTTCCCTGGGTCACCCTCCACAGTTACTACTTGCTGTGTAATGGTGGGTAAGGTTTCAGCCTCTTGGAGCCTTGGTTTCCCCGGCTGTGACAGGGGCAGGGTCATATCACTGGCCTTGTGTTACTAAAAGTCGTGACTGCCCAAGCCTGGGGTAGAGCAGTGCCAACAACCCAGACTCTGAGGATGGCTCAGACGCACATCCTCAAGAGGCCAATTAAACGGAGAGGGGAGCAAAGGAGGGAGACAGAGAAAGGAGATTTACCCGGTGTGTCCATAATGGAAGGATGTGTGATCACGCACACACACACACACACACACACTCACACACACACTCTCACACACACACACATGCACACTCACATGCACACTCACACACACTCTCTCACACACACACTCACACACACACTCACTCACACTCACACACTCACATACACACACTCACACTCACACACACTCTCACACACTCACATACACACACACTCACACTCACACACACTCACACACACACTCACACACACTCACACACACTCACACACACTCACACACACCACACCACACCACACACCACCACCACCGCCACCACATGTTTAGCCAGGATTCTGATGGTGGCAATGTTTAGAGAGCCAAGGGGTGCACAGATCAGCTGTCCTGGCCCAAATGTGGCCCTGTCCACCACTGTCCCAGCTCCCAACTCCCCTGCAAGGTGGTCTGACAAGGTCAGAATGGTGCGAAGTCTCTTCCCGAGAGACAAGCTCCCCTCTGCTTGGCTGAAAGCAGACCTCAGCCTTTTCTTTCCCTGGGATGAGCCTTTCCTAACAAAAGCCCACTTGTCTCCAGAGTCAAAGGGAGGGCACAGGGGTCTCTTTAGAAAATCTTCACGCCTGCCAAGACCCCTTTTTATAGCCGAAGGGCAGTCACATAAATTAAACGACACACACGGGCTGGAAAGCACGCAGCCTGATAAGCTTCAAGCCTCCAAACCTGCAGCCAGTTGTGGGAGCCTTGCCCTTGGCAGTGTCTCACTAGAGTCCCACAGGTTCATCTAGATAGAGAATATATTATTGCTGACACCCACACACACACTGACACCTCCTGGAAACAGTGGCTCCCCCACTCCTCAGTCCTTAGGAATGGAAGTTGAAACTTGAGTACAGTGCAGTGGAGCCCAGGCTGTAAGCACAGAGAATACTGAGCACCCAGCACTAAGAGGATACCAAGTATCCAGCACTAAGGACTGTAGCAGTCATCGTTACAGAAACTGAAGAGGAGAGAGGTTGCCCACAGCCTTTTGAAATGGCCTTCTAGGTGAGGTATTCCCTTTAAACAAATCCTCATGGTTAATAGCTGCCTGCTGTCCCTCCTTAGTGACTTTGGACACATGTCTGTTAACCCACAGCCACCCAGTGAGACAGGAGCCACCACTGTCGCACTGTCAGGATGAGAATAATTAAGTGGCTGTGTAAGAAACCACAAGATACCAGGCCAGTGTCCTTAGTGAGAGGATGCCAGTTTCAGACCCGAATCACTAAGACTTGGTTTGCCTCCAGGTGCCAGAGTCTGAGTCTTTCTAGGTGCTAGAGTCTGAGTCCCTCTGGGTGCTAAGGTCTGAATCACCATACAGAGTAAATGAATCCCAAGTATCCGTGTCACAGAAGAAGTGGCAGAGAGTCGGTAGATAGTAAGAGCTAGTCCTGTGAGCTAAGCAGGCCAGCCTACATCGTGACAAGCTCAGGCAGGGGTCAGGTGAGACAAACTTCCTCACTTCCTCGAGAAAGACAAAGCTGGACAGTGGCCGAGGAGGGGATGGGGCAACAGCTTTCTCTGGAGATGTGACACTTGGCCGAAGTGAAGAAAACATCACTCGCTGAACAGTTCAAGGGACTTCAAGCGTGTGGCAAGCAGGGCTGAAGGGGACATTAGAGATGGGACAAGGGCCTGCAATGCGGCCACCCAGCCATCAGAGAAGAAAAAAACCCACACTGCTCACTGGAGACATCACTGAGAGCCTGAGTGACCACCTCTGTGGGAGGTCTACATATCAGCAACTCTCACCTGCCACTTTCCTAGTGACAATGTAAAGGGGTATAGCTCTGAGGACAGTGTGCAGGACAGAATATATTATTTTAAGAATACAGTTCGAATCACAGCTCCAGGATGAAGATGATACGGCTTCTGCCTGGTGGGCTGCCAGGGAATGGCGATTTTTTCCCCCATTTCAGATTTTATATAATGTTCTTTATGATTGTTTTTATGATTGATTCTCTTTAAAAAAAAAAATCAAGGGAAGATGTGTTCCAACCAAGCCCATGACTGAGAGGGGGCGGCGGCCCAGCTCAGTTTCCGGTCCTAGTGAGGTGACTTCCCACCTGTGGTTCCACTGCTAGTGGAAGTGAGCCAGCCCCAGGGATGCCACACCCACAGGGAGTCTCCTGCAGATCCCCAGGGTGGCAGGAACTTCAGCCCCTAGATTCTCCAGAAAGACCATCTTGACCCAAACAGCCTCTTGCCCAAAGTATGGCCAGATGTGAGCATGAGAGGGAGCCATGCATTCCTGACAAAATTGCAGCCTAAAACCACCCTAGGCTCTGCCACCTGAACCTTGTTTGTTAAGATGCCTCCTAATCCCAGATGGAGCCAGCTACCTCCTTCCTAGGTCCCTGGAGGCATTTGAGACCTTGTACTAGCCAGAGGCAATGCCCACCCCCCTTCCCTTCCTGGGATAGCCAGGTCCCAGACCCCTTCGGAGGGGCCCCAGGCTATGGGCCACAGCCAGGGGTGGCCCAGGGCTCCACACCCTACATGAAACTCTCACAGAGCAGAAGTTCCCAGGGAGCCCCACTTGGGCCTTGTTCCCCCACCAGCTTCTCCTGCCTTCCAAACAGGTCACCTTCCCCCTGAGGCACTTGTGAAGCTAGACCACTTAATGCTGTCACCTCTCTGTCACCAGCACAGCAGAGATGCTCTTTTCAGTGTCCTGGAAGCTTGGATTCCCATGGCTGGAGGTCCAATGTCTGTTCTCCCAACAGACCTGCAGCGCCCTGGCTGAGGCCCAGGACCTTTCTAGAAAAATCCTGGTTTGTTTCCCCAGGGCCACCATTTCTCTTGCAAGGGAGTTTTACAATCACTGCTGGAATCTTCTAGGGGAGCCGGGGCTATAAGGAATGGTGTTCAAGAGGGAAAAAGGGGGATCCAGGGGGAGTTCTTTGAGCTATGTCCCCAGCTAATCTCATACCATTTATAGTGGGCCTAGGTCCCACCTAAGGGACTGTCACTGTTGTCAGCCACCATCCTCAACAGTCCGATTCAACAGACAAATAACAGGGAGAAGCAGATAACAGAGAAGTAACAAAGAATCAGGAGATGGGAATATAGACGTCAGTGGAGGTGGAGGCAATGGAGTGCCCGAGTCTCCCCAGAGCACTCACTTGATTGTGGTCTTAGGCAAGCTGCCCAGCTCTTTTGAGCCTTGGTTTTTCCATCTGTGAAATGAAAATAGTGAGGAGCCCATGCTCTTATCCCCTTGGAAACTGTATCTAAACTCAGGACCAGTTACGATGCTGGGGACAGAGTAGTGAGGAATTGCAGGAAGTGGGATGAGGTTAGTAACCAGGCAGTTTTGAGATGGGTTGTTTGTAAGTCATCCTGGGCAACCATTACATTCTCTGCTTGGGAGAGTGGAAGGAGAGAGGCAGAAACTTGATGTCAGTACTCCATGGCTGTCCCTGACCAGGAGAGAATGAGTACTCCCCAGAGAAACTGGAAAAGGCCAGACAGTGACTGCTCCTGGAACCTTCTGGAAGGACCCAGCCCTGGAGCAGGCCTGTATCAGTTCAGAGATACCCCTGCACCTTTGTATCAGTTCAGCAATTCTCCTGTCTCCAGACATTAGATATTATTACTTAGATCCATAAACCCCGCTGCCTTGGTTTCCTTGGATTGGGGATTTGTTTTGTCTTTAAGTCCCCCCCCCCCTTGTATAGATGTGTGGCCTGCCTATAGGATGCACCACATGTGTACCTGGTGCCTAGAGAACTGGTTGGACAGAAGAGGGCATCCGATCCTAGAACTGGAATTACAGATGCTTGTGAGTCACCATGTGGAAGCTGGGAACTGAACCCAGGTCCTCTGCGAGACCAACAAGTGCTAACTGCTGAGCCACCTCTCCAGTCAGAGTTCCTTATATTTTAAAGGTTTGTTTTACTTTCTAATTATGGAGCAGTCTGGGTATGAAAACAAGCGTGTAGGGTCCCTAGGATGGCAGCAGCACTGGAGGCTCAAGAGCTAGAGTCACGGAGTTTGTGAGCTGCCATGTGAGGGATGGGACCAAGCTGAGATCCCTACAGGAGTAATATGTGCTCTGAACCACTGAGCTGTCTCTCATAGCAACCTCTCTTGATATTTTTAAAGAAATTAGCCAGCAAACCATAATTTAGGGGGGGGGGGCATCTATTTTCTTACAGTTTTGGCCAAACCAGGCCAGGTGGTGAAGAAAAAAGTCCCCACTCCACACCTGAGGTCACTTTACAATTTACAGAAAACCAGGAGACAAAGACTAGAACGGACACAATTAAACTGAGGCAGGTTAACCAGTCCCTTCCCTGGGGTAAGAAAGTCTCACCCAGGTTGCCCCAAGTCACTGATATAGACTGGTCGGTCGGTCGGTTGGTCGGTTGGTCGGTCGGGTGGGTGGGTGCGTGGGTGGGTGGGTGACTCAAGTCTAGACCAAGGAAAGCAAATCTTTAAAATACCCCTTTTAAAAACAGAAAAGAAAGGAGTATAAAAGTCCCTTCCATCCCCAGGTGGGACAGAGTTCTTTGTCTTCAGTCCCTTCCTTTGGTAGATCCATTGGGAAAACTTTCTGAGTCTTTCCTTTGCCTTCAGCCATAAGCTCGACAGAGTCCCTTCTGTTAAACACACTCATTTCACAAGGGAAAGGGAGAACAATGGGAGAAAAGGAAGGAGGGGGAGGGAGGTGAAGGGAGGGGGAGGGAGGGGGTTAGAAAGTGGGGAGGAAGGGAGGAATAAGGAGAGAAGAGGGAGAGAGGGGGAAGGAGGAAGGGAGGGGTAAGGGAGAGGGAGAGGGAGAGGGAGGGAAGGGAGGGGAAATAGAGGAAAGGAGGGAGAGAGGAAGAGGGGAGAGGAGAGAGGGGTGGAAAGTGGGGAGGAAGGGAGGAATAAGGAGAGAAGAGGGAGAGAGGGGGAAGGAGGAAGGGAGGGGTAAGGGAGAGGGAGAGGGAGAGGGAGGGAAGGGAGGGGAAATAGAGGAAAGGAGGGAGAGAGGAAGAGGGGAGAGGAGAGAGGGGTGGAAAGTGGGGAGGAAGGGAGGAGTAGGGAGAGAAGAGGGATAGAGAGAGAGGGAGGGATAAGGGGGAGGGAGGGGAGGGGAGGGGGGGGATGGGCATGTGTCTCTTCTTAGATCTCTCTTCTCCTGCTTCAGTTAAACAGAACTCCTCGGTCCAGAGAGAAGACTCAGCTGTCAAGGGCACACACAAGGCTCCTGCTGAGGACCCGGATTTGGGTCTCAGCACCCACATGATGGCTTGCAAGCATCTGTAACAGATCATCTGAGCCCCTCTTCTGACCTCTGTAGACTCTTAGATGCACATGACCCTTAAACATACACTCACACACATGTACACACAAATAAATATTTTTTAAACTAAAAAAGAAAAAAAATTGAATCTCCCCTCTCCAGGGCCATCCAGATGGCTCAGTAGGTAAAGCTGGTGAAGCTAATTAATTACCAGGCTCAATTCCCTGAATTCGATCCCTAAGACCATAGGGTGCAAGTAGAGAACAGAGTCCTACTGGCTGCCCTCTGACCCCCGCTGGTATGCTGTGGCACGCACACAAGTAAACCAAGAAGCAAATACATGCAGTAAAACTCTGTTCCTGGGTGCTTCCCACAGGACACAGGTCATATAGAGCCTCCTCTCTCCCAAAGGCTCTTTTTGTCACCTACAGTCATGACTTGGGGCTCAGTGACAGCCATCTCCCCACAGTGCCCAGGGTACCTAGACACAGCCAGCATGACACACAGCCCTAAAAAACAGGCCTGGGGTGGGAGATTAGACCTGCTCAGAGTCAAACTTAAGCAGATCTAAGGGTAGGAAGCCTGGGTGGTCACCTCAGCATGGGGTCAGAGCAGCCTCTTGCAGCCTGAACTTCCAGTTCATCCCTAAACGTGGGCAGAAATCTTTGAATGTTGGGGTTCTGCTCAGTGACAGAGCACTGGGTTAGGTTCCAGGCACAGCATATGGGACAGAAGGTATGGGGGCTGGGGGTCTCCCCTGGTGGTTCTGGAGAGCATCTAAGCCTGAGGATTAATCTAACTTACAAAACACACCCACCAAAGAGTAGGCCGTTGGCATGCGTTGGCTTGCAATGTTTAGATAAAGTCCTGGCAGCAGTTGTCACAGTCTGCAGGCAGGCCACCACCTCCACCCCGACCCCACCCCTTATGGTTGACTCTGGAAACTGCCTGAGGTAAAGGTCACACAGCTCTATGAATACAGTAAAAATGGCCAGAGCCCCCCTCTGCTCTCCCCTCAGCTCCCCAGTCCTCGTCAGTTCTGCAGAGAAGTATCAACCGTAGCTCAGAAGACAAAGACTGATTGTGATGTGTGACACTCTTGAGAGTGAGAGTGGACAGTGGCCCAGGGGACCATCATGGAGGGAAATGCAGGGTGACAGTGACCGGAGAGCCCGTCTTGCTGAACCACAGGTTTAGGCAAGCTTCACGCTATGCTACTGAAGTGTCTTTGGCAGACAGCTTTCCTGAGAGGTACCTCCCATGCAGGTGATTGACAGGCCTGCGGGATTAATCCTGAAGGGACAGGCAAGTTATGTCTTCATTCTTTACCAGAAAACCTGTTCTAGGTAGGAATCCTAGGATCTTTCTGGAAGTTCAGAAATTTGTGTTTCTGCCGAGGGCCAGAGATAACGACATAGATATTGAACTTTAGATGGATGTATTTCAGGGGATGTGACTTCCACGCCAATCAGACTGTTACAACACAGAGCAGGTGACTCTGGCCATGACAGTGTCCTTTATACCTCTCTCTCTCTCTCTCTCTCTCTCTCTCTCTCTCTCTCTCTCTCTCTCTCTGCATATACACCTGCATGCCAAAATAGGGCATTAGCTCCCCTTACAGATGGTTGTGAGCCACCATGGGGTTGCTGGAAATTGAACTCAGGGCCTCTGGAAGAGTGAACAATGCTCTTTAACTGTTGAACCACCTCTCCTGCCCCCACTTTTACTATTCTCACAATGTCTCTGGATGTTTAAAGTTGCTCCTTGTGGCAGGAGAGATGGCTTAGCCATTGAGAATTCTCGCTACTGTTTCAGAGAACCAGAGTTCACTTACTGTCACCCATGTTGGGTGGCTCACAACTGCCTGTAACTCCAGATACCCTCTCCTTGCCATGACAGACAGACAGACAGACAGACAGACAGACAGACAGACAGACAGAGACAGGCAGACACACACACACACACACACACACACACACAATTATTTTACAAGAAATGATGTTTGCAGCAGTTGTATCTAACCCTTGAAGTGCGTGGGTTTTAGGGACCCCTTGTACTTGCATATGCTTCAATTTGCCCAGAATGCGCCTGTCATCTGAGGAGCACTACACAGGAATTGACTCTCCATCCTACTAAGATACCGAGGGACTTGGGAAAGGAACCAGCCACTGAGGATAGCAGCTACCTAGACAGCCCAGCCTGGGGGATAGAAAGAAAGACCCACAACCAGGATCCGGCCCTTGACTTTGGAGGGGACCGATGTCAAAGACAGGGTCAAAGCCAGCTTGATGTCAGTCCAGAGTCAAGTTCCAAAGTCCGTTGCAGGCTGTGGGTCCTGAAGTGAAAGCTACAAACATCAGGCTGGGTGGTGTTTTTTCCATGGGGGTCTAATTCTGTCTCCCACGTGTCCGTTCTCAGCACCTGGACCAGCCTTGGCTTGCAAGGCCACAGAAACCCCAGCAACTATGTTGCAACCTCATGACCCTGCCATGAAGCCAGGGCTGTCAGACGCAGGTGGCAGAGGAACACCAGGTCCCAGCAAAGCATGGTAAGAAATCCTACCTCAGGGGCCCTGCTGGGGGTCCCCCTTACTTTGCCCCCCTCCCTCACCCAGTAGGTGAGGTGCGATCCTGAAACCAGACCTGCCCCAGGCCAGTTCCCTTTCCAGGGCCATCGAAAACTCAGGGTTTCCTCCCGTGATTCCTCTTGGGGAGTCACTCGTCCTTTGGGGCGGAGTGAGGACGGCTGGATTCAGGAAGTTGCTGGCGTCCTCAATGTCCAAGTTCACCTTTCGGTTTTCTTATCAGAGAGGTGCATGAGTAACCTCAGGAACCGGTGTTGTGGAACTACCTTGACGGACGGGATCCCTGAACCTCTGCTCCCAGCCAGAGCAGGCAGCCAGGCAGGAACCTGAGCCAAACTGAAATTCAGAAGGAGAACCTGAAATAGAAACAAGAAGAGAGATGAGGGGGGCGGGAGGGGGGCTAGCTGGCTGCACGTCCACAGGATGACATTCTGCAGCCCAGCCAGGGTCTCCTCTGCATGGAAAGGAATGGGCCCTCTATCTCAAAGATCGGGGCTCTTGCCTCAAAGCCTGCAAGAGCTACTTTGTTCTGTAGACAATTACAATAGGAGTGACCACGGCCCAGGAACACAGATTCAGGTTTTCAAAGTAGCAGGAAAAAAAAATTATCAGCTGAGGCATTTTTCAAATACATTCGTGGAAACTTAAATCATGAGGGTAAGGCTTAGAAAGGGAATCTCTGCTCTAGACCTCAGACACCCACCCCACACCTTAGCTTTTGGGATGGTGGGAGCCAGGGTCTGCTTGTGTAGTCCAAAGAACTTACTTGCAATC
The DNA here is from genome assembly GCF_900095145.1 of Mus pahari. Lineage (NCBI taxonomy): Eukaryota > Metazoa > Chordata > Mammalia > Rodentia > Muridae > Mus > Mus pahari. Next base: position 43,957,242 of record NC_034609.1, on the reverse strand, counting down.
ACAAGAACGTTCTCACAGAGGTGGGCAGTGAAGTTTAGGGGCTGAGATAGCCCAGATTAAATGGGCTTTTCTGCAACATTCTCGATCTCCATGGCCATTAAGGTTTTTTTTTTTTTTAGACACATTTTTATTTATATGTATATGCTATAGGTGTGCCAGTGCCTGAGGCAGTCAAAGGAGAGCATCAGATTCCTCCGCCCCCTGAGTCGGAGTTACAGACAACTGTGAGCTGCCCAACATAGCTGCCAGGAAGCCAACTTGGGTCCTCTGTAAGACCAGCCCATGCCCTTAAACTCTCAACCATTTCTCCAGTCCCCATCACTGGCATTTTAATCATCCTCAAATCTGCCTCAAAGAATGTTGTAACAAGACAGCTCTTGTTTCCCTGGGAACTTTTCATTCAGAGACCATAAGCAGAATTCACTCCCTATGACCCTGAGGGGAAGACAGGAAGGGACCCAGCATCCTGAGGCACACGGGCCAGTGGGCACCGTGGGCAGCTGTCTTACACAGTTGTCACTTCCGCCTTGCTAAGTCTCAGTGGGACACCAACTATGCCCACTCTACTAGGTTATAGGGTGTAATTATCATGTCTGTTGTGTAGTGTTTGAATCTTCAAAATGGCCATTCATTGATAAGGGTCTGTACAATCAGTCGGATGGTTGTATCCAGCACCATAATCCACACTCATGCTGGGACATGGCTGTCCCAGTTCTGAATTAAATCTGATACAATAGCTGCCCTATTAATCCTCTCTTAAAGACCAGAAAACTGTGGTAGTCGGGCCAGCTGGCCTCCCCAGAATGAACCTAGTCTAGGGTCCTGCTCCTCGGAAATCCAAAGAGAGACAGAGACCAGGGAGCTGAGATGTGGCTCAGGGGTATGGTGCTCACCGAGCATGCAAGAACCCTGAGTTCCACCCATGGTACAGCATGAACCTGGCGTGAAGAACATCACAGCACTGAAGGAGGCAGGAGAGCCAGAGCCTCAAGGTCATCCCTGACTGTGTAGGGAATAGTAGGACAGCCTGGGCTATGTGAGACCCTGTCTAAGTAAGGAAGGGTGAAGGATAGGAGGGAGGGAGGGAGGGAGGGAGGGCGAGACAGAGACTGTATTATCTCCAGTTACCCCTACACCGAGGGGCCTTATGCAAGGCGAACCCCATTGCTCACAAAAGAGGAAGAACTGTCTGATAGGCCATCCAGTCCTGGCCCTGGGGGAAGCTTTGTTGCAGAGCCCATGAAGGGGCAGACTTGTGAGAGAGCCAGACAGTGAGTGAACAAGTTCTCCTAGGTCCCTGAAGGAACAGCTGAGGGTGGGAGTCAGGCACTAACCCTACAACAGCTAGATCCTAGAACATTTTTCTCTTGCTCAAAAGGAGAGCAGGGAGCCTGGAACCTAGAGAGAAGCTGAGATGCTGCTGCAGCTCCTGGACTAACATCTGAGTTTCAATTGCCCCCTGGGACTCATAGACACACACACACACACACACACACACACACACACACACCTGGCACACAGCCCGGTTCCAAGCAGAGGAAGTGAACTAGGAGCTGCTATAGCAGATCAGGTCCACAGCCAAATGTCTGGAGGGAAAACTGCCTTCTGCACCCATGGCAAGAAGCCCCATGGGACATGACAGCAGCTTGTCACCAACCTAATGGCACAGGCTTCCATCTCTACAGCCAACTTTAGCAGAGATGCAGTAACCAGGCAAGAGGCAGGCAAGGTTTGGATGAGACACAGACTATGAGGTGCTGGGGCCCCGGAACAGAACGGGCTGTTCCCTGAGCAGTTGCAAGTCCCTTGCCTCACACTGCCTCCTGAAGACAGCAGGTTTGGATCTTGTCAGCCCAAATCAGTGGCTCTGTGATGGAAGCAGACATGGTCACGACAGAGCATCCAAGCCCACTCTGGAACCGTGGATCTACAAGAAAGCCCAGAAGAGACAAGGATTCCACCTGGCCAAACCCACAGCATACACCAGGATGCTAAAGGGGGTTGCCTCTGAACCTGGGAGCTCCCCAGAATGAGCTGATTCTGTGGGGTTCACAGTACCCCCCCATGCCAGCTGGAGACCCTGTTCCTTTGACCTGTGGCTTTCTCTGGTCACTTGCATCTACCTTGCTGCCTGGACAAGGGTCATCAGTGTGGGGAATTCGCACTGGGGACCGGCACGTGGGCACTTTCCCTTCACCTTCACGTGGATCTGAGAAACAGGGGTCTCGGGATAACCTGGCTCTACAGAGGAGGAAGGTAGAGCACGGGGCACAGAGCTCCCTCCCACAACTGGAGCCACAGAAACCATTCTCCCTCCATCCTGGCCCCGCCCACATGCCACCTGGCAGTGGTCACAGCCACGGCTCTGGCCTCCTGAGCGTAAGGCCTGCTGTAACCAGCACAGCACCCCTGGACATTTGGCCACTCTCGGCCATCTCTGGGGCTCCTGCAGCAGAGGAAGGCTGCTGGCTTTGAACCATTTCACGACTGGACGTCATCTCTGCTCTCTGCCTGTACTTCACCCTCACCCCAATCTTCCTATTCCAAGGGCATCTTTTCCCTTGAGCACCCTGTAGTGTCCAAGCCCCACTCCCACCCCCTTCCACTGCAGGCCAGCACCACCCCCCCACACACACACACACCTTACACTGCAAGCCAGCACTCCCCCCCCCCGCACCTTACACTGAAGACCAGCACTCCCCCCCCCTTCAACATACTCTTCACTTCACACTTGAGAGAGAAAGACACAAGAAAACCAAGAAAGGAGGAAGGAAAGGAAGGAAGAAGGCTGTGTTCAAACTTAGCAAACTGTGCTTTTTTTTTTTTTTTTTTTTTTTTTTCTGGTTTTTAAAAGAGTTCCAGAAAAGTTTCCTCTACAAAACTGAGACCAAAATGGTAAAAGATGCAAATGTGGTAGCCTTGCTTTGAGCCATCATCTGCACACAGCACAAGCTCCCTTCACAGCCACAGCAAGGCGTTCAAGGCCTAAGGCCTGCAGATCCATCAGCAGACAGGGCCATTCCCTGCAGTCACCGAGAGGATAGGCTCTGAGAGGGAGGAAAGTGGCTCTCCCTTGATCCTGTGTGACAACCCTGTCACTCTGCTTGGTTCAATAGATGGGAGGATGGGTACATGATAGGTGAAGGGATGAATGGATAAGTAGATGGATGGGTTGATGGTGGGTGGGTGGATGGTGTGTGGGTGGATGGATGGGTGGGTGGGTGGGTAGAGAGATAGATAAGTGGATGGGTGGGTGGTTGTGAACAGATGGTAGGTAGATAAATAGGTGAGTGAATGAATATGTAGATGGGTCAATGGATAAACAATGATGTGTGGGTGTGGGTGGGTGGAGGATACATGCAAATGGAAGGGAAGATAAACAGGTGGTAGGTGAGCAGACAGATGTTGGGGTAGGTGGGTGGATGTGTCAGTGGATAGGAAAGTGGGTGGGTGGATGGATGGATGGATGGATGGATAGATAGATGAATGGATGGGTGGATGGATTGATGGATGGGTGGATGGATGGATAGATGGTGGATGGTTGAATGGATGGATAGATGGATGGATGATGGATGGGTGGATGGGTAGATGGATGGATGGGTGGATGAATAGATAGATGTCTAGGTGGATAAGTGCTAAGTGAATGCAAGAGCAAGTGACACAGGTGGATTGATAGGTGGATGGATGGAGTCACAAGAGTACTGGATCCTTTATCATCCACCCGGCCCCGGGCTGCAGGCCTGAAGATACACCAGGGAACACACATGGGAGGAGTCTTGCCCTCCTCAAGTGTACTGTAGAGGAGCCTCACTTTGTACTGAGCTCCCACCGTGCAAAGGGGGTTGTTTATTTTATTCTGGAGGTCAGTGAGAGAGCTCTTCCCAAGGTGGCTGTTGGCCGAGGAGTCTGAAGGAGGAAGCTGTCGACCAGCTCATGAGGGAAGGAAGCAGATTCCAGGCAGAGGAAGTGGTGGGGCACTGGCTCTGAGATCACTGAAAGGGTGTGTGGATCCTGAGAAAAGCGAAAGGAAGCCATCGTGGCTGAGGTGGCAGGAAGGAGAAGCTGCTCCGAGAGAAAGCAGGCTGGGGCTCCAGAGTGTCACAGGCGTGTCACCTCTGGACCTTTGGGAAAACTGCTCAGGTTAACTTTCTGAGGAGCATTCTCAAAAAATTAAAAATAAAAATAAAAAGTAGAGAGGAGCTGCTAGAGACCCCAGGAACTGGGGGACCCACAGGGGTCACAGAAATGCCTCAGCCTGTATCCCCTGGCAGAGCACATGTTCCCGAGCCCTGAACTGCCCCACTGTTGTTGGCCTGTGGACTTGGAGACTCCTCTGTGGACAGGGGGAACAGTTTCCTAGAAGACCAAGGCCAGCACCCACAAAGAAGCCACCTGTGTAGTGTGTCTGACAACCCAGCAGCTCCTGTTTTTATTTTATTTTATTTTTAATTTATTTATTTTGAGACAGGGTCTCACTGTGCAGCCTTGGCTGGCCTCGAAGTCATTATGTAAACCAAGCTGGCCTCTAACTCTGAGAGACTTGCCTGCCTCTGCCTCCTGAATGCTGTGGTTAAAGGCATGCATTTAATCCATGCCTGGTCTCAATATCCTCCTTTAAACAGGAGGAAAAGACCACAGAGACCCAGCTGGGGGAGCCTTGGTAGGACACCTCAAAATAGTCAAGGCTATGCAAGCCAGGCAGTCTGAAGGAGTCACAGTCAAAGAGATGTGACTACCCTAGGATATGGGATCATGGTGGGTCCCAGGGTAGGAAAAGGGGAGAGGAGACATTTAATAAATACCAGGAAGGTGTGAGATTTAATTAACAAAAGTGTGCTAAGGTTGGTTAGTTCCCTGCAGGGGTTAGCCATGTCAGGAGCAGCAGCCACCCTGGGCTGGGTTCATCACTGGCTTGAGTTGAGTGGATGGGAGATTCTATTCAAGACATGTGGTCCTGGGCTTCAGCCTCTAATTTCCAGAAAAACACAGAGGCAGAGACTGAGCTGCCAACTGTCACTCCAGCAAGCAACTTTGTAACAAGGTCATCTCCTCCAAGCAACAAGGAGTCCAATGCTTGTTGTAACCCTCAGGTTGTAACCTTCCTGGGCTCTGCAGTGAACCTCTATGAGGACAGTAATGGCGGATAAGGAGCCTGGCTTCAGACAACACCGCCAATCAGCCCTGAGCACGTCGTTATAACCCCACCGCCATGCCTCTGCTTTTTTGGCGTCAGCAGAGATAACCATCTCAGGACATTATTGAGCCGCTAAAGGAAGTGAGCCAGGATGGCAAAGCGGTCCATGATAAGAGGCTCATGGACAAGACAACACAGTGGCAAAAATCCCCACTCTTTTCTGATACAAAATAAGCATCATGGGAAGTCTGCAGACCAACAGAGAAGGACCATAGAAGGACGCCTGGGCTGATTAGCCCAGCACCTATCCAGCAATGCTCGAGGTGTGAGATTGGTCTAGTTCTGCTCCAAGACTGTAGGTTCTGTACCAGTATCTGTAACAGACCCACAAGAGATGGATGACGCCCCACCTCTCCCGGCTAGGTGCTCTCTCTGACTCACCTTGCTTCATATGCCACACCTCTTTTTGCTCTCTCCATGACATACAGGAGAGTCCCACATCCTTTCTGCTCTACCCATGGGCATGCAGGAGAGTCCCACATCCCTTCTGCTCTACCCATGGGCATGCAGGAGAGTCCCACATCCCTTCTTCTCTACCCATGGGCATGCAGGAGAGTCCCACATCCCTTCTGCTCTACCCATGGGCATGCAGGAGAGTCCCACATCACAGGAAGCCAGGCAGAGGTAAGAAGAAGGAGTTTCCCGTGTGATGCGATAAAGATGGAGACTCAAGGCTGGAGAGTCCTCATGCCTGTTCGTTGGCTAGGAAGGGCTGGGAGAACCTCCCAGAAGCCCAGTGGAGCTTTCCCTTGTATTCCCTGGCTGTTATCCAGTCACAGACCCTTCTGGAAGAACCATTGCATCAGAGATACCAAGGTCCATAGCTGGGTGAGAATGCAGCCCTCCCCTGAAACACACAGAGGGGGACAGAGTGCCTGACAAGGAACCTGTCAGGTAGCTGATTCCTCCCACCCCCACCCCACTAAGCGCTGGGCTACCTCATGGCCACTACAAGCTGTTCTGCCATTTATAGCTCATCTCTGGGTCTTAGTTTCTCTATCTGAATAATGAGAGTGATGTTCTTGAAGCAAAGGGAGATGGGATGCAGGTACCACCGTCTGTCACAGAGTCTTCCTGATCATGACTGAGGTGACCTGTCCCTGGACGTTGCTGGGGCATGGAACTCATGGGTGAGGGGACCTGCCCTGGATATCACTGGGGCCACTCAGGATCATGGGTAGAATCCAGCATGCTGGAATGGATCACTGTCCCCACCAGGTTGTCTTCTAGTCCAGAAGACACTCGGGGCGCTGTAATCTACCTGGAGAATGATTTCAAGAGAGCAACACATGAGTCACGCTTAACAGAGAGGGTGACCATATGTTCTAGAACCTTCAAGTCCCATCAGACCCAGAGGCTCCTTGCTCACACATCCATTTCACTACACAAACATCTCTGGCCTGCTCGGTGGTGAGGAGAGAGAGGCCAGCCTCATCGAAAGCTTTGTCTTCGGGAAGCCCCTGCTTTAAAAGGGACATTCTCCTCCCACACCTAATGCGATCTGTGTCCTATGGTGTCATTTACATCTCTCAGTGGCAACTGGCCTTTAAGGTCAAGCTCGAGAAACGGGGGAAGACCTTAAAAAGGTCTGCTGGCCCGTGGTTTTGAGTGGAAACAAATTCTTGGCTGTGACACCATCGTGGTCGGAGCTCGCACCCTGAGAAAGGAAACACGACTTTGAACTTGACAACAAGAAAGACCCTAGAACAAGAAGACCGAAGCAGGCAGCAGCGCCCTCCCTCCCCGCTCTGCTCCAAAACTTCTGCCACAGTCAGGGCAGGAACACAGGGGAAATCTTTCCACAGAGACCCACCTCTGGGCCAGCCCCAGGCGACTGGGAGTGCAGCAGGACAGAAGACAGATGCCAGTATGGACAGCAGGCTGGCAGAAGGAAGCGGCTTTCTCAGCCGGCTGCCTCGGGGAAGAGAGCAGAAACTTAACCAAGAATAATACAGGGCTATTTTCAACCTTGGGGTTTCCACCCCAGTGTCCCCAAGTACTGGGGGCAGTGTGGCTCCCATGTGAGAAGATCAGGCTGCTGATGAAAGAGAAACAGCTGGGAGGAAGTCGAGTCCGGAGAAAAGGGGATGATGTGTCCTGCCATCCAACACAGGACTCCTAACTACCATCCCAGGGGTTCTGGGTTTCTCCTCTGAAGGTCAACATTCTGTGTCACTGTCCTATGGCTGTGGACAGTACTGTAGCAGTGACTTAAAAACAGCACACGCCCGTTCCCTGACAGTCCCCAAGGTCAGGACTACAGATTGGGATGGCGGCTCCTTCTAGAACCTTCTGTGCTTCCCTGCCAGTCCTCGGCTTCAAGAGTCATCTCAGCCCAACTAAATCCTATCCTGCGGTGTCACATGTCTTCTCTGGCTCTGACCCACATGTCCCTTCTCCATAGTTCTGACTCAACCCTGGGACACTGGCCTGCATGGATAATCGAGAAGGCTCTCCCATCATCAGATGCTTGGCTTAGTCTCAGAGGCCTTGGCAAGAGTCACTTTATTCTGGCCTGGGGATCTCTACCCTGCACTGACCAACGCCCCGCTCATGGCACTGCAGACTGAGAGACCCTTGCAGAAGCCAGGGACAGGAAGGAAAAGGGGATCTAGGGCAGCTGAGACACTGATTTTTCTCCCCTAAAGCTGGCCAAGGACCTGCTAAGGGGATACCTCCCGTGTCCCTTTGGGGGTTCAGGCAATTTTTAAAATTTCTTTTTCGTATACTTCAGACAAAAGCAAAGCAGGGGATAATATAGCCACCGTGCCATCAGGGCAAGGGTGTGACCCATAACGCCAACAGCTTTGAGTTCAGTCCCACTCTGCAGCACGGCTCCAAGCCAGGGTCACTCAGAACTCAGTCCTCCACTTGCACATGCTGGGAGAGGGGACGGGACAGGAGGACCCTGCTCACCGCACAGCATCCACAAAACCCTGTTCCCTTCCCCAAGCCTCCCCACAAGTGATCCTAGATCCCAGATATTCTGCCCTTCTTTCCCTCTCCTGCCCCTTCCCCTCCCACCACATAGGAAAGGCTAAACCAAAAGCACACGATTTTGATGTCCTCTAAGGGATGCTCACAACAACTCCTCCTGTAGGATGTGCGAGTCCGTAGGACTGCCTAAAGCAACCTGTGGAATCACCTTCATGAGGGGATCTCAAGTCTCTCCGCAGCCCCGAGCCAACCATAGGTCCCTTCTTTCCATCACAGGGCTCTCGGTGGGTGGGTCACAGGCAATGCCTCACTGGCCTCTCCCACCACCTGCCATGGGCATCAAAACCAAGTTTGAGGTCAGCCTGGAATACAGACTAAGACTCTTTCTCAAAAACAAACAAGATAATAATAGTAAAAGAGAAGGCTACAAGCCGGGCAGTGGTGGCGCCTTTAATCCCAGCAGAGGCAGGTGGATTTCTGAGTTAGAGGACAGCCTGGTCTACAAAGTGAGTTCCAGGGACAGCCAGGGCTATATAGAGAAACCCTGTCTCAAAAAAGAAAAGAAGAAGGAGGAGGAGGAGGAGGAGAAGGCGGCTACAGAACTCCAGGCTGTGGTTGGGACTGGAAGCCGGGATAGGGGAGTCACCAAGGCAGCCCTTCACTAGGCTAGCACAGACTCTGTGTAAGGAACTTCATGAGAGAAGTTTAACAAATTCATTACTGTTTACAACAGAAGGTTCAGAAATGACCACATTAATATCATATAGAGTTAAATCTGTGTCCATAATTAAAGGAAAACCATATAATTCCGCACAGTCATACGTTTCTTTATCACTCCAAACAATTGAGTGTTAATTCCACTATTGTTGCAGCTTGGTTTCTTGAGACAGTGTTTCACTGTGTAGTCCAGCATGGTCTGGAACTCACCATCCTCCCGCCTCAGCTTCTGGAAATGCTTGGCTTACAGGAGTGTACCACCACACCCTACTAACAATTATGTTATTGACATTGTTGATTGATACACACACTTACTCAGCCATTGGCATTATAGCGCGTCAGCAAGGATTACTTAATATTTCTAGCACAGCTCTCTAATCACTCCTGGCTTAATTATAGAAGAGTGGTAAGCAGAAATACGGTTATTTGGGGTATTGACTGAGCGGCAGGCTCTGCTCTGTGCTCTTCGGGCCTGTTAAGCCTCTTTGTTCCTCGGTGTGTGGTATCAAATCCCTCTCACTAATGAGGGAAATGGGAGGCAGATGCATGAACGATTGGAGCTTTGCATGAGTGGAACCCTAGCCTGTCCTCTGGTCAAGTAATCAACCCTTGTCTTCCACCCACCCAGCCAATACCTCACACAGCAGGCACCCCCAGGCCTTGCCTCACCCCACCCTGCACTTCCCTCAGTGTCTCTAGGATCTTTGTCTTCTGTGGCTGGTACAAAGGGAAACAGAACCCTTGTTGTGTTCAGGTGGACCTTGCAGGCATTAGGGAACTAAGTAGCAACTCAGAGTCATGTTAACACACAGCAACCTCATAAGGGTTTATATGATCCCAAGAGTGGGGGTGGCCTTTCCCTCAGGACCAAACAGTCTCCATTCAGAGAAAGTCACTTTCCTTTGAGGACCCAAGTCCTGTCCTGGGGGGCCCCAGCCTTCAGAGATGCCAAATTCCCTCCCACACTTCAGGGAAACAGCATCCATTCTTGGCCCAGGAGTTGAACTCTGAGAGACACAAACTGGACTGGATTCACTCTCCACATCCAGAGAAGAGCTGCTTATAAACAAGATCCCTCGTTGGAGCACTCTGGAACCAACATGACTTACTGCAGAAATGTCTGCTGTCCTTCGCTCTGGAGTCAGCTGTCCTCTGGGCCAAGGATCTTGCAGAAACTCTAACTGCACTCCCAGAAAAAGGGAGGCTTCACTCAAGCCAAACATGGCCCTCTCCTGCACTTTCCACATTGGTGAGCTGGGACTAACTGGCCCTGTCTCTGAGATCCCATGAGAGCAGAGTGCACACTGCCTCAGAGACAGGATGTGCCAGGCGCATCCACCCACCTGAACTAGCAGTCCGTGCCCACCTGCGGGTGGGGGAGGCTTTGTTCCCAGTTGCTACTGAAATGGCCCCTGGGCTGGTTGTAGCACCAGTGAGGGCCATACTGGGCCGGTGTCCGGCACAAGATGGAAGGTCACACCTCAGCGCCATGACTGGTGACCGTCCCACTAACGCTTCTAGAAGCTTCCAGAAGGGTGCTGTCAGCACAGTCTCCTTCCTCCGTGCCCTCCCACGCTGCACGCAGCCTGGGCTCACTGAAACCCTAATCTACATCTGGGTGAACAACGTGGACTGTCCACCCTCTGTGCTCTCCGATGTCTGTTTTTCTCCAGACTTTTCTGCCATTGTCTTTTTTTTTTTTTTTTTTGGTTTTTCCAGACAGGGTTTCTCTGTGTAGCCCTGGCTGTCCTGGAACTCACTCTGTAGACCAGGCTGGACTCGAACTCTGCCATTGTCTTAAGAGGGGGGAAAAAAAAGCCCTAAATCCTTAAAAATTTCAATCCATTATTTCTTTAAAGTTTCTCCTTTAAGGTTTCACAGTGACTCACGCCTCTCCTCCCCCTACTAAGGAGGCAGAGGCAGGAAGATTGCAATGAGTTCAAAGCCTGGACTGCAGAATCAGATCTGGTCTTTTTTTTTTTTTTTTTTTTAAGACTTTTTTTAAATTTACTTTATGTATATAAGTACACTGTCTCTGTCTTCAGACACACCAGAAGAGGGCATCAGGATCCCATTACAGATGGTTGTGAGTCACCATGTGGTTGCTGGGAATTGAACTTGGGACCTCTGGAATAGCAGTCAGTGTTCTTAACCACTGAGCCATCTCTCCAGCCCTCTGGTCTCATTTTTTTTAACATCAAAATTTTAAAAGAAAAAAAAAAATCCTGGAATCTAATGAAAATTATATTCAAAAGTGATTTAAAAAAAAAACAAGAAACAAACATTACTTTTATGAAAGAGCAACTTTTTTAATAAAGGATGAAATCGATACTTCTCAAGAGAATACAAAAATAAATATTTGGGCACTAGCACTCCTTGAGGCGGGTTGGAGGTGACATGTGACAAGGGGCCAGTGAACAGGTTGTCCTGGCTTTGGAAGAGATAGATGCTCCTGCTTTGGCTGAGGGGGAGAAGCGGGGGCCCAGGATTCTGTTTGCATGTGTCACATACTCCGTCAACCCTGTCTGTTGAGCAGGCCCCACCCAGCACCTTCACACAGTAGCCAGGAAGGTCACCGTGGTCCTTAGCTTTTCAAGTTGTAAGATGTGGCCTGTCGCATGTAGCTGCCCTGGACTCTCTTTCTGCACCCTCAGGCTTTCCCCCAGAACAACAGTCAGCAGGTAAGGCTTTCCCTACCCTTCCCCAGGGAATGCAGAGTGCCTTAGGCTCCTCTAATTGTGCAGAGCTGTAACCCAGGCTTGTTACAAAGCTGAACAAACAGAGCTCTCCTTCTCTCAGAAAAAAGCAGATGGTGACGCTCCCTGGCCCCATGTCTGCTTGGCCTGGCACCTGTTGTGTACTGACTGCCAAACTAACTCCTTGGCAGTGACTCCCTCCTACGGGAAGTGTCCCTTAGGCGGGCTGCAGTCACCGATTTAAATTATTTACATACTAGGTTGGACAGCCAGATTGGGGGCGCAAACGGTGCGGTAGTGGGACATTTAGCTCTGTGCCCACTGTGTAGGGTATGAACTTTTTCCTGGTACGTGGGTGGGCACTGCTGAGCCCAGAGCACAGTTTGGACGTTTGGACAGTTGGACGTGGCTGTTCACTGGGTCTTAGGCTGGGTGTGGAGCTGGACAAGGAAGGGTGAGATGCCAGTGAATGGGTCTTCTCCACAGTGCCTGGTTCTTTGATGCCCCACACAGCCCTGTCAGCTGACACAGAGTCATGTGAATCAATGAACCACAACTAAAATTCCTGTTAAGGCCGCAAGCATTATCTACACCCATAGTTATAATCTGCCCCACTTTACAGGAAAGGTCTCAAGTAATTGACAGTTGAGCCTGTAAGAATAAAAGAAAAAAGAAACCCTATTTGGGGGAAAAAAAATATATTGTCGAGCAGGGCAGTGGTGGCGCACGCCTTTAATCCCAGCACTCGGGAGGCAGAGGCAGGCAGATTTCTGAGTTTGAGACTAGCCTGGGCTACAAAGTGAGTTCCAGGACAGCCAGGGCTACACAGAGAATATATATATATTCTGTATATATATTCAACTTATTCTTTTCAGAGTTCTGGCCCAAAACAAAAAAAAAAAAAGAAAAACACCTGAATATTAAAGTCTCTTCTTCTCCACTCAAGCAGAGAAACTCATAAATCTCTACCTTCAGCCACAGAGGGACGAAGGCGGGTCTGCTGCCACCAGGTGATTTGAACCGTCACAGTGACAAAGACCTCAGCATGCAGAAAGAAGGCCAGCCATTAATGGTGAAGGGGAAAACGCAGGAAAGGAATGCTTTAATCACAGGTTGTGGCCTCAGCCCCTGCAAGCTTGTGACACCTGCCTGATCAGGAGAGCATCCATCAGTGGGCTTCAGGAGCGCCCTTGGAGGACACCCGCCCACCCCAGTCAGAGGGGTCCACATCCTTTCAGACGTCTCTTAGTCACAGAATCTTGAAGCTTGAGCTCAGGCGAGGTGGGGTTCCCGAACTGAGCCTTAGACGGTGATCTGTTGATTTTCTCTGAAAAAGGGTCTCTGGTGTGAGGTACAGATATCTGGAAACATGCGGAAAGCCTGATCCGGCTGGGGCTCCTCCAGAGCTGGCATCAGGGAGCCAGCACCACAGCTCTTGCTTGCTTCCTCCACCAGCTGCCTGGCATACAGCTGCTCTACCTGCAAGGGCCGTGTGCAAAGTCAGAAGAGAGGTGGAGGGGAAATGGGGCCATCCTCCGCCACAGGTCCTCCGATCCCCTTCGAGACAAGAAGGAGACAGGTAGGCAGCGTTCCTGCGCATGGCTAAGAGTGTTCTCCCAGACCTGCTCCAACCGGGCTGGCTGATGCTCAGACTGTCACCATCATAGCTACTGGAGTGCCACCGCTCAGACCATAGTCAGACAGACCGAGATCTGTCACTTAGATCTTAGGGCCACTGGACAAGCAGAAATTTTCTGAAGAGGAAGGAGCAGGAGAACAGAGGGAGAGAAAGTAAGAGAGAGCCGAGAGGGGAAGAAGGAAACACAGATGAAGAGTCCCAACGTGGGAAGCCATCGCAGAGGTGACAAGAGCCACGTATGGTCTACTCCCCGACCTCTGCCCGGGTCGCTCAGGTGGAGCCCCCAGCCCTTGCTGTCTCTTCTCACCCTGGGATAAAGTGGCAGCCATGTAAATGAGGGCTAGGATTCCTGGGCACCAGACAGACACCACTGCTGGCTCTCACCTGCACCAGAATGAGTTTGGAACGCAAGGGCGCCGTGTCCGGAAACTCCTCCCCGAAGCAGAGGACCACCCTGCTGTCAGGTAGGCGGCTCTGGGTGGCGTAGAACTGCTGGAGCTCTGGAAGAACACAGACACCAGTGAACCGCTGAGCTGTGTGTAGCCAGGGGCCAGGGCTGGGGTGCAGAACTTGGAAGGAAGTCACAGATTCCCCCAACAGTCAAGGAAAGTGGCCTAGGACTCGAGGCTGCTTAGCTAGAAGCCAACCAAGGACCCGTGGGATTTGTCACTCCCAAATACTGCTAGGCGTTTTAGGGAACGTTTGGTCTGGATTTGTTTGAGGGAGACAGGATCTCACTGTGCAGTGCAGGCTGGCCTGGAACTCTCTCTCCATGATCCTCCTGCCCACTAAATCATGCCACATCCCCTAGGGACCCTGCCAAGGTAAAGGAGCTGAGCCTGGGCAGGCTGAGGCCCCGGAGTCTGCATTTTTTTTTTTTTTTTTTTTTTTTGCTTTTCAAGACAGGGTTTCTCTGTGTAGACCTGGCTGTCCTGGAACTCACTCTGTAGACCAGGCTGGCCTCGAACTCAGAAATCCGCCTGCCCCTGCCTCCTGAGTGCTGGGATTAAAGGCATGCGCCACCACGCCCGGCTGGAGTCTGCATTTCTAAGCTGTTCCCAGGCTAGGAATAACCATCAGCTTTGTCAGCTCCAAAAGGAAAGGCTCCAACTCTGCTGTCCTTATACCCAGGGGGAAGTGAGGAGAAGGTTCCCCAGGCTGCTCAGGGAGCACCGGCAGGCTAGGCTTCAAAGGGTCTCCCCAGCTACACCATTGCCAAAGCCATGCGAGAGTACACATGGTCCATGATACAGGAGGCACAAGGAAGGAGGTGGGTGTGACCTATAAGGCAGAGCGGTGGTGAGGTGACTTGGTACTGACCTCTGATGAATTGGTTGGTGTCAAAGACCTGCACCACCTCGTCCCGCTCCAGCTTGTTGGGCCTGCCCTTGCACACCACCGCGTTGCCGCTGCAGAACACGCGGCCCTGGCACAGCCGCTTCACGAACACGCCCTTGCGGTTGCTGTGCAGGAGCACGCCACGTTCCAGGTGCCCAAACAGCTTCCGGGTCACCTGCCTCTGCCGCTCACTGGGGATGGTGTCGGCCGTCGGGAAGCACACGGGCTCCAGGCCATCTGGCCCATACAGCTTAGGCAGCCCCGGCTGGCTCAGAGAGAGACGGCAGCCCTCAAGGCAGGTGGTGGTGGCCTGGCCCACCAGCTTGCCCCCGTAGTAGAAGCTGATCACCATCTGGGAGAAGGCTGTGGGGGCCAAGAGCACAGGGCCCTCAGGCTTAGAAGATGGGGAGCCCCAGTGCCTCCCCACAAAGGCTCAGAGTCTATCCCTCCTTCCAAGTGCTGTTGGCTGGTAATCCCCGCCCCTGAGAGGCAGAGAAAGGCCAACCCGGAAGGCTGGCTGGTCAGCCAGTCTCACCTACTTGGTCAGATCCAAGCCAGCGGGAGACTCTGTCTCAAAAATTAAGACAGGCAATGCCCAAGATATGATACCTGAGCCTCGCCTCTGGCCTCCACGTCTACATACGAGTGAACATGCATTCACATACACATGAACCTACACACATATGAACACGTATTCATATACACATGCATCCGCACACACGTGGGCACAGGTGTGAACATGCATTCATGCATTTCAGGCATACATGTGCACATGTGCATGCACATGCGCAGAGAGAGAGAGAGAGAGAGAGAGAGAGAGAGAGAGAGAGAGAGAGAGAGAGATCTAGAAATCTAGGAACTGCACCAAGTTCAAGACATACGAGCATTGCCAATGTAATTTCTCAGGAGCTGCCCATGACTCTGGTTCCCAGGTCACCCTGCACTCGGTGGCCCCCATTAGAAATGGGAAGAAGCACCCACCTGTGAAGGTATCAACATTATCACAAACACTGTGACCTGGGATTCCCTGGACTCAGATTGAAAACCTCTGTACAATCCTGCACACAGCCTGTCCTCCAGAAAGGCCTAGAAGTGCTCTCTCCACCCATGAGCAGCACAGGCGGGAGCTGTGACCCTAGGGCTACATCCTAGCCATCCCTTCTCTCTGTCACCTCAGGAGCTGGGGTGCAGGTTGAGGGGAAGCGCTCCCTCACGCACTCCAAGTCCTGGGCTTCATCCTCAGCGCCAAAACATAAACATCTATCAATAAAAATGTTTAAAAAGAGAGAAAAGCTTCAGTCTGGCACCAACCGACCATAATAATTCCAACGATCTTTTGGGGGTGGGGGTGGGGACTTTGAACTTGAGCCGTGAGACTGGAAACTTGCCAACCCTGTATTTGGCTTTCTTTGACTTTCCTTTTCTTTGGCCTCTGGCTTCCTGTCTAACAGGCGGCACTGTTGTCCTCTTGCAGGCAAGAACAACAGGATTCCAGATAAGGTTACAAAGTGGAAAGACAAGAAAAACACAAGGCAGAGGGCCCAGTGGCCCCTGACTGACAGCCAGCGTGGAGGCGGGGCTCAGGGAGGAAAGCTGGGACACCAGCAGTCCAGAGCTACCAGCGGGGCGATGGAGAAGCTTTGTAACTGCCATAAACTGAATTCTCCACCGTCAGCAGCCTTGTGCATCCTAAGCTTCACCTCACCACCTCAGGCCAGTCCAGGCTTCTCTCTGGAGCCACACAAGTTGATAGCTCCCCAAACCCGTGGTGTCCTAAGGCTGTGCGGTCACCAGCTGCAGCACTGCCTGGGCAGGCCTGTGTGGGTGACACCAACCAGCAGCTCACCCCACATTCGCTCCCAGGCCCACCGTTAAAATCATGAAGTCGGGATCTGCACTGCTATCATCTATGCTATCAGCATCATCAGCATCACCGCACCATCAGCACCATCACCATCTGCATCACCTTCCGTACTGAATTCTAGCACTGCTTCCTCACAGCTGTGTGACTTGAGGCAAGTGGCTCCACCTCTCTGTGCCCGCTTTTCGTCAGCAAGGTAGAGATGGCAAGAGCCCCAGTTTTGTGGGGGGTCTCTTGTGAGACCACATGAGCCAGGGAAACAGGACAAAATATGGTCTACAGATGAGACCCCTGGTACTACACACGGCAACCCCTGGTCTGCAGGGATTGGGCGCATCCACACATCTGGCCTCTGTGGTGCATTGCTGGTCACCGCAGCCATTCTGCAGGCTGAAGAGGTGAAGAGGCAAGCCCTGCCAGTCCAGCTGTTTGCTGGGGGAGCCTGGCCTTGCTCCCCACAGCAGGCTGGCTTCACCTCACCCTGAAGTGCTGACACACCAAAAAAGCCTCACTGTTTGATCCATTCCTTGGATGCACACAGGCTTGGGAACAAACTGGCAGCCTTGGGATGTCTGACAGCAGAGCAGCACTGAGAGAGACTTGGGGTGGGTGGCAAATACAGAGAGGGGTGCCTCATGCCGAAGCACTCGAGGCTGAGGCAGGAGGATTGTGATTTCATGGCCATCTCGGGCTACACATCTCTCAAGACTGTTCCATAAATAAATAAATAAATAAATAAATAAATAAATAAAATTTAAAAGCCAGCCGTCTGGGTTTCTCTGATAAATAGGAAGTCTATCCTAGCCTGGTCTTAAGACTTACAACGCTGGTTACCACAGGGAGGTACCATGGGATAGCCCTCAGGGTCAAGGCTCTGCACAGTGCCATGGTCTCCCTTACTCCCTTTGGTCCTCCTGCCTCACCCATTTCACCCCAGGTCATCTCTGCAATCAGGAAGCCAGGCTGCAGCTTATCTACAGAGACAGGGGCAGCCTGTGGCCTGGGTTCTGAAAGAAGAGCTCAGGCGCCTGCTCCCAGCCATGGCTAAGGACACCTCGCTTCCCTCGCTTGTGCTGAGGCAGCTGTGCAAGGCTCAAGGGCACTTCCTCCCCACAGCCTGACTTTACCTCTCACTCAGAAGGCCCCAGGTCTGTGCCCAGCCAGCGTGGCCCCAGAATGCATTGGTCAGCAGACGCTCAGGGCCACAGCCCGGTGCTGACAAGGCCAAAGGCTCAGTCAGCCTGTGACCCCGAGCCTCCTGAGTGGGTTATGGGAGCCTTGAGGGCGGGCGAGGAGGCAAACGCCTGCGGACGCTGTATAAGCTAATCTTGCCATCTGCAGCCAGATCTAAAAGGACCCCAACACACGGAGAGTCTGGCACTAGAGAGAGGGGGATGGTTTATTTGTGCTTTTCTTACTTGGTGAGCACCTGCCTCTACCTCCGTGACGGCTCCCAGGGCTTCCCCCTGAGCCCCACCGAGCCCGCCCTGAAACCAGGCAGAACACTGGCTCTCATAGACAGCACAGAGATGCCACCTGTCTCACAGCGAGCAGCAGTGAGGATGGCAGATCCCCACTCTGAGGCCCATCAGCCACACTACCCAGGGCCTGTGAAATGGAAAACGACCTATCTCTGTAAGCTAGAGGAGGCTGACGGCATGGGGAGGAGAAAAGAGCCTGCGAGAGTGTCACCCTTGACTTGGGCACCCAAAGTCACACTACGAACACCAGCCATCACTACCAGCACCATGACCATGGTTGCCGGCGTTGTCACCATCAGTACCATGAACGCCACCACCATCAGGATCCTCAACATCACCACCACCACCATCATCACCATCAGCAACAGCGACATCACCGCCAGCACCACTACCTTACCATCAGAAAAGTCACCTGTGGGAATAGCTTTTTTTTCCAGAAACACCTCTTGCCTTCAGAAACTGAACTTTTGCCAGGCTCTGCAACCAGGTTAATGATCTGCCTTGAGACCATTCAAAATTATGTCCTTGCTCTGTTTCCATACTGTGTTCTCTGCCTGTTTAACCTGCCTTTGAGAGACCCGTGTAACCAACCTTACGCTGCCTCAGCTTCCCAGTGAAATCAGATTTTAAAACGCAAGTTAAATGCATAGCTTAAATCTTAAATTATGTACTCTTCTGTGCCTATGACCAGAGGTGTGTGTGTGTGTGTGTGTGTGTGTGTGTGTGTGTGTGTGTGTGTGTGTACACTATGGTAATCGTTCGCTGAAAACAGCCAATAGGTTAAAAGCAACCTTAAACAAAACAAATATCCCATAAGAGTTGGAAGCCACACGAGGATATAAATCAACAACATGTCTGCAGCTCCGAGTGCTATTCTCAGTCAGCCCCAGTCACTAAAGTAACGTCTTCCCTTGAAAAAAAAAAAAACAAAAACAAAAAAAACTCCAGATCTCTATAGAAAAATAATTCCTTAGTCCTTTCCCATACTGCATTTATTGTGCTGTTCCATAAATACAGAGCAAATCACTTCGTCAGGAACAGACAGACATCAGTCACACACAACAGAGAGACAAAATAACACAGACCACAGAGGAGACAGCCAGAAGACAGAGGTGGGCAGGGAGGGGGAGGGAGGAAGGGGAGAATTCAGATGAAGGCTCGCTCTTCATCTACAGGGCTCCAGGAGGAAGAATCGTCTCACTCATTAAGGCAGCTGTAGAGAGAACTTCGTATGTCTGTATGGACATTGTTCCTGTAAACAGTCAATCTGATGGCCTATGGCTTAGGCAGGAAATAGGAAGAGGGACATCTGGGACAGAAAGAATTCTGGTATAGGGCGAGGCTTGGGAGATTCTCCCGGGGGGATGTGATGAGAGGGACACATGGTCCCTGAGCACAGATAACCAGCCACATGGCAGAATGTGGATTAGAATAAATGGGTTGCTTTAGGTTATGATTCAGTCAGAGAAGAGCCTACCTATATGGCCAAGGTATCTGTAAATATATTTTGAGTCTGGGAGCATGGGGCTGGGAGGAAGAACCAGGTCCAACTTCTACAGACAGCAGTGATGCAACCACACCATCAGCATCAGCATCCACACCAGCATCAACACCATCTGCAGTATCATAGCCATTCAGCACCATCAGTATCATCTGCATCAACACCATCAGCACCATCAGCACCACCAACATCCGCACCAGCCTCAGCACCATCAGCACCAGTACAACCACCTCTAGGACTCTCGCTACGGAGTTGGAAGTGAGAGGAGGTGACGGACCCTGCCCAGGAGACACTGACCAGCTGTGTCCCTACTAGACCACAGTGTTAGTAATAGTACAGCACACAGATTCTCACAGCATTTCACACATGATGAACTTGATGCCCCAAGAGGTCAGATCCCTCCACGCAAGGCCAAGGCAGTCCAGCAACCTACATTCCCTGGTGCAGAGCTGTCCCTGAAAACACTCTTGGCTGACTATAACTGCTCCCAAACCACACAGAACAAGAAAGAAGGTTCAGTCTCCGGAGCCTACCCCTAGACCACACTTGTCTGTGGGACCTCGTGACCCCACCCACGTCATGGGGCTATTTTCAAGCAGAGCCTGTGCCATGCCCGCCCAGAGTACCCTGGTACCTGAATGGTGTGTGTCATAGGCGGCATATCCGGTCACCAGTGGCAGGCCTGTAAGCAGAGAAAAGAAAGGTTATGCCCTGCTGGGCTGGTGCTGCGAGCAGGGAGGACCCAAGTGTCCCTGAGCCATAGATGGGACGCTGACGTTGTTGATATCAGGGCTGGTGGGCAGACCTCACTCTACGTGACACACAGAAACCCACCACGGTGGAGGGGACTTCCTCTGCACTATGGGTTCCTGCCCTTGTGCTAAGCTTCCTTGATACCCCAAGGACCTGTCACCGGATCATACACAATGGTTGGGAATTTGTCTCACAAGGAAGCTGGGGTCCCAGGCAGTTTTGCCAAAGGCACACCCCTGCAGAGTAAGGACCCCTTGCAGGACACTAACACCCACAGCCTGGAAACCTCACAGTCCTGCAAGGCCAGCTGAGACCTCCCAGCAGTTCCTGTCTTAGCAGGAGAGAGGTGAAAGAAGAAACCGAGATGTCTATGAGCCATAAGAGTTGCTCACACACTAAGGTAGGGGCCCAGGTGAATGACCCTCTAAGAATCTACAGCCTGGGTGTACCTCCCAAATACTATCAAAGGGGTGAATCCTTTATTTAGCTTGTGGATCCCACCAGGCAGGTCCTGGTGGCCCATTTTATGGATGAGTAAACAAGAGGCACCACCAAGACATGAAAACTGCCCAAAGTGGTTCCAAGCTACCGTCTATTCCTGACTGAGCGCCTGCTCCTAATGCCCTGGCTCTCTCTGGCTCTGGGGCTACCCTGATGGTGAACCAGGAAGAGACAGGTGGCTGAGAGCTGTGGCCTCCCTTGAGGCTTGGGGATGTTGGCAGACTGCTCTCAGCTTCCGGGGACTACAGGAAGAGACTGACCATGCATGACTCCCTATTGTCAACCAAGACCCTTGTGCCTGCCTGAGAGGCTGCAGCTTGGCTGTCTCGGTCCACGGCTGTGACTCAGGAGCCTTCCACAGGACATGGACCCTAACAGTGGCAAGCACCTCCTACCATAACATAAAGAGCCTAATGATTGTCCGACACCCATACTCACCTGCACTGGGCTGCTGGACCCACCAGTCAGGGAGGATCTGGCTCCTGCAGGCCTCTGGCGGGGATGGGCTCCTCTTGGTCATACCCATGTATTCATCCACAGAAGGCTGACAGAAGAGAGCAGTTGAATCCCGGGTCACCAGCACAGCCCTCCCCAGACACCATGTTTGTAAAACCCAATATCAGACACGCAACTAAATCCACAACTTTTATCTCATGGGATAGAAGCAGAGCTTCCCTTTACAATTCATCAGACCCTAGGCTATAAACCCACTGGGCTGGCATCCTGACTAGCCTTGGCTACGAAAGAGTTCACTGGCCTTCAGACACTGGGCGACATGACCCAGTTCTGGGGCAACCCTCTGGGGTGACACCGAGCCAAGTCTACCGTGCTGAGAATCTCACTCAGAGAGCCACGGGGCTCTTGAGCCTTCAGTGGTAGATGGGTCCAATTAGGAAACCTCCTTCACTTGTGACCCTGGTGTGACATCACAACCATCTACTGGCTCAGGCAAGTTGGCAGTAAAGGCTTATACTGAAAACAAGACAAGGTGGGGGTGGGGGAGATGCAGAACCAAGACCACCCAGAACATCGCAGCGGCCATGTGCCGCAGAGCTGGGCAGCTTGGGGCTAGTGGTGCTGACCGGCTGCAGTGCTCCAAAGAAGACCACACAGCTGATGTGCTGGGGCTAACAACACTCTTGGTTTTATTTTTATGATGTCACTGAGCTAGGGATGGAAACTGGGACTTTGTGCACTCGAGGTAAGAGCTCTACCACGGAGGTCCCCAGCCTTTGTCCCCTTTTGACTTCAAGGCAGGGTCTCGTGAAGTTTTCTACCATGAATTCATTCTGCAGCTCAAGCAGACCTTAACCCCTCCTGCCTCCGCCTCCTGAGTAGCTGAGGTGACAGGGTCTGGGCCACCTGCCGTCTAAAGAGACCTCATCTTGCTTACATAAGCTTAAAGGGTTGTTTCAGCTATGGAAACCCCATTTTGTACAGACACAATATAAAGGCTAAAAACAGACCCACAAAAAGCCATCTGTTTAACTTAAACGGAGCCCACTGTGCCTTCAGTTCCAGGCTGCCGGCCATGCATGTGACGGGGGATTATTCTAAGATGTGTGTTTTGTGTACGCTGCTGGGAACTGTCGTATACACTAGGTGAGTGCTGAGCCACGGGCTGGTCCCCACCACCATTAGTGGATCCTATGGGCCTCAGTCATCCAATCCTATAGCACACTCAGGAATAAAAACTGTGTATTGAAAAGCAAGCCATCTAGTTACCATGAAGGCCAACAGGATGACCAGAAGCGATGGAGACAGCCATATGAAGCCCAGCTAAGAAACAAGGTTAAGACTCCATGGAGACCTTCAAAGCTGCTATTCAATGTGTTTAACTATGCTTGAGTGGGCAGGGCCTGACCAGTAAAGGGAGGCTGGCCTGGGTTGGTAGCTGGGGTACCCCTCACTCTGCCCCTTCAGATAGGAGTGTCACTTCCCTGGAGAGCCCGAGGCTCTCGGTGCCTCCGAGGGTTAGAAGCGATGCCCCATCCTCCCTGGAAGATGCCTGAGACCCCCCCACACACACACACACACTCACCTCCTTGATCAGCTCCTCGATCTCGGAGCGGCCACACTCCATCTCGGGGACTTCGCTCATGCAGCCGGCAGGTGCCACGCCCAGCTTGCCTATGGGAAAGGGGACAGACACCATGACCCAGGGCAGCCAAGCGCGCTGCAACCTTTTCTTAAAATGCTGAATTAAGGAAACCGGGGTGGTGAGCGTCCTCACTGGTTTTGACCAGCAGCTGCTGGAAGGTTTGGGAAAGGCTCAGCCGTTGCTTCTCATGGCCGGGTCATCTGATCCGCCAAGTCAAAAAGGGAGAAGTGGTGGGTGGTGGAGGGGTTGTAAACACGGACTTGTAAAGGACAAGGGCCAGACTTTGGCTTCTTCCTTCTATCTGAACCCCATCGGGTGCATTTTATACCAGGCATTTATGGCCCATATACTGAAGGTAAGTTTGCTAGGCTGGGTGTTTTCAAACACCCAGAGATTTCCTGGAAGGCAGGGAGTGCCAGGTAGCAAAAAATCTTTTTGTCCTTTTATATGCATGTGTGTGTGTGTGTGTGTGTGTGTGTGTGCATGTGTGTGTGTGTGTGTGTTGGTGTGTGTGTACGTGCCACATGGGGAAGTCACACACATGCCATTTTACAGCCTCTGCCTGCCTCCCAGGGGGCCAATGCTTTCATTGGACGGTATCCTGGTTCAGATGGGTTCTGACCCACTTTGTACCTCTTCTCTGGTCAGACATTTGCCTTGTGAGGTTAATCTCCATGAGACACAATGGCAACAACAACCCCTCCGCCCCCCAACCCCCGCCAGGCTCCCCACTCCCAGGAACCTGTATGATCTCTCCCCATTGCTTCATCCAGATGGAGAAACTCACCTAGAATCATGGCTGGGCAAGCAGAGGTTGAGAGCCCCACCCACCCACCCACCCACCTACCCAGAGAGGCAGGCAAACCACTCAAGTTCACAGTACAGTATACCAAGACAAATGCCATGCAAATGCTATGTTCCTCTGCCTCTCCACCCCCAACCCTGCAGGTGATGGGGCTCCACCTACGCTATAAACAAGTCAGGGTCATCTATCAGGTCAAGCCTGGCTGATCCTGGGGGAGCAGGGCTCTGAAAGAAACTTCCCTATTGCTTCAAATCACTGCGAAGACAAACAAACCCGGGAAGTGGGGCTCTTGGGCCTCCCGGAAGCAGTACAGAACGGACCGGGCCCTGGGAGCCACGAGGCTCTGCTGGGGAAGGCCAGTGTGCGTTCATTCCTTTACAGATGCTTTTAGGACCTTACTGCTGGAAGAAACCTCGGGAATGGCGTGATCCTCTCCAGCAGTGACACCCGAAGCCATCGAAACCATCGGTGATGTCCCCGCTGCTGGCCTGTCTAGCTGGAGAACTTTTCGCTGGACCTTACTGCCCATCCCTGCCTTGCCCACTCCTCCCCTAGCCTCCTCTGCAGACTGCCGAGAAGCAGAAGGGAATTCTGAATCACAGATGTCAGCAGAGCCTCAAACCCATCCATATGGGGTAGTTCACACTGAGCTGGGGGGGGGGGGCGCTCCCTCCAGCTTCCGGCTCTGAGCTGCCATGACCCAGAGTCCACCACCCACTCCCTCTGCAGGAAGCTGCCACTTGACAGCACATGGCGTGTGAGGTCAGCAGAGCAGCTCTCTGTGTCTGCTTACACAAGAGAGAACAGCTCTGGTTGGCTAAAACCAAGCACCCAAACCCTGTGAGTGGCATGTCTGCTCTGGCCCTGTGGAGACCAGGGTGGCGTGGGGGAGGTAAAGGAGGTCCCTAGAGGGCTTCCTGGCCCCAACAGATAGTTACATTTTTGTTCTTCCTCGGGGACAATTCGGTAAACTTTATATGGCTCGGAAATGTCCAGCTGGGACCGGTCAGTCACTTCTTCAAAATCTGGGCTCTTGTTCAGAGCACAGCGTAACCTCGTCTTCCACGTGGCTGGTTCAGCTTTGTCGCCCTCTTTAAACTTCCCTTTAAAAACTGCCCAGGCCTGAAGAAAGAGAGAGAAACTCTCAGTAAACACAGAGGGACACAAACCACAGAGTTCAACTCGAAGGCCGGCTGCATACCGCCCGCCCCCTTCCCCAGAGCCTTTCCTGGCCATCAACCCTTGTCCAAGGTCAGCACCCAATTGGACTTCAGGAAGACCACTGTATCTCAACAGACAAGAGCTGGGTAAGGTTCCCCCCCCCCAAAAAAAAAAAAAAAAAACACTCAGCAAAGCTGGAATTTGAACCCAGGCTCCCCACACCCTAGGATGCAGCTTTGGCAAAGACCTCTGGCTTGAAGGGCCTGGAGGGGAAGTGTGGGGGAGGGAGCAGTGTGCAGGAGTGGGGGTGTCTCAGGTCATGAAGCCCGAAGAGGAAAACGTGGATGGCTTCACCAGCACCGTCAAAGACTTTCTGCTTTTTCACATAACGCCCCCGGCATGAAAAGGAACACATATGTGTCCACCAGTCTCTCCTCTTAATAGAAAATCTGTTTTGGCATTTTTTGCATGATTCCAGCCCTTTAGGATGCAGCTAACTGTTTTCCCTGTTACGTGCCTCTTTTTTTTTTTTTTTCCTTAATTTCGTTTTTCTGACCCATCCAAAACTTATGCTTTAAGCAAAGACCAGAAATTCAAAGCAGAGGCCTACTTAATACAGGTGCTTGCTGTGTAAACATGAAGGCCCAGGTTCAAACCCCCAGCACCCACAGGAAAAGATGGGTATGTGTGCCTGTGACCCCAGCCCTGGGGACACAATAACAAGATCCCCAGGGTTCGCTGGCAGCCAACCTAGCCCTAATCCCTGAGCTCCAGGCTCAGTGAGATCTTCGACTGTGGACAGTGATAGACCTCTGGCCTCCAAATGCACACACACGTGCAAATGCGCACCTACGGGAGACACTTATGTTCAAGGCCAATAATGCTCTCTGCACTGTTGATGCCAAATCCTGTATCTCTGCTCAGCAAGAAGCTGGAGGAACATTCCTACCCCCGAGCCTGAGTGGTCACTTCCTCTCTGACATAGCTGCAAACCCACTTTTAGAATTTTTTTTTTTTTTAAGTAGACAGTTTCCAATTCTGGCCTTTATTGTCAATGGCCACTGCTGGCCACACACTGACTTGTGGGCCGTTGTGAACTCCAAAGCAGACTGGAACAGCGACTTCGGGGCTGGGTTTCATGGAAACCTCTGCCTCTTTGCCACTGAGACAGTGAAGGCTGCCCTACATAGCAAGGCATTCCCCAGTAGTACCTCTCCCTGGATGTGGCAGCCCAGAATATGTGCCACGCAAGTAAAGAACCACATCTCCTAGATCACTGGGTGAGCCCCACACTCCAATGGCACCCAAGGAAGCACAGATATCTCAGCAGTGTCTGGGTCAGCAGGCACGTGACAGAACGATGAGATCTCAGTTTATCCCTCCATTCTGGGGAAGAAAGCCTGGAGACCCCAGGTATCAAATCAGACTCCATGGTCAGGGAGCATCCAGAGACAGCACTGGGTACCAGCACAGGTCTACCCTGAGCCTTGCCACATCTGGCCAGAAACCATCTTGGCAGGGCTATCTCAGCTGCATGGTCTCTCGGGGCTGAAGCTACTGAGTGAGTTGTCCTGGGACCCACAGAGGTACCCACTGCTTGAAGTTCTTCTCTGCTGACATTGTGTTGTACCGCGTTTTAAAAGTTAATACTGGGAGTGTAGCTCGGTTGATAAGGAGGACTTGTCCAGCATGCAAGAGCCTTGGGTTCAATCCTCAGCACCATATAAACCAGGTATGGTAGCCCACACCAGTAATCCGAACACGCAGGAGACAGAGAGGCAGGAGGATCAGAGGGTCAAGGTCATTCTCAGCTACATAGCAAGTTTGAGATCAACCTAAACTACTTAAGTTCCAAACTCAAAATAAAGTGAAAATTAACCCCTATTGCATCCTTCAAGACCCTCTGCACACAGAGTAAGTGATAAACAGTTAGGCCTATCTTGAGCGGGGCCCAAGGAATCTCAGCCCTTGCCTGGTTGAGATAAGCTCAGTATCTTTTTCATTCTCCCTCTGTGGTCTACACAGGAAGCAGGCCACAAGACGCTGCCCGTAGACAGCACAAGGGCTCTCTGGTGTGATCCCTTTCCCTGGTAGAAAAGCAAGCATAAAACTTTTCCTTAACACCTGCATGTCTTACAGGTTTTAGCTAGCTGAGAAAAGTGGGTTTCTTACTTAAGCAGACGGCCCCTAAGATGGCGCTATCTGCCCAAGGCCTCTTCCTACGGTTCCTTCAACAGTCAAGATGAGTCTGGCTGAAGATGCGGAGGTACCCGCCCCTCACAGGACAGCTCAGAGAAGACCCTCTCCGCCCCGCTTCTCCCGGCCGCTCGCCCGCCCGCCCGTTGATCTCCCGCCATTCCTGCTGAGATTGATGTCTCATTTCAGATTGCCACACAGAGCGACTGCGTAACCAACGGAAACATCGGGAATCTTGCACATTCTCCTCGGTGCTGTTGAAACGGCTTGCTGGCCGTGAAGAACGTTGCATAAGATGCATAAATCTGGGGCTTTATTTCAGGACTCCTGGTTTGCTGAAGCAGGGAACTGGATGAAGAGAGGCCTGCTGTCTCCTGCAATAACTGAGGCCCCTGGTCCAGGACTCTGCCCTTTTTTCTAGAAGATTTGTGATGGCCTTTCAGCCAAGCACACTGTGCCTCCGAGTTTAGTGTCAATGCTCGTCACTGTATGCTTGGTTAAGAGTTCTCACTGGGAAGAGAAGACTGTGCCCCAGGAGTGCACCATCCAAGACCATTTTGGTAATCAGGGTCTCTGCAGGCCCTGCTCCCCGCGTGAAAACAGTCTTGAGTCAGCTTCTGGTCCTGAGAGTTCAGTGGGCCTCATAAACTTCCACCCCAGCCCCAGACCTACAGAAGAACTAAAGGCAGCGGTTTACAACCTGGACTCCGGGTCAAACCACCGAGGCTGCAGCCGTTCACAAAGTAGAAGTGTGGGCTGGTCATGACCTAAGGCTCTGAAACTCCCAGAGATGAATGTAGGTGCCTAAAACCTTAGGGACACTCATACAGGACTGTAACAACCCTCAGGGGATGTCTGACCCAGCCTGCTTACAGATCCGGGCTGGGCTGGTCCTTAAGGAGAAATCACCCTAGTTCTCCATACTATAAAGGGTTAAGACCTTGGACCGCCCGGTCCTGACCGCAGGCTCTATCACACAGGAGCTATGAGATCCTGGAGAAGTCGCTTCTCTCTGTGGCAACAGAATGCAAACAGGAGCATCACCTGCCACCCAGGGTGAGAGGAGAGGGTGCCGGCTCTCAGACCAGCTGTGTGGCTTGCCCTCAGTGATAGCACTCAGTCCTCTCAGAGGGGAAACATTAAAACACAAGCTCAGGATGTCCCTCGAACCTGACCCAGAAGCAGTTGCAGAGAAGCCTGCCACCCTCATAGCTGATCCCCGCATGCCAAGAAGGAGTCACACTTTAAAAGAGCAAAGACCGAAGCCTTCCTTAGTACATCGAGCAGAGCGTGTCAGAACATCGCGGCAAGAAGAGTGAACAGGGCAGGAAAGTCACTCTCAACCTCATGAGGGAACGTGCCAGAATCAGACACTCCTCTTTGTTTCTCTTGAAATACTGGGATGTTTAGTCATAGAGACATCCCTAAATACCTCCAGAGCCAGAGGGAAACCAGAAACCACTGCATGGGTACACAGGGGGCTTTACCTTGAAGATGGAAGCATCCACCTCCTGGTTGTAATCCTGCTTGCCGGCGTGCTTCCAGGGGATACGGAACATGGTCTTTTCGTCATTTTCCCAGATCAGCCCCGGGTACATGCTGCTATCGATCTGTTCGATCAGCCACTGCCGCAGCCGCCGCCCACCGTTCCGGTCACACATTCTTGGAAAGAAAACAAATCTTTCGGTATAACAAATACATCCCTGTGAGTCAGAGCAGTCCTGGAACGGACAGGAAGATCAGAGAGATCCACACAAAGGTGCCAGCTCGGGAGACATCTGGGCCAGTGCCATGAGGACTCAGCAGTGCCCAGTGGCCCTAAACCCAAATGAAAACCGAAAGGCTGTTCACAGATGTGCCCCACCCATGGCTCTGGCTCTGGGTCCAGCTTTTCCCTGACCCCCTGACCCACTGAGGGCACCTGCTGGAAAGAAGTCCCTCTCCTACGATGAGCTGCTCGCCGCTCTGAGAACCGGCATGACTCTACTGATGCCCAAGGGACCGGTGTTCCTCACAGAGTTTGATCCCAGCACCTGAGAAAGAGGACATCCTCAAGGCTACTTGAAGGGTTGTCCTTTGCCAGCTAGGATAGTAATCGGAATATCAGAGAGTATAGGGTCCTGTTCCCACTGGGATGGAGTTAGAGCTGGAGTTCTGTGACCTTGAAGCCAGTTAACCTTAGAGTGTTAAGGATTCCGTCTGGGAGCTGTGTGTAAAGTACCGCAATCAGTGCCTGTATCCTAGAGGACTCCTCCAGCAACACAGGGAGTTCCTCTTACAATCAGCCCTCAGTGAGAACAAAGGGATAGTACAAAGCCAGCTCAGGGGCTCCATATCCAGGCCAACCATTCCCAGACACTTAATGGCACATTTGGACACTCGCGGGTGTGCTTTTCCTACAGCCTGGGGAAGAGAGAGCGTTTGTACACAGGGACTTGTAGCCAGCATTTACTAGAACAGCCTGGAAATCCCCAAAGCAGTTGGACAGACGCCCACCCTGAAAACCAGAACACAGCACTTCTAGTCTTCCAACTAAAATGACCTCTTGGGGCAGGGAAAGAAAGAAGTTATCATCAGTGAGAAGACAAGATGTCCCACAAAAATCAGGATTGTTGGAAAGAGGCGTGAGGTTCAGAAACTCCAGGCTGCTTGCAGGTGGCAGTGGAGCCAGGAAAGCTGGCAGCAGCCTGAGAGGAGGGAGATAAGGTCTCTCCAGGGCTGGTTTAGCCACACAGCAGCCCTAGCTGCCACCAGTGGGCTTGGAAGGGAGTGAGGGCTAAAGCGGAGTCGGTTTTGAGTTTTATTTTTGAGGCAGGGTCTTGTATCCCAGGCTGATCTCCAACTCCCTAGGTTGATGAAGATGGCCTTGAACTCCTGATCTTTCTGCCTCTGTCCCCCCCCCCCCCTGTGCTGAGGACTGGACCCAGAGCTTGTGCCTGCTAGGAAAGTGCTCCGCCACCTGAGGCGCCTCTCAAGCAAAACAGCTGGGAAACCCGACCTCAGCAAGGGCTCTTCACCTTGGGAAGCCATTGGCTCCCTAAGTCTGAGGACCCTCACAAGAAAGGCGGGAAAGAAAGGCTATCTCAAGAAACCCAGAATTCTAAGACCATGGAGTTCATAAGTGACAGGTCAAAAAGGAATACCTAGGGAGAGAACTAAACTGGCATCGGGTACCCCTAAAACCAAGTAGGGTGCTGGCTTCAACAGTTTGTTCTGGAGAGGAGAGGTTCTTCTGGCTTGATAGTGTCTTGTGTGGCCTCTAAGGATGAGTGTGGGATGGGGAGCTGGAATGGGGGGGTTCAGAGTATCTGAAGATGTGTCCATTGAAAGCCTCAACTCAACCCCTGGAGATGGATTTCTGACCCCATACCCCATGGTCCCTGAGCCTCCTGAAATCTGAAGAGAGTTCCCTGGCATGGCTAAAGCTTTTTCCAGAACAGGAACGGTACTTTCTTGTCAGGGATCCTCAGGTACCCAACACCCCAGAACTGTCAAGGACAGCTGTCTTGGTGGGTGACAGAGAAAAGGGATGTTTGAAATAAATGGTGAATGGCAGACCATGAAAGCTAAGAGGTTTAAAATCCTCTAACCCAGCCTCTTCTACACTGGGAAGGGGGAGAGACTGGGAGGGACAGCCATCCCCTGGGCAGGCACAGCACAGACTGTCAGCACCCTCCCAATGGCAGCATGCACAGAAGGGATGCTTTCTTTCATTCATTCTGCAGATGAAAGAACGCCTCTCAGGACCCGGACAGTCTCCTCTATTGCTTTTGAAGCCACTCTGAGGTCCTAGACAGGCATAGCCTGACTCTCTTACAACTATGGCCAATTAATGGTTTATAAACATGCTCACATGATTATAGCTTCCTCTTCTTGATTTTGAGGCAGCATTCCCTGTGGGCCCAGTCCTGTCTACAGCTAACTTACAACCAGAGCAGTGTCTTAGGTCAGGCTTCTCACAAGGCAGGGGGCAGAGGCTCGCCTAACACAGCTGTCAGCATCTGCACCAGCCGTGTGTGTGGCGGCAGGGCTCACACCACACCGTAATCCCTTTCCTTCAGCCCTGAGCAGCAGTCTGACCAGACTGAGCAGAAATCCATCACAGACCTGTCTCTCTCTGGCCCCAAGCTTCCTCAAGCCACTGAATTCAGTCCCAGTTTTTTCATGAAGAAGCCTGCCATAACTTAAAGGGACAAACCTAGAACTGTCTGTCACGAAACTGCTCTTATCTTTTGGCTTTAAAAGAAAAAAAGTGGGAGCTGCTGAACACCTTGGCACCCCCCAAGCTCCGCCTGAAATCCTAACACTCAGAAGGGGTAGGCGGATAACCAGGAGCTCATTCGAATGAGCCTGGGCTACAGAGTGATACCCTGTCTCAGAAACAAAACAGAAACAAACAAAAAAGTAATCTACCATTTTAAGATTCTAGAACACTCGTGACTGGTTTCTATTAGTTTCTACCCCCTGAGCCCCCTTCCTGGCTGTGGGTAAGTAATCTTTCTCGCCAGGGAAAAATGTCTGCCTCTACAGCCTGGGGCCAAGCTCACAGCAAATCTGATCCTGGGAGCTGCGTGGGACCCACACGGAAGACTTTTCTTCCGGGGCCAGCTGGGCCACTGGACAATCAGAGAAGTCCAGCGCCACTGGGCAATCAGATTGCCACTAGTCAGAATCAAAGCCAGTCGGTCCCTGGGCGAGCCCAGCCGCAGGCTTTGGATAGTTCATGCATAGAAGCGGGGCTGCCGCGCGGTGATTGGCAGATCTATTCCTCTTCATCATGAAGTTGGCCATCAGGCAGATTTTAAAGGGAGAGGTGTTTTTTCATTTGGTTGTTTTTTGTTTTCTGTTTTAAGGAAAGCAGCCCGAGCAAGCACCTGCTAACGTACTGTACACTCCGTTTGGACGAAGGTGGGAGAGCCACAGCCCTGGCCCCCGCGCCCAACCCATCGCGTCCTACCTGCCGCCGGTTCCCACGCTGCCCGCGCCTCCCGGACCGCCCGCGGGCTCCTGGAACCCCGTACACGCGCGCCTGCTTTTATAGATGGGGCGGGGGAGAAGGCGGGTCCCGCGCGCGGAACGACGGTCGCACGAGCTAATTGAGAAGCGGGAGGGGCGCTAGCGCCGCCCAATCAGCGCAGCCTGCCAGGTCCGCCTTCTCTGAAGCGCTCTCTTTCCGAGAAATCACTTCTGCTCGTCCCGGGCCCCGTGGAGTCCTTTTCTCTCTTTACTCCGGGGGCGGCGGGGGAGGGGGCTGCCCCAAGGATGGCCGGGGGGCTGGGGCGTCTGCCTAAGGTCAAGGAGGCTGGTGATGCACGGATCATCCTCGGGGTGTCCTTCAGGTTTGGAGCGCCCCTGTCCCGGGCACGTGTCCAGGGGGGCACCCTGAGTATCAGCTGCTCGGACTGGAGTTTCAGAGCAAAGACCAGTCCAAGAGCTGCGTGCTGGGTGACAGCCACTTGCAGCGCGCCCTCCTGAATGGAGGATGACCGCCTGAAATTGCGCAGAAAATCTGAGAAACCAGGGGAGTCGCGAGCGCTGGGGCTGGGATGCCCTCAGGAAGGCTTGGCATTATCTGTTTCCTTGTGTCCCCTGTGGTATCAGGAGCCTAGTCGAGCCTGTTTCCCAACCTGAGTAGGAAGTGGGAGCGGGGAGCCTTAAGTGAGGGTCGAGAGGGATTTTCGTTGCAGGCTGCCCAATTACACACGTGTGGCCACACTTATGGGACTCTCACCCGTCTGGCTTTTAAAAGATTTAGGAAAACGTTGGAGCCGCGACAAGAATTTTTTGATTGGCCCTAAAATACAAGTACACGGCTACGTTTCAAATAATACGAATTCAAATAAGGATTTTCCAAACAGAACCTTCTAACTCTGGTTTATCCTGATGACCATTTTGGTATACCTGAAAGGCACTTATGAGATTACCTACCGGGTGTTAGTTCAGTGATAAATACCATCCAACATCAAGAGCCAAATGGAGTTCCCTGGAGCCAAAGAATTTCAAATGAAAACTATTTTTTCAAAACTCATTTGTTTCATTACTATTATTATTGGATTTTGTTTGTTTGTTTGTTTTACAAGACAGGGTTTCCCTGTAGCCCTGGCTGTCCCCGAACTCACTCTGTAGACCAGGCTGGCTTCAAATTCACAGAGATCTGCTAGCCTCTGCCTCCCAAGGGCTGGGATTAAAGGCATGTGCCACCATAGTCCAGCTCAAATTCTTTAATAGTAATGTGGGAGTGCTTTAAGTGTTTGCTGTGAAGGGCAGAGTCCAGTAGTCAGACACCCTCGGAAGATCACTACAACAGACTCCTGTGTGCATTTATACCCTTTTCATTTCCCAAATAGGCACCTTACGAGCTTATGCAGATTTTCCTACTTACAAATGTCAGAGGCACAGAACAGATCTCAAATGTCCGCCCAGTGTGTCTGCTTCTTAGATCTCTAAAGGTAGAGAGAGATTAGGGAAGCCAGTCCTAGCTTCTGGTCCTAGCAGCAGGTGTCACTGTACACACAGGAGGACACAAGCCCAGCCTGCCTGACAGCTATCCTGAAGCCATACACGTCGGGGTGTGGGTGGGGTCCAATTTTTTCCTGTTTCCCTAGAAGTCTGAAATAGTTCCACTCAGGACCTAAGAGAACCCAAGCCACGTACAATGGGCACTGACTCACAGCTGTATGTTGACAGGGTCTTGGAGGCTGAAAGCTATGAGCCACGTGTACTTTTCCCACACACCAGCAACAGCCACTCAGGAGAGATTCAGTGTAGGATCCTGCCTATCAAAGTCTCCTGGGCATAAGTCATTTGTCGGGGGTGGAGCTAGGTCACATCGGGGCATAGGAGAAAAGGCATGTGCAGGGCTTAACTAAGGAGAAGAGGCCCCCAAGTGTTCTAGAGAGTCCGTCACCCTCTCCCAGCATCTTGAGGGGAGGCAACTGAACATGTCCTCCACACCCAGTGTACTGGCTGGTTCTCTGTGTCAACTTGACACAAGCTGGAGTTATCACAGAGAAAGGAGCCTCCCTTGAGGAAATGCCACCATGAGATCCAGCTGTAAGGCATTTTCTCAATTAGTGATTAAAGGGTGGGAGGGCCCATTGTGGACAGTGTCATCCCTGGGCTGGTAGTCCTGGGTTCTATAAGAAAACAAAATGAGCAAGCCAGGGAAAGCAAGCCAGTAAGGAACATCCCTCCATGGCCTCTGCATCAGCTCCTGCTTCCTGACCTGCTTGAGTTCCAGTCCTGAATCCTTTGGTGATGAACAGCAGTATGGAAATGTAAGCTGAATCAACCCTTTCCTCCCCAACTTGCTTCTTGGTCATGATGTTTGTGCAGGAACAGAAACCCTGACTAAGACACCCAGAGAGCACACCCCCACCCAGAGAGACCAGGCTGCTGTTGCTGTTACCCGGGCTTTTTTTTTTTGTGGGGGGGGTCCTTGCTATGGGGTACTGTCACCAAATCTCTGTCTCACTCTCTCTGTCCCTGTCCCTATTCCCGTTCTCTCTCTCTCTCTCTCTCTCTCTCTCTCTCTCTCTCTCTCTCTCTCTCTCTCTCTCTCTCTCTCTCTCACACACACACACACACACACACACCTTGCTGTCACCTAAAGCCTAGAACCTGCCTCCTCTCCACTCAACTGTGTATGGCCACTAGAACAAAGACATCCTCACCCGCCTGTGTCAGCAGGTCCTTCTGAGGAGAATCGGTGTTCAGAGAGGCCATCTCCCCTCCAGGGAAATCCTTGGCTTGTGAGCTCGTTCATCTCCAGAGCCAGCAAATGTCCAGTCATGTCCCTGGCTCTTCTCTACCACCTCCCTGGTCCACTAAGGCAGCGATTCTCAACCTGTAGGTCGGGACCCCTTTCACAGAGTTGCCTAAGACCGTCTGCATTTACATCGGTAAATATTACAGATATTTACATTACAGTTCATGTCAGTAGCAAAATTACAGTTATGAGGTAGTAGCAAAATAATTTTATGGTCGGGGTCAGCACAACATGAGGAACTGTGTTAAAGGGCCGAAGAATTGGGAAGGTTGAGGGGCCACCGCGCTAAGGGTTTCGTGACTGTACTGGGTTCAGCTGGATGATCCAGAGTCATTGCTCTAGTTAACGTCAGATGAGGAGTACCAGTCCCTGACATCACATGCATGTGCACACACACATGCACACACACACACACACACACACACACACACTATAAATAAAAATAATAAAGTGTGATTGGCATTCTGAGTGTGGGAGGAGCCAAGGCTGGAAAGTGTGATTGGCATTCTGAGTGTGGGAGGAGCCAAGGCTGGAGAGACACCAAGTGGTCTAGAAAGAGCATCTAAACCAGAGGTGGGCGGGGCAGCACCTAGGATCCCAGCACTAGGATTGGCTAAAGCAGAGGTGGGCTGGGTAACCTTGTGATCCCTGCACTGGGAGTTTAATGTTCAGCCTGGGGAACATCTTGAGCCTCCGTCTCAAAAAGAAAAAGAAAGGACTTCTACTCAGAACACTTTCTAAAATTCCTGTGAGTCAATAAGAGAAGACAAATGACAAACTGAGCTGTGATACAGCTCCACGGTAGAGGCCGTGTTTAACCCAAGCAGGGGCGCTGAGTTCCGAAGCCGGGGCCCTGAAAGAAGGATAACCAGTTGATTCCTCCCATCCCAAGAAGAATCCCTGTGCTACGCGGCCCTTCTGTCTGACCGGATCCCAGAAGCCACTTCGCATGTGTTTGAACACTTCCTCCTCGGAGTACAGCTGCAGAGACAGCTGTGGCTCGCAAGCATTTAGGCTATTAGAGTACTAATCCAGTTACCCTGGCTACAAAGACCAGGATATGAAGACTGCATAGCCATTGTTTCTGTCTCTAGCGCAGCCTCTGTGCATCCATGGGTTATCCCTCTCTAGCTCAGGCAAGTGTTCAGGGTTTCTGTCCCCGCCCCCGAAATTATTTGCACAAAGCT
Organism: Mus pahari; assembly: GCF_900095145.1. Lineage (NCBI taxonomy): Eukaryota > Metazoa > Chordata > Mammalia > Rodentia > Muridae > Mus > Mus pahari. The sequence goes on along the minus strand of NC_034609.1, from coordinate 43,921,406 downwards.
GACCAACTATGGGGCTCTTAACGGTCTCAAAATATCTTTGTGAGGAGGAGGACACAAAACAGATGCCAACTCTGAGTTGGGTCCCTCTTAGTGGAGTATCAGCATTAAGTCGGCTTAACTTACCAAGCCCTGGGTGCACAGACTTGTCTCCAGCAAGCAAGCTGAAAGAGGAGGAGAGAGGGAAAGACTGACAGGGTAAGGAGAGGGAGGGAGGGAGGGAGGGAG
>NC_034609.1:43901277-43921130 GCF_900095145.1 Mus pahari | reverse complement strand
GGAAGGGGAGGGGAGGGAGGGGAGGGAGGGGGAGAGGGGGGGAGGGAAGGAAAAAGGGAGGGAGAATCAAAAAGCTTAAACAGCCATAGTGCTCAAAACAGCCTAGAGACCTGATGAAAATGGTCCAAATCTCCCAGGGGAGCTGGCAATAAGGTGATGTTGTCACTCTCCAAGATGACTGGAATTATAAAACGACAGTGCAGATGCTGGGACCACATGAGGGATGAGACTGACATGCCTTTAAAGCACTTTGGCAAACAGGTGGAACCTCCTCTAAGTCAGGCAGGCCAGCTGCTAGGCACACCCCAGAGAAGTGAAGGCAGGAAGTCCCCAAAGACAGAGTACAGTTCCTTCAAGCTCCCCAAACTCCAGGAGGGTCAGGGCTATAGCTGTAAAACTCTCAGCTAGGCACAAAGCCTTGGCTTGGGTCCCCAGCACTGCCTAAACCAGGCATGCGGGTACATGCCTGTAATCCTAGCAGGAGATCAGAAGTTCAAGGTCATCCTTGGCAATATTAGTGAGTTTGAGGACAAGCTGGGCTGCTTAAGACCTTGTCAGAAAGAAAGAAAGAAAGAAAGAAAGAAAGAAAGAAAGAAAGAAAGAAAGAAAGAAAGAAAGAAAACAAGCAAAAGTAAGTCTTTAGGGGAAAAAAACACAAATTTCTCAGATAGCATAACCACTGTGGTGGTTTGAATAAGGATGGCCCTCATAGGCCCATGTATTGGAGTGTTTAGTAACAAGGGGGTGGCTATTTGAAAGGATTGGAAGGATTGGGAGGTATGGCCTTGTTGGAGGAGGTAGGATTTGAGGTTTCAAAAGCCTACCCCAGACCCCACCTCTCTCTCTCTCTGTCTCTCTGTCTCTCTCTCTCTCTGTCTCTCTCTCTCTCCCTCTCCCTCTCTCTCTCTCTCCCTCCCTGTGCCTACAGTCAGGATGCAGGTCTACTGGTCCAATGTCTGCCTGCACACCGCCATGCTTCCCGCCATCATGACAATGGGCTAACCCTCTGAACTGCAAGCCAGCCCCAGTTAAACGGTTTTCTCTCATAAGAGTTGCAGTGGCCACGGTGTCTCTTCACAGCAATAGAATGGTGACTAGGACACACACAAGCATTAGCAAACCCACTGTGGCACAGCCGTGTGATAGGGCACTGCAGTAATCAGAACGGGTTGTTCTGCATCCAGCCGCAGCGCAGGATGGACCTCTGACGCTGGACTGAGGGAACAAAGCAGATGGAGGCCTCAGAGTCTCATGGGTTTGCACTTGGAAAGCAGTCAGGCTAGCTGCCAGGACGCTCAGGAGAGCACTCCTGTGGGTGGAGGCGGGGCTGAGTGGGAACCAAGACCACCGGACAAACAACACAGAGCCAGGTCACATGGCATGTCCATCTGAGTGGTGTCTGAGTGGTGTGGAGTGATGTACATTCAAGGGAAAGCCATCCTGTTGTGCACATAAGTTGACAGGACACAAAACCACACAAAAACACAATGGTCAGAGTGCTGGTCAGCCAGGCTCAGAATACTCCTGGGGCCAGATTGGAGGCTTGAGCCCAGGCTGCAGGTGCAGGACTTCAAGTGACTCACCTGGGGAAAGGTGAAGAGAATATCAAAGGTTATAGTCGATCCCAGAAGATAAGGGAAGATTCATCAATTCTTTTACTGAACTCAGCACAGGTCCTCAGCATATCAGGATGCTCAGTACCATGTGCATGCAGTCATGAGTCTATGTACATGTGCATGCGTGTGTGTATGTGTGTGTGTGTGTGTGCATGTTTGTGCTGTGTGCGTGTGCATTTGTGTGTGTGCATGTTTATGGTGTGTGCATGTGTGTGCTCCTGTGTGTGTGTATGTGTGGTGTGCATCCATGTGTATGTGTGCATGTGCGTGTGCATGTGTGTTCGAGTACATGTATATGCTATGTGCACGTGTGTGCACATGTGTGTGCATGCATGTGTGTGTACATGTGCATGTGCATGTTTGTGGTGTGTGCATGTGTGTGCTCCTGTGTGTGTATGTGTGGTGTGCATCCATGTGTGTGTGCGTGTGCATGTGTGTGTGCAAGTACATGTGTATGCTATGTGCACGTGTATGTGCGCGCACGAGTGCGTGTGTGGGTTGTGCATGTACTCATGCACAAGTGGATTTTTTTTTTCATGCAGGAAGCACCTCCTACCAATAAAAGTAAGATTACTTCAAGCTAGCTAATTAGGACTTAGTAAGCCATTCAGAACTGTGGCGAAACTTATCTATGCTACAGAGGTGGCCTTTGCCCTGTTTTCTTAGCCCCAGTTTCTCTTCTACAGGATCCGTCCGTTCTATTTGCTCAAGGTGGACTTGGCGAGAGTTGACTAGGTGATAACAATACCCCGTCCATTTCTTCAGAGAAGAAACAAGTCACATCGGAGCCCCACCTGTGTTTATTTGTAGCCTAAATAAAGTGCTTTCACCTTTGAGGGTAGCTTTAGTGCATGGATCGGATGCTTATTAAATACCCAAAGTGTGCTAGCTGCCATGTTCAGAGCACACCAGCAAGATGCATGACGCTGATGAAGCATTAAGATAAGGAGGAAGTGCAGGAAGCATTCAGCAACTCCTGCCTGCAGGGATTGGAGGTCGCTTGCGTTTATTATCCATGGAAGTGCCTAGAACAGTCCTAGAAAGAACAACTCTCCCAGGGAAACGGATTGCAAGTGTACATAGAACACGTCTTTGAACTCTCTTGGGAACTACTGCCAAGAGATATCAATTTACTGAAAATGTAGGTTTTTCTGGGTGTGTTGGCACACACCTGTAACCCAGCACCTGGGAGGTGGAGGCAGAAGGGTCTGGAATTCAGGTTATCCTGAACTAAATGAGTTAGAGGCCAGCCTGGGCTACATGAGACCCTGTAAAGAACACACGTTTGTGTGTTTAAGATAAACCACACATGACTCATACCAGGGTGCTTAGACAGACACAAACCCCCAGGAAGATGAACCTAACACATTTCGGGCAGGGCCAGGGGAGCCACACACTCAGAAATTTCAACGAATTCAGAAGGATGTATCCCCACCTATGTCCAAGTGATCAGACTCACAGCAAATCTACATCTCTAATAGGAAGACGGCTTAGGCAAAGGAAAAGATTAGTGCAACAGTAGATAGGTTACCCAGAAACAGAGTCACCAGCTCACCAGATTACTGACACTGTTTACGAGAAATTCGTTTTTAAATTAAATCGCATTTTTTTTTTTTTGGATGAGCATACATACACACACCTTAATGAGAACGGTTTCCTCAGTAAATGCATCTGTGAGCTGAAGCTGTGTGACATCAGGCCTTCACCTCCAGCTCCACAGGCTTCAGATGCCACCGCACGACCAACCCCCCATGCCCCTGAGGCACGCGCTGGACATGATCTCTTCTGTGGGAAGTCCCTGTGGCAGCTTCAGGGGCTGGATGCATATCAAGGGTTTAACCGCTTTCAGCTTTGCATCCACCAGCGGGATGTTCTCGTGAATATGAGGGCTGCGTTCCTTCTGTCGTCCGAGCGTCTTGATCGTATCTTTTTCCCAGTATGGACGCCTCTGTTTTTGGTTGTTTTTTTTAAAAAAAAGAATTATTTCTTTCTTTCTTTATTTATCTATCTATTTATTTATTTATTATATGTGAGTACACTGTATCTGTCTTCAGACACTCCAGAAGAGGGTGTCAGCTCTCATTATAGGTGGTTGTGAGCCACCATGTGGTTGCTGAGAATTGAACTCAGGACCTTTGAAAGAGCAGTCCATGCTCTTAACCGCTGAGCCATCTCTCCAGCCCTGGACGCCTCTTTGTATTTCTTATTCTTGTGGCAATGTACAGTTTATGAGGGTTCTGGGGGTCCCCACCGTACCTTTCATTATCTTCAGATCTAGGCCGAAACACTTTATCTGGAATTCTTGCTCTGGTAAATTTGTGATGAATCCATTCCGTACCAGTGAGAGATTCTGCACCTTTCTTCACAGTCTTTAGTCTGCCTGGAGGCCTCTGAAATACTGAACTCAGAACCCCCGCCATAGACGTGGCGATTCTTCTCTTTAGAGGCAGCGACCGCTGTGTCCACTCCGAATCTAAATTACATTTTAATTAATAATTGTGTGTGTGTGTGTGTGTGTGTGCTGTGTGTGTGCATATGAATGTGCATGCATGCATGTGCATGTGTGTGCGCGCGCGCATGCGTGTTTAGCAGGGAGCCACGGTGTCTGTGTGGAAGCCAGTGTTACTTGTGAGCTGTCTTTGTCTTTGTACCCCGTGGCCCCTGGAATGCAGCTCGGGTGGCAAGCTTGGTGGCAAGCACCTCTATCTGCTGAGCCCTGGCGTTTGCAACCTCATCAACACGTGGTGACCGTGTCCCACAAGGAGCGCTTGCCCCTTTCCAAGCCAATCTGTTCACGGTGAGCTGGGCAGAGCCCCCTCCTTATAAGAGGTTAGTGCTTCAGAAGGCTCCGGTGCTGTCTGCTGGATGGGGCTTGGCTAGGTTTCGTCTGTTTGGTTGCTTTCCAGGGCTTTAGAGAGTTTGGTGTTGATTTGGGGATGGCGTTGGGTTTGGGGAAGTTGGAAGGGTTGTTAAGTAGTTTTTTGATTTTTTTTGTTTGTTTGTTTTAGTTGGGGTCTCTCTAGGTACCCCTGGCTGTCCTGGAGCTCTCTTTGTAGACCAGGCAGGCCTTGAACTCACAGAGACCCTCCTGTCTCTGCCTCCTGAGTGCTGAGATTAAAGGCATGCGCCACAACAACTGGGGTAGGTTTTGTTTTGTTTTGTTTTGTTTTGTTTTGTTTGAGACAGGATTTCACTATGTATCTCAGGCTGGCCTTGAACTTGTTAATCAGTCCAGGCTACCCTCCAACTTTCCATCCTCCTACCTCAGACCACAATGACACCACACCTGGCAAAAACTTACACTAGAGTAATGGTCAGAGGTGACTTGGGTGTCCCTGTGTCAGCTGGGGGAAGGGGTTGTGGTTCAACCAGTCAGTCTGGACCCTTAGGTCAACTTTACTGATGCCTGGAGGACCTTCAGCAAGGCCTTCAAGGCCAGAACACAGGCCCCTTGAATGGCAGCTCCTTTGTGGTCCCTCCATGGTTCTTCCTGTACTCACAGGGCTGACTGCAGTGCAGCAGAGCCCACATCCCAGTTCGGAGCTTTCAAGGGACTCATGGGTGACCAGCTCTCTAGCACTCCATGCAGACAATAAAGAACTAACCTGCTGAGCAACCTCAAGTGCTAACAGCAGCAACTAAAGTCTGCATTTCCCTCTCTCCTTTGCAAAATACTTGCTTAGGCATTGTCTTATTTTGGTTATTCCCATTTGAGAGTTGGAAAAACTGAGGTTCAGCAGGCCACTGTCTCTCTCTGTAGGCTTTCCCTTCTTCCAGTATGTTCCATTCAGGGGATGCAGGTGCTGCCCAGAGGCCAGGGGCGTAATTCACACCTCTGTTTCCTCTTCTGTGACATGAAAGCACCGAGCTAGTCGGTTGTCGTGGTTTTTTTTAGATCTAAAAGCCTCAGTTTGCCCAGGCTGGGTGGTACAGACCTTTCATCTCAGCCTTCAAGAGTCAGGGGCAGGAGAATTCTAAGTTTGGGAGCACATCTCAAAACAACAAAATAGCAACAGTGATTCTGTAGAGCCTACAGTTGTGTGTAAACATCTACACACTGAGAAGTCATCAGATACCGGGAAAAGAGAGAGGCTGAGTACAGGACACGCATGGCTGACATTTCTTTACCAGTTAGTCATTTCCTTCCTGACAGTGTTCTTCTTCTTCTGTGCCCTTCACTCTTACCCCTGTGACCCAAGCATGCAAATAAGTGCACGGTCACTTGGGAGCCAAGCTAGAGCCATGTCAATGCACATCTGCTGCGCTTGCCTCCACGCGGGGGCTGCGCAGAAGTCGGGCTCAATGCAGGTGTGAGTGTGTGCACCTGGGGTGAGGCTCCTGTACGCTGCTCCACTACAGTTCCGGGGTTAAGGGTGACCCTCTGTAGGACAGTTCCCCGGGAGGCTGTTTGGAGGTCGGTGGATAGAAACCTGGTGTTCTAGGGGAATTGTGAACACAGGGAGATCATGTGTGTGTGTGTGTGTGTGTGTGTGTGTGTGTGTGTGTGTGTGTGTTTTGCTCATTAGAGCTGACCTGCCCAAGCCTGCTGGAACAGGCCAGCGGCTCCTTCGAGTGCTGGAGCTCAGATTTCTCTTCCCCTGAGTGTCTTCTTGGCTCTTACAAGCTCACCATGGTGTGGACTCTGTTATTAACTATTTCAACATGAGTTTCCACAAATGGTTAATTTCCACACAGCTGGTTAATTGCTCACTGCACACCTGTCGAGAGCAAGGTCCTTTCTGTTCCCCTGAGGTGGCAGTTAGCCACTTGAAGGACCTTGAGCCTGTTGGGCATGGTGGCACCTACCTGTAATACCGGTATCCCAGAGACTAAGGCAGAAGAATTGCCTAGAGTTCATAGTCAGCCTGGGTAACAGCTAGAGACCTGTACATAGATGAGCAGAGGGCTCTCTCTCACTCTACGGGTTGAGAAATACGGTTGACTGATACCAGTTGCTTGTATTTAAACCCACATGGTGAAAGGAGAAAACTAACTCCAAGAAAAAAAAGAAACTTGAGGCCCATATTTGAATTAATCCAGATCAAAAAAATGATGCATGGGGAAAGGGGCATATTTTAGAAATGATTTGTTTTCCATTCAATTGTGTCTGTGCATGTGAGTGCAGTTCCCAAGGAGGCCAGAAGAGGGCAGTATGTGCCCCCAGAGCTGGAGTTATAGGCAGTGGTAAGTAGCCCAGTATCTGTGCTGGGAACTGAACCTGGGTCGTCTCCAAGAAAAACAAGCCTCTTAACTGCTGAGCCATAGCTCTACCCTAAGAAATGTTATTTTAAATAAAAATTATGCACCATCCCTTAGAAATGCAGGTTTTGCCGGGCAGTGGTGGTGCACGCCTTTAATCTCAGCACTGGGGAGGCAGAGGCAGGCAGATTTCTGAGTTCAAGGCCAGCTTGGTCTACAGAGTGAGTTCCAGGACAGCCAGGGCTACACAGAGAAACCCTGTCTCGAAAAAAAAGAAAAGAAAGAAAGAAAGAAATATAGATTTTGAAATCTGTAACAAATATCAGAAAATCGAGTTGGACACCTCAATTTTACAGAATGACAGGGTCAAGTTTAACCTCAGGGTGCAGGAAGCTTGTCTCACAAGACACAATATGGTAAGGGTGGAAGAGGTGAACAAACAAACAAACAAACTGGATAATGGTGGCGCACGCCTTTAATCCCAACACTCAGGAGGCAGAGGCAGGCGGATCTCTGACTTAGAGACCAGCCTGGTCTACAGAGGGAGTTCCAGGACAGCCAGGGTTACACACAGGAACCATGTCTCAAAAACAAAACAAAACAAAAACAAACAAATATGGTCTCATTAAGACCCTGTGTGTATACACAGTATTTATTGACATATACAACAAATGGAAACAAATCTGCCGCATAGCATACAGGTGTTCACAGGGAAGTATGCAGAATGTTACTGCAAGTCATAAAAGAAAGCCTACCTGACTAAGTAGACTTGTGCCAGTGGGGAAAGCCCAAGTGCTTTTAAAGAATCTGGAAGATCAACCCCACAGATCTCTAGTCTTAGCGTGAGTCTGTTGGAAACCAGCCAAAGTTAGAAGCTTTAAGACAGGGGCTGGAGAGATGGCTCAGCAGTTCCGAGTAGGTACTGGTCTTTCAGAGGACCTGGGTTCGGATCCCAGCATCCACAGCAGGCAGGTGGCTCAACTGCCTGTTACTGTAGCGCGCCCTCTTCTGGCTTCTGTGGGTACTACATGTGATACAAGTAATTTAAATTTCTAAAAATAAATAAATAAAAACCTTATGATGAAGGAGCAACAGGATAGGCTCAGATTCTGTCACATTGGCCGTGTGAAGACACACATTACAGAGGAGTGCTTGACCCGGCAGAGGAAAGAAAGACTGGTTAATCCGTCATGTTTTAGCCATGGGAAGACTCACATCGTGTACCCTGATTCCATTCGTCTCTCTGTTCCTCCATACACAACCTCTGCATTTGCAGCCTTCCACCCGAAAAGAAAGGAAAAAACAAGCGAATGAAGCTTGCAAAACATCTCGTGAAAGCTGTAGTGTGTCATGGTGTGTGTCCCACAGTGTGTCCCTCTGTCCACACATCTTTACCTGAGTGTGTGTTCACTGCAGTGAGTCACTGGTCTGGCTGGAGGCCTCTGGCTTCGGCTACTCCATCAGTACTGGATCCTCACCTGGACTTCTCTCCATTATCCTGTCCTTGCTCTGTGTCGTGGAGATCCTGCAGCTTTGGATCTGCAGGACTGGCCCCTTCATGCATCTCAGCCATTCACAGATGTTGTAGATTTTGGAGTGGACTAATTCAGAGCCCTGGATCTGGGTCTTGGTGCCAGCTGAGTCAGTCAGCACACCGCATCCACACCACCAGGGCAGGCTTCCCTGCAATGCTCTGGCTAGCCCACCCAGTGCTTCAGCTGGCAAGAGGCAGAACCAGCTCTCCCTCTCTTGGGGCTGGCTCACCTGTGCCATAGTCGTCAGGGCCAGCTCTACTGTGTTGCCCAGGTGAGATGCAGGACCCGCTCTTCTGATGCAGCAACCAGTGAGGGGCAGGGGAGCTCTCCTGCTCTTATGAGCTCAGGGCTGGATCCCATGGGAAGATTCTAAAAAAAAAAAAAAAAAAAAAAAAAGGCTTGTATACCTGCATACCAGAAGAGGGCGCCAGATCTCATTCTAGATGGTTATGGGCTACCATGTGGTTGCTGAGAATTAAACTCAGGACCTCTGGAAGAGCAGCCAGTGAGTGCTCTTAACCTCTGAGCCATCCCTCCAGCCCCCATGGGAAGATTCTTAAAGAATAGCTCACACCACACAAGAAACACACAGAGAAAGGTCTAAGGACAAAAGGCAGTGTGCCTAGATCCTTAGGAGAGAGCATGGGCCAGCATCTCTAGAACTCAAGTAGAATACAAGTTCTCAACCAAGAGACACTCAGAGTGGCAGGACCCATAAAGGAACTCAGTAACACTTTAAGGTCTCAGAGTTATTTAAAAAAAAAAAAAAAAAAAAGAGCAGAGGGGAAAAAAACAAAAAGCAAGACTTGGAAGCTGTTTCCAAAAAAAAATAGTATAAGTAGACTATTATCCCAAAAGAACCAGGGCTCCCACAAACCAGCAAAACACATCAAACCACTAACTAGAAAACATGCAAAGGGCACAGATGGTAAAGTCACGAGTTCAAATCCCAAATGGGTTCTGGGGGGCCAGAGAGAAGGTATACTCTCATATCCCCATGTTTACCATGGTATGTGCATGTGCGTGCACACACACACACACACACACACACACACACACACTAAAATAAAACATTTTTAAAGTCACAAATAATCACATGACTTAGTAACTTAGCAATTCCATCCAAGCTGTATACCTAGGAGGAATGAAACATGCTGATTTAGTCTTGTTACTGTTGCTCTCATAAAATACCCTGACAAAAATAACTCAGGGGAGAGGGGGCTTATCTTAGCTCACACTTCCAGGTTACAGTGCATTATTGTGGGGAAGTCAAGGTGTCAGGAACCTGAAGCAGCTGGTTGCATCAAAGCCAGGAACAGAGAGATTGAGTGCGTGCATGTTCGAGCTCAGATTATGTGCTCCATACACTCTTAACACAATCCAGGACCCAAAGCTAGGGAATGGTGCCACCCATAGTGGGCAGATCTTACCACTTCAGTTAACACAGTCAAAGCAATCGCCCAGAGACATGCCCACAGGCAACCCCTCGTGGAGAATGTCCCTCAGGTGACTTTGTGTCAAGTTGATGATTAAAACTGACCATCACATATGTCCACACGGAAACATATGATGACTCTTCCTAGTAGGTTTTTTTCATAATCATTAAAAATATATAACTTATCAGTAAATAATTGATAAATGAATAATCAAAATGTAACATAGTCACTTGATTAGTTCATATTGACTGTCAGCTTGACCGGAGACCCAGCCCGAGTATGAGCAGTACCATCCCATGGGTGGGACACAAGGAAGAAGATAAGCTGAGCACCAGCCATCACTCCTCTCTGAGGCAGCTGGCCTGCCCTGTGGAAGCCACTCTGAATGGGGCTACCATCTCCCTTTAGGAATCCTAGTGGCCACCGGGCTGGGTCCCAGCACCCTGCTTAAGACACAGTAAGGCGTCCTTGAGGCCCAGTGCAGGGGCACACACAGGCAGATGTCTGAGGGGCATCAAGGGGACTCCCTTCCCAACATCAAGGCATGGAATCCTCTCTGCGGAGCTTCCTCCCTGGCTGTGGATAGGACAGATGAACACACCGTGCCGTTTGGGAAGGTTTCTGTGGGTGGTTGCTCTCCCTGACTGTGACCCTGGGAATTTCCAAAGGGGCAGCCCTCTGTGTGGCTCGTGGCACCTCAGCCAGAATCCTTACCCACAGGACCCCAGTGCAGCAAATATTTCCCTTCCATAGCTCTAGATGGCTTCAATCCTATTGTAGCAATAAATACTACACAATTCTACATAGAAAAAAAAAAACCTGAAAACTCACTCTCCATTAACAGCCACGCTTTCTAGGTGTCATGTGGGTCAGCCTTATGACTATTCTCAGATGTAGTGAACTGTGTACCCTAGATGGAGAAATACCATTAGGAAGACTATCAATCAGGGCAAGTTCTAACCAGCAGGCATGGGTCTGGGCTGGATCACATACATACAGGATCGTGGTTAATTTTTTAGTGGCTATGTCATTTCAAAAACTAAGACTGAGCCAAACCTGGCGGCGCATGCCTGTAATGCAAGTACTTCGGAGGTAGAGGCAGTAAGGCCAGGAGTTCAAGGCTATCCTCAGCCACATAGGTAGCCTAGGGCTAGCCTGGGCTACATGAGAGCCTGTCTCAGACAGAGAGAGAGAAGAAACGCTCCGCCGGACGGCGGGGTCAAAGTGAAATCGAATCTTGATTTCCCATCTCCAAAGCTGCCGAGCGACGGTCTTCGCCCGAGGTTCCCACTTCTCTATTCTGGTTTTCACTTGGAGAAATTTAAGAATTATGTCATCTAAAAACACTGAAGTCACTGCCCCCTCACCACGCAAACACTAACTCTCAGCAAGAGGCAGCGAGGAGAAAGGAGAGAAGCGCACGCGAGGCCTCTGCAACAGGCAGGTGGCTGCACAGTCCTGAGGAGGCTCCTGGAAGCCGAGGCCTGAGACAGACAGGAGAGAGAAGTGGGCTGCATGTGTGCTGAGGGACAGGCACCTCCAGCACCGTGAGCCGTGTGGTGTGAAAGTGGTTTAGAGGTTACAAAGCCCCTGTCTGCTGTGACCCAGCGGTGGCTTCCAGCGTCCCAGGAGAAGTGGCCGGTGTGGAGACTGGCGTGTAGGGCTTGAGACTGGTTCACACAACATCCCCAGGAGCGAGGGATTTTCGTTCTACCAGAGCAGCAGGAGGCCTGGGAGAGGCTGTGTGTCAGCCTGACAGCATTGAGAATTACTTACCTGGGAGCTGCCGCTAGGCATGCTCATGGCGGGTCATGGTTTAGGGTTTGGCGGGTAAGGGTAGCCTTTGGTTTTGTTGAGACAGAAGCTCTCTATAGAGACCTGGCTGCCCTGGGATTTGGCACGTTGACCAGGCTGGCCTCGAACTTACAGAGATCGGTTTGTCTGCCTCCTGGGTGGCAGAATTGAAGTCTGGCACCAACAGACCTGGTTTTGTGGGCATTATCTTGATTGTGTCGACTGAGGTGGGAGAACTGTCCTCCTGTGAGCAGGGGTTTTCCTGAATGGAGTCCTGGGTCCTGTAAATGGAGACTATCAGCTAAGGGCAGCAGCATGCATTGCTTTCTGCCTCCTGATTATGGATGTGTGCGAACAGCTGCTTCAGCTCCAGCTTCCTTGCCCCTCCCTGCCCCCATGATGGACTGGACCTTGAACTGTGAGCTGGCTAAACCATTTCTCCCCTAAGATGCTTTTCTTGGGGTGTTTTGTAAGAGCAACAGTCGACCCACTAGGATGTCGAGTTTGTCCTGCCAGTGGCTGGCTGATAGGTGATCCCTGAGAGTCAGAGGGGCGTCTGTCAGGTCTTGCTGTAATCTAACCCTGGAGCTTTGGGATGGAGCCAAGAAGACCATCATCTTCCTTTGCAGTTTTCTGTGTGTAAGTCTATAACAAGTTGTGGCGGGAGAATTCATGTTCGAGGGAAGAGAAGCCCCAGGAAATAAGCTCTAAGGGTGAGGAACAGTGTTCGCATCTCCAGACCCATGTAAATGTCACAAGGGCATGGTGACCTGTAATTCCCACACTCTGAAGAAGACAGGAGACTTCCTGGCTAGCAAGACTAGCTGTATTGGAGAGTCTGGGGTCCAACTGAGAGGCCTCCCTTCACAGTATAAGGTGCAGAGCGGTTGACTAAAACACCAGCATCAGCCTTAGGCCTCTGTGCCCGGGCGCATGCACAGACGCACTGGTACTGTACTGGCTGGTCTTGTGTGTCAACTCGGCACAAGCTGGAGTTATCACAGAGAAAGGAGCCTGCCTTGAGGAAATGCCTCCATGAGATCCAGCTGTGTGGCACTTTCTCAATTAGTGATCAAGGAGGGAGGGCCCACTGTGGGTGGTGCCTTCCCTGGGCTGGCAGTCTTGGGTTCTATAAGAAAGCAAGCTGAGCAAGTCAGGGGAAGCAAGGCAGTAAGGAACATCCCTCCGTGGCTTCTGCATCAGCTCCTGCCTCCAAGTTCCTACCCTATGTGAAATCCTGTTCTGACTTCCCTTGGTGATGAACAGCAATGTGGAAGTGTAAGCTGCATAAACCCTTTCCTCCCCAACTTGCTTCTTGGTCACGATGTTTTGTGCAGAAATTGAAACCCTGAATAAGACAGGTATACACACACATACACACACACACACACACACATACCACACAAAGACACATGCATAAAAAAAAAAAAAAAGCCCATTCTGACAGCAAAGAGCAGGAATGTTCTAGCAAGCCCATGAGGTTGTCTTGTGCCTTGTTGTTCTCGGGCTAGTGTCTCTTGTATAAAGAAAGACTTCCAGAGAGGTACCCCCTGCCAGGTCTGACAGGTTCCCACCCCAGAAAAAGAACCCAACAGAGCTTAATGGCACACGTGTGCAGGTACACACAGCAGGACGTAACCAGGAAGCAGAGTGCCTGATGTCATCTCTGAGCTTTCTTCCTGGGCACCAAATCTTCCTGCTCCGTCAATACGGCAGCCTCCAGCCACAGTACAGCGGGTGGCAGCTGAGAGGAGCTGAGCAGTGCCAGTACAGGGCATTTCAGAGACTATCTGAGCAGAGAGAAGGTAGAACGTGGGGCTCTGAGGACTGGCTGGCCGTGAGGCGCGTCAGCACACCGGGTGGGTTCTACTGATCTAGCTCGCTCGGAGGGTATCTGCTTTCTCCCTCACCAGGGCCCCATGGGTGTCCCTCCTGAAGCTGTGTCTTGGTGGAGGAGGAAGGCCTTCTCTGAGAGAGGACAGATCTTCCACCGAGGGACACACAGGTCGCTGCACTCCCGTGCCGGAACCTTCAAACAAGCTCTGAAGGGTGGAAACCAGCTGGTTAACAATGTTATGGTAATAACAGTAAAGATTTGTTTGGGGAGGGGCTTGGGTTTACACTTTTCAACAATGGCTTCTGGGAAATGTGTGTTTCGGCTGGAAGAGCCGTGGGGATAGGTATTAGTGGGTCCTCTAATCTGGACAGCCACCTGGTGGATAGACACTGACTCGAGCAGAAGGTGAGAAAATGGAGATCACCCAGAAACAGAGAGGCAGGTCTGGGTAGGACACCAGGGCCTCAGAGCCCAGCACTGGGTCCTTGGATGCCTGGGTTCCTGCCCCAGTGACAGCCCACTCAGGTGTCCACTGTTATCAGAGTCAGTGACTAAAGGCTGAGATGGCACTGTTGGGGGAGGGGACTCAACCTGGCACACAGTGAAACCTTCATTCCCTACTGCAATTTGCCCCAGACCCCAGGTTCTCTCGTGTCAGGAAACCAGACCTTTCCTGAGTGACAGTCTGGAAGAAGAGAACAGGATACTGCTGGCTCCCTGGGGTACAGTTGTACGAAGTGGCTAGCCTGTGCTAACCAATGGAATGTTATAGGAAAGTGAAGGGGACTTGGGTTGTGTACGTGCCTTTGTGTAAGCCCATGCGTGTGATTAGATAACAAGGCAGAAAACATGCAGGTCTCTTTACCCGAGCTTTCCGACATCCCTACAAACACCTCGACGAAGAGTCCGGTAAAGCCGCCCAGGAACACAGGAACCTCATCCAACACGGCTTCAGAGAGAGGCAGCAGGATGACTGTCCCCAGCCCTGAAGGACCCAGGACATCCTCAGCACTAGGAAACACTGAGGGAAGCCATAACTTCTCAGGAAGTGGCTTGTCACACGTGTGACACAGCCCTCCTGGGTCACTGTCCCTGCGCAACTTAGTTCACACATGTCTAGCGCGCCACTCCTAGCTACTTGTATTAAGGAGCATATACTTGGCAAGACCTTGATTGGTCGACGAGGCTAGCCCATCCTCTCCAGGCCAAGCACTGAGATGGCCATACCTGATTGCACTGATTCTTAGAAAACCATCCCTGCATTTGTCATATAGTCAATGAGGTTTTCTGGGCCACACCCACCCTTAACAAAGTTATCACTTGCCAGTTGAATCACCAAGGGCATGGTGACCTGCTGAGCTTGCCACCTTCCACAGACCTCCTTGGATGGTTCTTGGGGTGGAGGTCCCAGAGGCTGGTGTGTGCTGGAAGGGCACGGACAGCCTCACATTTGTCAGTCCACCCTGTGTCTGCCTTGAGTAGCAGCAGCATGTATCTTGTCTCCGTTACTTCTCGAAACTCTTGCTTCGAAGATGCTGACGTGGACGGGCACTCTAGCAGGGAGCTGGGCTCCCCTTGCTGATCCCAAGTCATGATGAGCATGAGCTGGGAGATGGGCTTCCTCTGAGTCACACAAACAAGGGTGACTGCGGGTCAGTTATGTTGGGAGGACTTTGTGTCATGTGACATCAGCTGAGCAGCAGAGCAAATACCGGCTGGCCACTCTGCAGTACGGTGGATGCGGAGCTTGCCTGGCACGCACAGCATCCTGGGTTCGATCCCCCAGCACTCCTTAAACAAGGTATGGTGACACATGCCTGTAACTCAAGTGCAGGGAAACTGGAGGCAGGAGGATTACAAATCCTATACTTCAAGGGGTTAGATCAGCCCGGGCTGGGAGGCATCGTTAAACAAAAACGGAGAAGAAGAAGAGAGAAGAGAAAAGAGAGAAAAGAAAAAGGAATAGAAAAACCATTACAATTATAAAAGTACTAAAAACAGGCAGATTCATGAGAACAGGAAGGCAGGGATGAGGGGCAAAGAGGATGGGGTGGGGGAGTATTATTTAATGGGGACAGTTTCAGTTGGATACGCTGAAGAGTCATAGAGACATGACAGCCGCACCAGCCCAGCAGTGTGAACCTGTGGGGAAAAAACCACCACAGAGCTGAACTAAAAATGGCTAAGATCACACAAGCTATGTTAGGTCTATGTTACCAGAAAATTAAAAGTATTTCCGCTACACCAGGGGCTGGATCGTCTGTGGTGTTTAAATGGTGGGCATTAACATCACAGAAAAGAGCCCTCCTCCAGCCCTGAGTCAGCAGAGGCCCTCGGCCACAGGACAGGAAAGCAAAACTACTATTTCCTGGAACTGGTGAAAAAAAAATCGATAAATTTAGATGTAAAAGTTATTTCCTCTCTGCTGAGGAGTGAGAGGAACAGCTCTCTGTTAGAAGCTAGGAGAGCGGAGAATAGCAAGGTCAGTTAGCAGGCTGCCCTCTCAGGGCCCCACTGTGCCTACCCTGCCTCTCACCTCTCACAGGACAGCTCCCTGGCAAAACTGATTCACTTTTTTGTTTCGTTTTTTGAGACAGGGTGCTTCTGTGTGACAAGCCCTGGCTGTCCTGGACTCCCTTTGTAGACCAGGCTGGGCTTGAACTCACAGAGGTCTGTCTGCCTCTGCCTCCTGAGCCCTGGGATTGAGGGTGTATGCACACCTGGCAGTTTTACTTTTTATAAAGATTAAATATTATTGTGGGAAACTTCCCTGACGTGTAAAGACATGTGGAAGTAAAGACTATTTTCTCTAGAGAGTCAACTGTCCAATATAATCACTAATAATGTTTCTCCAAACCCCTTGCTATGCTAAAGGGATGTAGACAGAGTCATACAGGAGGAAGGGAGGGTGAAATACAGAATGTGAGAGAGACAGGAAGAAAGAGAAAGAGGAGGCAGGGAGGAAGAAAGATGATAGGTAGTAAATAAATAGATGATAAATAGACAGATGATAGATGGATGGATTGATAGATGATACAAACATACAGATAGACATAGATGATAGATAGATAGATAGATAGATAGATAGATAGATAGATAGATAGATGATACATACATACAGAGATAGTTGATAGACAGACAGACAGATGAATGGATAGATAGATGATTGATTGATAGATAATACATACATACATACATGATAGATAGATAGATAGATAATAGATAGATGATAGAAAGATAGGTACATAAATACATAGATAGATACATAGATAAGATGGATACATGGATAGATAGATAAGATGATAGATAGATAGATAGATAGATAGATAGATAGATACATACATACATACATACATACATACATACATACATATATAAGATGGATACATGAATAGATAGATAAGATGATAGATAGATAGATAGATAGATAGATAGATAGATAGATAGATAGATAGACAGACAGACAGATAGATAGATAGATAGATAGATAAGATGATAGATACATAGATAAGATGGATACATGGATACATAGATAAGATGATTGATAGATAGATAAGATGATTGATAGATAGATAGATGATTGATAGATACATACAGAAATGATAGATAGACAGATAGACATAGATACATACATAGATATATACATAGATACATACTTAGATATATAGATAAGATGGATACATGGATAGATGCAGATGATAGATACATACATACATACATACATGATAGAGATGTTAAAATTTATTTTGTAAAAAAATTCGATCATATTTGCCTGGAGCTGGGCACAGAACATGACCATGTTATGCTATGTACATCACTATCCTGAAGACTGCTCACTGACCCCGTGTGACTAAATCATAATTCACTGGCCAGTCCTTCAATGTCAGACAATGGAGTTCTTTCTGGTGTTCTCCACAATTAGCAACATTCCAATCACCCTTGGTCATGTAACTTCACCAAAGTGTCCAGGTGCTTCCTGCAATCAACCCCTTGCTCTAGAGCCTGTGTCACAGAGTACACACGAGAAAAGTCACTTCGATGAGGGGCTCTTGGGGTGTGATTAGGTCATAAGAACACCACCCTCTGGCTTGCACCCGATGAACAGAGCTCAAGGGGACACTGGGGCTCCTTGCGTTCACAGGAGAACACTTGGAAGGTATTTATTTTGGAAACAAACCATGCCAGGGTTGACTGGGATGATGTTTTCGCCATCTGTGACCATACCAGAAAACATACAATCATCCCTTTAAACAGGAATTTGAATTACATCTCAACAAAGCTGATCAATCCACCAACCAAAGAGTACACATGTTGGGACTCATGGCTCCAGCAGCATATGTAGCAGAGGATGGTCTAGTCGATCATCAATGGGAGGAGAGGCCCTTGGTCCTGTGAAGGCTCTATGCCCCAGTGTGGGGGAATGCCAGGGCCAGGAAGCAGGAGTGAGTGGGTTGGTGAGCAGGGGGAGTGGGGAGCGGATAGGGGGAGGGTGCTTTTCGGAGGGGAAACCAGGAACGGGAATAACATTTGAAATGTAAATAAAGAAAATATCCAATTTAAAGAAGAAGAAGAAGAAGAAGAAGAAGAAGAAGAAGAAGAAGAAGAAGAAGAATCAAAAAGAAATTCCTGAAAAAAAAGAAAAGAAGAGAAGAGAAGAGAAGAGAAGAGAAGAGAAAAGAAAAGAAAAGAAAAGAAAAGAAAAGAAAAGAAAAGAAAAGAAAAGAAAAGAAAAGAAAAGAAAAGAAATATTTGGGCCAGAGCAACCAGGCAACTAGAACAAGCAGGGCAGACCAGAGCAAGTGGGATGGACCAGAGTGAGCAGAGGTACTGAATTCAAATATTCCAACAACCACATGAAGGCTCACAACCATCAGTACAGCTACAGTGTACTTGTATACAAATAAATAAATAAATAAATCTTTAAAAAAAAAAAAAATATGTACTTGCTCAGAAGATTTGATGGCACCGCTATCTTCAAGTAATAATAATTTAAAAAATCAATCACTTACATTGTTTTGGTCACATGGTCTCACACACACACACACACACACACACACACACACACGAAATCATTGGTGTCTTAGCTTTTCTGTTGCTGTGATGAAACTCCATGACCAAGGCAACTTACAAAAGAAAGCACTTGATTGGTCTTATGGCCCCATAGGGTTAGCGTCCATTAATGTCAGGTCAAAGGCATGGCGGCAGGAACAGCTGAACATCCACATCTCCACCAGAAACAGGAGGCAGAGAGCTCACTGGGAGAGGGTTTGAGGCTTCTGAAACCTCAAAGCCCACGCCAA
Source organism: Mus pahari (assembly GCF_900095145.1). Classification (NCBI taxonomy): domain Eukaryota; kingdom Metazoa; phylum Chordata; class Mammalia; order Rodentia; family Muridae; genus Mus; species Mus pahari. The sequence continues at coordinate 43,902,413 of NC_034609.1, read as the reverse complement.
GTGACACACGTCCCCCAAACAGGCTGCAGCTCCCAATCCATCATGAACACCTCCAACTGAGGACCAGATATACGAGCCTATGGAGGAGGCCATTCACATTCACACCAGCACAACCAAGCATACAGAAGACCTGCACTAGCAACTTGATCCAGTTAACACTGGTGGAGAATTCCACCCAACAAAAAACAATTCCTTTTCAAATTCATATGGATTTCCTCAAGACAGACCTTATCCTGAGTTACATGATTAAATTTAAACAAATTTAAAAATAACTCCAGGCCCACGGTCCCATCACTCTGGAGGTAGAAGCAGGAGAGTCAAGAGCATACGGCCATCTTCAGCTGTAACACATTTGAGACTAGCCTGAGCTACATTGAGACTAGCCTGAGCTACATTGGGTCCATCTCAAAAAACTAAACAAAAAAGTGAAATACTGAAGTCATATGAGGTCCTTTCAGCATTATTTATGGAATTAGGTTAGAATCTATGACAAAAGGCTATTTAGAAAATCCCCTAAATATTTGGAAGTTAAACAACATACTTCTAAATAATCCCTGGGCCAAAAAGTCAGTCACAGGGGAAAACATAAAATGTTTTGAGTAGAATGAAAATGAAAATACAACCTATTAAAGTGAGTGGGCCACGAGGAAGCCCGGGCTGACAAGGAAGCTGACGGCATTGAAGGCTTGTGTTGAGAAAGAAGCCTGCTTTTCAAATAAACGCCTAAGCTTACCCCTTCAGAAACTAAAACCAGCACAAGCCAAACCCAAAGGAGGGTGAAGTAAGGGAGACTAAAACATAAATAGACAAAACTGGAAAGAGGAAAAACAAATTCATGACACAGACGGGATGCTTGCTTGTTTTCTGGGCTGCCTGAGGCTAAACACAGGGCGCTGGGTGTGCTGGCAAGGGGTGGCCACTGGCCCACAGCACCAGGCCTCAAGATCCTGTTCCTTACAAAAAATATCAAGCCTGGTATGGTGTCCCGTGCCTTTAACCTCAGCACTCCGGAGACAGAAGCAGACAGATCTCTGTGAGTCTCAGGCCAGTGTGGTCTACACAGTGTCACCCAGGCCAGCCAGGGTGGTACATAGAGACCCTGGCTCAAAAGAAAAAAAAATTAAGAATAAAAGGAG
>NC_034609.1:43894630-43899896 GCF_900095145.1 Mus pahari | reverse complement strand
CAGGCTGGCCTCGAACTCAGAAATCCGCCTGCCTCTGCCTCCTGAGTGCTGGGATTAAAGGTGTGCGCCACCACGCCTGGCAGAAGGAGACTTCTTAGCTGGAAAAAGGATGTTTACTCAAAACCTACAGCTTAGTGCTAAAAAGCCAAGTGCTCTGACTCTGTGTTCACCACTAAGACAAGGGTGCCCCCTATATATCATCTGAGTGACATAAAGATATATATAGATATATATAGATATATCCCCAAAACCTGTGCACAAAACATGGCAGCTTTACCAATAACTATCAAAAGTTAGAAACAACCCAACAGGCAACCAGCCGGTGAATGGATGAGCATTTGCATTGTTTGTGATGGAGCATGGCTCAGAAATGGAATGAACGAATTTCTGATCTGTCAGCACAGATCAAGATGAATCACATTCAATCCCAAAGCTCCTTCTGTAGGATCCCATGTCTCTGACGTCTGTGAGACCAGAAGTTGATAGGGACAGCTAAAGAAAGCCAGGGGGTATGGTTGATGGTCCTGATGTGTCACCGCCAGGTTACCAAGCTCTGTGTGCCAGTAAGAATCTGAAAAGTCAGGCAAGATAGCCATCCTCACTAGGCTGGGTATGGTGGTGGCATCATTATCCTCAGTATTTGAGGCTGAAACAGAAGCATCAAAGTCTAGCCTGGGATACATAATGAATTTTGAAGCCTCATGTAAGAAAAAAAAAAGTCAATGGGTGGATAAACAGATAGACAGACAGACAGACAGCTGGGAATGCTGGTGTGACCTGTAATCCCAGCTCTGGGGAAGTAGAGGCAAAGAGATCAATCAGGGTCAAACACTGGCTACACAGGGAGTTTGAGCTAGTCTGGGATACAAGAAAGCCTAGTTTACAAACAAAACCAAATAGCGACTCCCACTGGGTTAGAAACTTTGAAACAAATCCCACAAGCGCTAGCCACCGACGCCCCCACTTCCCTGGCCCTCTTCCCAGGTGGACCCTTTAGAGAAGCTTGGTTACCCTTTCTAGATAAAAGCTCCCTGGTATCTGTTTACAACTGTATCAATTGATTAGTTTGTAGGGGTCTGTTAATTTGTTAATTTGTCATTGAAATCTGTTTGCAACTGTATCTATTGATTAGTTTGTAGAAATCTGTTTTATTTTTAATTGGGGGTACTTTCAACAGTAAGTTCGCCTGGAGAGCAAGTCACCTTCCGGGCTCCTGACATTAGGGAGAGGCAGCATGGACATTCATTCTGTGCCCCTTTCCCATTATTTATTGCTTGTCTTTTACAAGGCTCTGTTTTCGCTTCACAGTACCTCCGTGAAGGAGATCTTTCCACTTCGATATTTAAAGGTGACCTATCTCCGAGCACTCGCTTTATTAGTGGCTTCTCTCACTCCTACTCGTTACTAATATTAGCTATTACCGCCCTGAGACATGCGCTTCCATCATCCACCACGATGACATTTCCCTCAGTCTGTCTCAGACTTCCCCTCGCAGAAGAATGACTCACATTACAAAAAGTAACCTGAATTTCCTGAGTTTCCCCCACTTGTGAGAGGTGAGACGACTGCTCTCTGTCCTCAGACTCTTGCTCCTCTGACCCGACAGCCAGAGATGGGGACACCCCTTGTCTGTCTTAAGATTTTCCATTCCCTAGCCATGGATGACTTGGCAAGATCCAATATTTAAAAAGAGGAAAAAAAATAAATCTTCATGCCCCTACCCTACTTCTCTATCCTACCTCACCCCCAGCCCCTCCCATCACTACCCCCACCCCACCTCAGGTAAAGCCAATTTCCACCTTCTCCACCTGAGCCAGCCCTATAAACTTGGCCCTGTGGATGTAGCCATGACCCCTGAAGTGTTTACTCAGAAGCCAAAGCACTTACATGAAACTCCAGGCCCCAGAGATGACTTAAGCATGTACCCATCGGGCCATCATAGAGAATCAGTCATCCACAAAGCAGCAGATGTTGGCAGGGATGTGGGGGAAAGGGCAAACCTTATTCACCACTGGCTGGACCATCATCAACTGGTTCAACCCCAGTGGAAATCAGTATGGAGGTGCCACAGAAAACTAAAATCAGGACTGCCATATGATCAGCTGTATCGCTCCTGGAGATGTGTCCAAAGGACTACATCCTACCCCGGAGATGTTCCCTCATCCCTGGGCACTACTGCTCAATTCACAGGTGAGACGAAATGGAATCAGCGCAGATGTCTACCACTTGGTGTGTGGATCATAAAAGATGCACAGCGGAGTGTTTCTGCTTCAGTGAGACATGAAACACTGAAATTTGCAGAGCAAAATAGATGGGACGGGAACACGCATGGAGCGGGTGACCCAGCTGGGAAAAACAAATGCCACCTTTGTCTCCTGTGTGGATCCTAGCTTCTTGCTGTGTCCATGTGGATTTCTGTGAGAGTAAATGTAGGTAAGTTCTAGGAACCCAGACATAGGCCCATGAGGTGGGATAAAGTGACTTATAGGAGAGGAACGGTATGCGACAACATGTGATCTGAGAGTGAGGTGGGTGGGGGCGTGTTAGGGCATGAGAGTTCAGCTGGACATGGGGAAGAGGAAAGAGGAGAGAGAGGAGAAAAATCAACCAAAACCAACTGTGTGTGGAAAGGCTTCAAGGAAACCTGCTACTTTGGAGAGAGACAGAGAGGCAGAGAGACAAAGAGAGGAGAGGGAGACACAAAAGGGCAGCAAGTGGTGACAGTAAAAAGCCACAGGGAGGACCCATGAAGGTGGAAAAAGACAGCCCTGGGGGAACACATCCCCTTGGCCTCCACAAAGATGGGGATGTAAGGAAAAAGCCACGCACTGGGGTGAGCCCGACAAGCAGTCATCGGGTCCACGAGTCCAGCCTCCAGTTCTGCACCACCTAGCCACTGTGTGGCCTTGGACAGGAGGATGGCCTTCAGTAAAGACAAGCTGAATGAATGCCCGGGACATTCCCAGGACTAGCTTCATGTTGAAACTTCAACAGAAACGTGGGGAGAGTGGGACAGGGGTTCCTTCATGGGCATCTGGAGAAACCAAGAAGTGGTTCTGGGAGAGTCAAGGTCATGAAGTCATAGAACCTCAGTGGAAAGGGCCCAGGGGTGACCTAACAGAACTTCCCAGCCCAGCAGGAATCCCCTCAGGACATCCTCATGGCCACTTGGAACCAAGCTGCTAGGAACAAACTTGCTAGCCCACTGGGTCGGTTTAAAACAGTTGTGAAACTTGCTCTTAAATGAAGACAAGATCAATTCCAATTTAAGCATCAAAACCTGATGTGGGGAGGGGGAGCTGCGTGCTTACACCTCCAGACGCTTGGGAGGCTAAAGTGTAAGAATTCATCTACGGTCATGAATTCAAGGACAGCATGGGAAATAGGGACTAACACACACACACACACACACACACACACGCACGCACGCACGCACGCACAAGCACACTTGGGGCTAGAGTAACAGCTCTGAGGGTAAAGATCTTGCTACACAGCACGAGGACCTGAGTTGGGACCTCCAGAACCCACACAAAGCCAGGCACGGCTGCATCTGTAATTCCTACGGCAATACGGGAAACAGAGTCAGGAAAACTCCTAGGGGCTTGTGGGCACCACCTTGCCTGGCATACACAGTAACTATCAACAGGAGACCCTATCCCAAACAAGCTGGAAGGCCAAGACCAGCAACCAAGATTATGCCAGGCCTGACCTTCACATATGTGCCCTGGCATGGGCACACCTGGTACACAGACACACACATACACAGGAGGGGGAGGGGCACAGGGGGGACGGAGGGAACTTTTTTAAACGTTTGGGCTGAGACTCTGTCTCTGTTAGAAAGAGGGTTTTGCTTGCATGGAGTCCGTGTTTGGCTCTCCTCACTGGAACGCAGCAGCAAATGTCATGGAGCAATGAAGAACACGGCTTTTCCATCTCCCCCAGCTGTCTGTTCTTTGACGTGTAATAAGCTTGTTGGTATTCAATGAATTAACAGATGTTTAAAGACGCCTTTGAATGTGGCATATGTAGGGGTAAAGGACAGAGCCTACTTCCGGGTTAAAAAAATTAAATAAATCACTGAGCAGAAAATCTCACCAATCCCTGGGCTTGCTCTAAGCAATCCCTGCCCAGGAAAAAAAAAAAACCTCCCCTCAAAAACCCTATATAAGCCAGAGCCAGGCTGCCTTTCCCTTCAGAGTTCAGACACTTCTATTGGGGAAACTTTTGCCCTCAGAGCCGAACACCTCCATTGGGGAAGCCTTTCCCTCAAGAGCTATAACACAGCATATTGGTATGTGAAGTTAGCTAGAAAACTCTATCTTACAGAAATTCTATTCACGTGTAGGAGAGGAGAGTGAGTGTCTCAGTTCACATGCTAAGAGAGCTGTTTCAGTTTTTTTGTTTTGTTTTGAGTGTTTGGGGGGGGGGTCTTGGGTTTTTTTGTATGCATGCATCCATGCATGTGTGTGTGCATGCACATGCCCATGTGTAGTTGTGTGTGAAGGCCAGAAAGGACATCAGATTCTCTGGAGTCGGAGTTAAGAGCATCTTGTGCAGGTAAATGTCCTTGAGCGCTCTGGTAGAGCAGCAAGGGCTCTTAAGCACTGAGCTGTCTCTCCAGCCACGGGGTTAGGACGTTTTAACAGGCGGGGTCTACTAGAAGGCCTTTGGAGCTGTTAAGGCTGTCTACTATGGCCTCACAAGAAATCTCGTGAGAGCAGTAGTTCTCACATCACGCCTCACCGAGAACAGGATTCTAAGCGACCCCGAATCCTCTTCTAGTTGTTCTGCTTCCGGTTTGATTCCCAGTTTCCCTGCCTCTCCGACATTTCAGCCACAGTACCTCACCGGGAAGCCCTGATGATCCTCCATAGAGAGTCAAGCTCACACTGTGTATGAGTCCCGCAGGAATGGGAACCCTGAGCTTGGGCATGCGCAACCACATGGATGCTGTGGGGGACTGACTGTGGGAAGGCCAGCTGACCTGAGTCCTCCGCTCAAGGCTGGCTCCCCAGCCCTGAGGTGAGGCAGCTGGAGGAAGTCAAGCCTCTACCTAAATAAAAGTGTGCTTTGGAGAAAGTGAGGCAGGGGGACACCTGCAGAAAAGACTGGAGAGAGACGAGCAGATGCAGAACATTATTTAAAAAAAAAAAAAGCTAAGTCAAACCAAGGAACAACTTCATTTTCTTTTATTTACTTACTTATTTATTTATTTATTTATTTAATGTATGTGGCTGTACTGTCGCTGTCTTCATAGACACCAGAA
>NC_034609.1:43878415-43894150 GCF_900095145.1 Mus pahari | reverse complement strand
AGGTGGATTTCTGAGTTCGAGGCCAGCCTGGTCTACAGAGTGAGTTCCAGGACAGCCAGGGCTACACAGAGAAACCCTGTCTCGAAAAACCAAAAAAAAGAAAATGAAAATGAAAACGAATGAGACCATAAAAGCATTAGTCAGCTGGCATGGAGCTCAGCGGGAGAGCACTTGCCTCAGCTCCCCTGAGGTCCTGATTCAGTCCTCTCTCAGTCCTCCCTCTCCCCAGATGATTGGTCACTAGATAAATCCTAATTAAATAAGGAGCAGTAGCTCTATAAGGTCACAGACCTGATTAAAATGTAAACGAATAATGACACCAAGGGCTAGCAAGTCAAGGAGGGGCAACAGAAGCTCTGTGCACTACAAAATGGTCCTTGAAACTTCGCAAACAGTTCCCAGTTCCCTGGAAAGTGAGTCCTCTGCCTGAGCCAACCATTGCGTCAACAGGTATTCCCCCAAGCACACAACCTAGGAAAATGCTGACGGCTGCATTGATGTCTGTGACAAACATTTATAACAAATGCCCATTGGCTGCTGAGTGGATGGATGAGCAGCTCATGGAGCAGGGGAAGAACCAGCTATCGATGAGCAGCAGCGGCGGCGGCAGCACAGACAACTGGCTTCCAAACAGGAAAAGGCTGGACCAAGAAGACTATACACTTCAGGTCCTCTTTACGTGCAGTTACTTACAGACATGAGCAGGGGGCTGGAGAGATGGCTCAGTGATTAAGAGTATTAACTGCTCTTCTAGAGGACCCAGGTTCGATTCCCAGACTCCAAGTGGCCCCCTCACAACCTTTTGTAATTCCAGTTTCAGGGGTGCCAGTTCCCTTCTGGCCTCTGAGAACATCAGCCACACATGGTATTCACAGATGTACATGCAGGCAAAACACACATACAAACATACATACATACATACATAAATGTATGTCCTGACAAGAAGAGCAGCAAATCAAAGGTCACCAGGGAGAAGGAACTAAAGAGAGAGGTGACCCCCAGAGGGACAGGGGACCTCAGCAATCATTTAGAGATAGTATGTCATGCCAGATAAGTGATCAGACAACTCCATACATTTGCCACGACTCACCAAATTGTACATTTAAAATTGGTGAATTTTATCGCATGGCTTACACCTGGATAAAGCCGGCATCCTAAACAACACACACAAAACCTCTGACTTTCCAGGCACTGAGATCAATGAGAGCTGGGGCAAAGGACGGTTTCTATTTCTGTGGCCACTGCAGCATTTTCAAGAGTTTTCCTTAAGCCCTCCCTCCCCCCGCCCCATCCCCCACAGCTCTGTCCTGACCACAGTTGCTCTCCTAGGACATCAGCTGAGACTCTCTGTTACTCTTCTTAAAGGGTTTTGGCCATGCTCAGAAAAGTTTTGGGTCTCAGCCACCTGTCAGCATGTAATTTCCAGGCTGCGCTAGCCATGGGCAGCCCAGCCCTGAGGCCTGTCGCTGAGAGCCCTCATGTGGACGCTGGCCTTTATACTTTGCCTTCTGAGGTTGCCTGGTGGATTGCTCCCCCAAGGCAACCCTGAGGGGATTGGATTCCCACAAACCATGGGTGAGGAGAGAGCTGTGAACAGTCAAGTGGACTCGGCAGACATCGTGGCTGTGGAGTCAATACTCAACCTTAGAAAAGGCTTGGCCAGCCGAGAGACCCCTCTGCTGAGAGACCCGACTGCCGAGAGACCCAGCTGCTGGTTTTCCCACAAATGCCTATAGCCAGTGAGTGTCAGACTTCCCTTAACTATAGATTCTGCTTTAAAAAAGAAAAAATGTTTAAACCCTTTCTTTTTTTATTCTAGTCTCCCCAAGTCTTACACACACACACACACACACACACACACTTCCCACAAACACACACATACTTCCCAATCCTGAACCTCTTAAAAGTGTAGTTGCGGGCTGGTGAGATGGCTCAGTGGGTAAGAGCACCCGACTGCTCTTCCAAAGGTCCGGAGTTCAAATCCCAGCAACCACATGGTGACTCACAACCATCCATAACAAGATCTGACTCCCTCTTCTGGAGTGTCTGAAGACAGCTACAGTGTACTTACATATAATAAATAAAAAATAAATCTTTAAAAAAAAAAAGTGTAGTTGCCCCCAATTCTGATGTGTCAGAGACCCAGAGGGAAAAGGCTACTCAGTAGTGACAGAAGCAAGAGCTGTCCCACGTGCAGATACGCCGCCACAGGGTTCTGAGGAGCAGCTTCATCGACAGAGCTGGGGCCACCTGGCTGCTCTGCAATGTCCTTTCGCCAACCGGAGGCCTGTCCAGCCTCCTTCCTGCCGGTCTTGGTTCGATTTAGCTGTCAACTTGATCCAGCCTAGAGTTGTCATCATCCAGACACAAGGTTAGCCTGTGGCCAAGGCTGTGAGAGGTTGTCTTGATTAGTGATTGAGTGAGAAGGCCCAGCCCACTGGCCAAGGTACACCCCGCCCCCCGCAGTGATTGATGTGAGAAGGCCCAGTCTACTAGCCCCGTACCTTCACTAGGCAGTGATTGACGTGAGAGGGCCCAGTCCACGGTACACAACGCCCTCCCCCCCAAGCAGTGATTGACAGAGAAGGCCCAGCCCACTAGCCCGGTACCTTCCCTGGGTAGTATTCCTAGTCTGTAAAAGGATGCCAGTTAAGAATGAGCCAGCAAGCAACTCTATCAGCCTCCGTGGTTTCTGCTCCCGCCTTGAGTGTCTGCCCTGAGTGTCTGCCCTGACTTCCCTCCGTGACGGACCGTGAGCTGCCGTGTGAGATGGAACCAGCCCTTTCCTCCCTGGGTTGCTTGTGGTCCCAATTGCTTCATCACTGCACAGAGGGAAACTAAGCTACAGCTCGACCCTTGCCCCTCCCTATTCACACCTAAGGCACTCCCTCCCGGGGCTCCTCCCAAAAGCCCCAGATAATGGAGATTCCCAGGAATGAAACCATGGTATACAAGAGAACCTGACTGCGAAGGATCCAGAACCCTGAGATGCCACTTCCTACCAATGCCACCTGTCATAGCAGGAAACAGTGGGGGAGTCCCTCAGGCAGGCTGAGTCACAAACGCCGCCCACGCCCACACCCACAAAGCCTAGAGGACACACCTGTGAGGACCAGCACGTGGCCCTGACAGAAACTCAGAGCCTGGTTCTTCCCCACCGCCTGTTTTCAGAGGGAAGGCAGAACAAGAAGGTGGACCCCCTAAGCCTGATGGGACTGAATTACACCTAGCTTGTTACCGTGTTTCTGTCTCAGTGGATCTATTAAAACCAGACTAAGTCTCCTGAGGACTGGGATCCCCAGCTGCCTCCACCCACCCTCATGGTGAAGATGCGGTAGTTGCTCACCCGGCTTCTCTGAGGGAAGGCTACTGTGGAGAGTGCTGCCTACGGTGGGCCCTAGATTAAGACAGGGTCTAGACAAGCTTCAGGGCATTACACCCACTCCCTCCTGCCCGACACGGCCCACTATGGACTCCTTTAAGTCACATTAAAACTGAGGGTACACTGAAGAGGCTGAGGCAGGAGGATTATTAAGTTTAGGTTTGACGTTGGGCTGGGCTACATAATGAAACACTGGTTACTTTTTTGTTTGGTTTGGTTGGTTTGGTTGATTGGTTGGTTTTCCTCTTTCTTTCTTCCTTTTTTTAAGTACATTGGGAACGCTCTGGATGGCCTGTGGATCGGCTCCCACCTCCACAACCACTGCCTTCAATCTTCCCCGGGCGGTCCTAACCACACTGGGTGAAGGACGGTGAGCCTCCCCCCTCCACTGCTGCCAGCCCCGAAAACACCAGGCGAGCACGCACATTGTGTCTGCTTCTACCTCACAGCAGAGCCGGAGAGAGACCCTTCCTTCTCATCTCGACCCCCAGCCTTCTTGAGCTGGGGACAGGCCCCACTTTCTGCTCTTCATCTCTCCTAGGCATCTGTCTCCTCAACCCAACCCCCGTGAGCCCCTGAGCCCATCACTGAGCTGCTGTTTTACTGCAAAAGAATAGAAGCAACCAGAAGGGGAGGGGGATGGCCTACCTGAGACCAGAGCTGCAGGGCAGTGCATCCATCTCAAGACAGTCTACCCAGGGGAGTAGCTTTGTCATCCCCAAGATTCCCTGACACTGCATGTCCAGGCCTGGCTTGTCCCATAGCATGATGTCACATTAAGAAGCCAGGTGCGTATGTAATGGTGTTTGTCACCTGAGAAGATTAAAAATACTACAACTACTAATTAATAATAATAATAATAATAATAATAATAATAATGGCAGCCCTGGGGTCTGTTGTTGTACCCTCCTTGCTGTGTGGGCAGATGTGTGCACTGGCTGGGAACACAAGGAGTGGAGAAAAGACAGGGGAAGAAGCCAACATTTGCCTCTGGGAATACGGCAGCTAAAAGCAAGTGGAGCACACACTAGGTGTGACACAGATCGTGTCACCTGTGAAGGCCAGGGACAACAGAGCAGGGGAAAGGGGAGCTGGTGATAAGAGGGACGCAGACGTGGTGGAGTTCCCGATTCTGAGATGGGAGGTTACCCCAGTGTATCCAGAAGGCTTCAGTGGGTTTTATTAAGAGGTAGAAAGGCTCTGGTCAAGGGAGCAGATGAGAAAGAAACTGTGTTGCTGACTCCAATGCCAGGCAGTGTTGAGGGGTGGGCAGATCCGAGGCTTCCCCCTGAGGCCCTGATGTATGGAACACCTCCTTCCCTGAAACCTGTAACATGCTTGGCAGAGCTAGTGATGGCCTGGGACTTGGGGACCAAGGTCTTAGGGGGAGCTACAGCTGTCAGTCACAAGGCTGCTGTGTTCTTCATAATGTTCCTGAGATACCCTACCCTGTGTTGATTAGCTTCTGGCATAGTCCCATTACATAAGAGTTTCTGCTGATTTGATCCCATTTCTACCCTGGAGCTAACATATAGATACTCTAGTTTTCCTAATAAACAAAGTTTGTGCAAGACCTCACTTAGGTAGGTGCTTTTCCCGAGAACTCTAGCGGGAAAAGTCTAGATTGGCACACCTTGCCTTCTGAGACAGTTTGAAGGCAGACATCCTCTTCTTCAGACACACACAGGAAGTCACACACTCCTCAGTCCCAGTGGACTCTGGCTTCCTCCTGGGGAGAAACCTTCCTGTGGATTCTGGAAGTCTGAGATGAGAAGGTCCCTTGTCACCGCTGTGTCCAGGCCTGTTCCCCACTGAGGACCGTCAGATGGCAAGATCGCTAGGAGCCATGATGGAGATCACTAAGCTAAGAGGAGACCCTGTGTAGCCCTGTAAAGGTCGGAGAGGGAATAGGAACACAGCTGTGGAGCTAACCTGCCACTGCACAGACACTGTGAGCATAGGATCCAGCCACCCACACTCAATGCATGCCTTTGGGTTCCTGCTGTCCATCCCTGGCTGCTACAGCAGTGCCACCACCGGGGCACTTTAGCTCCAGCAAGAATCCCCCGCCTCAGTTCTGGAAACCAGAAGTCCAACTACAGGGCACCAGTTCCCTCTGGGAGCTCCTGGGAAGGAGAGTTTCTTCCTCTTCCAATTCCAATGACTGACACTACTCCTCAGCCTGACAATACTGACAATAGCATTCCAACTTCATGGTCTCTTCCTGTGTCTGTCTCTTCTGGGGCTTGCAAGGGATTTCCATTGGACCCAGGGCCCAGACAAGTCACCAAGAATGATCTCATTTCCAGCTCCTTATTCTTTGAAGATTCCAAGCAAAGCCACACTGTGGTGACGTTTTTGAGAATTCTAGAATTTGTTGTTTTTTGTTTGTTTGTTTGTTTTCGAGACAGAGTTTCTCTGTGTAGCCCTGGCTGTCCTGGAACTCAGGCTGTAGATCAGGCTGGCCTCGAACTCAGAAATCTGCCTGCCTCTGCCTCCCAAATGCTGGGATTAAAGGCGTGTGCCACCACTGCCCAGCCACCAGCTGGGTTTCTTAAAACACAAAGCAGAGCTGTGCTTTGTTTTAATCCCAGGTGTGGGCTGTGGAGCTGCTTCAGGCTGTCCACAGACAGCAGCCACCTGCGACTTGCCTCAAGCTCTAGGGGAAAGCATGGTTTTGCCAACTGCAGATAATTTTTGCAACAGTGTGACATCTGGAATTCTGGGAACTTTTCAGAGGATACATAAATGCCAGGGCCCTGAGAGGCAGCGTGGCTGGTGTTTGTTGTTCAGAGAGGTTAGTTGTGATTTGTTAGTGGCCATGGTCAAAGAAGAAACAAAAGCAAAGCAGTTAGATTCAGAGATTTTCCTAATTCCTCTCTCTCCTCTGTCCTTGTTTCTCTTCTATCTAGTGTGAAACTGGGGGGATAAAGGGTAGGAAGAAAAAACAAAAATTACCAGAAGCCAGCTACACCACAGGCCAGAGCCTCCACAGGTGAATGTTGCTTACCCATGAGGCCAGTCTCCCCGGCACCCAAGAACTGTCACATCTTTGGCTCAGAACAAGCTTTCTAGACCCTAACATGTCCACAGAGGTAGAGGTAGAGCAGCAGCCTGGACACCGCCCTCTTCAGCACCACCACAGAACCACGAGAGGAGGCTGTAGAGAGGAGGGGGAGGGAGGTTGTGCGTAAGAAGAAAAGTCAAGGAGACCCAGCTGGTCGGTCATGGCTCATCTTATTTCCTGCTGGAAACGGCACCACAGGAAAGTCGCCTTGGCTGCCGGGTGGATCCCCACAGCTGGGAAGCAGCCAGCAAGGAGATGAGTTGGACTTCAGAGTACAGAACGTTTATGCAAACTCCACCGTGTCTACACAGGCTCGATGGGTGAGCAGGCAGTGTGTCTGCCTGGCACCTGTGTTAGTGTCGGGAACTCGGACGGACTACTTGTGGCTGTTCGTTCTTTGCTGCCATAGGCCAATGGCTTTGCCGTGACTATCTGAAAGTGGGCGCTTTAGAGCAGCCATCCCGGGCTGCCATAGGCCAATGGCTTTGCCGTGACTATCTGAAAGTGGGCGCTTTAGAGCAGCCATCCCGGGACACTGGTAGCTGCTGTGACTAGATCACAGTGTGTTTTCCAGGCCTTTTCTAAGCTCACAACTTTTTTTTGTTTTGTTTTGTTTTTTTGTTTTTTGAGACAGGGTTTCTCTGTATAGCCCTGGCTGTCCTGGAACTCACTTTGTAGACCAGGCTGGCCTCGAACTCAGAAATCTGCCTGCCTCTGCCTCCCGAGTGCTGGGATTAAAGGCGTGTGGAGGGTCCCATTGGCTCACCCTCACTCAGGCTGGCTTCCCAGTTAGATTCTCAGTTCTATCTCTTTCTTTAAATGTTTGAGAGGCTGGAGAGGTGACTCAATGGTTAACGGCATTGGCTGCTCTTGCAAAAGACTTGGGTTTAATTCCCAGCATCCCCCATGGAGGCTCACAGCCATAGGTAACTCCAGTTCCAGGGGTACCTGATGCCCTCTTCTGGCCTCTGTAGGTACTGCATGCACACAGTGCACAGGCATCCATGCCAGCAAAACACCCATACAAACAAACAAAAAAAAAAAACTTAAAATTTAAAAATATATATATATATGTTTGATTATCTTGGACTCTCCCCATGCACAGGGTTCCTGTGCTTTCTGAGACATTTGATTCTTGAGTTATAGCTGCCACCAAGGGCCTGAGCCAAGAGCCCGGCCTCAGCCTCCGTGTATCAGCGTTGTGCAACCGGGGCTATAAAGAGATGCTCAGAAAATAGCTTCTCCAACAGGCTTCCTTCCTGTGGCTGATTTCATGTAGACATGTCACAACTGCGGGGGAAACTGGAGGTTAAAGAGTATGCAGGATTTGCTGAAAAGGTTATTTCTTATTTAAAAAAAAAAGTTTACCCTGTCAAGTGGGAGAGAACAACCAGGCAGATTCCACCTGCTTTGTTCCCTACATCTGAGGTGATAAAGGAGAATGGCTTCAGTAAGAGTTCCACACCTATGCCACCAACCATCTCTTAACCCTGACACCACCAAACCAGCTTTCCAGCAGCGCTGCAGATACTCATGGGGGTTGTCTGGGTGTGCAGTGGGTGTGTCCCACCAGGACATTGTACCTGGCGGATGAAGCTGGGATTTGAACTTGAGGGCTAAGCCTCCTCCCTGCTTGCAGCTCTCTGTGGCACTTGCTTGCTGCCCTCTGCAGAGCAGCTCCTGTGCCTGTGTCCCTTCCTCCGTCCCTCTTGAGCGGTAGCTGAGTTGGGTCCTGGTCTAGCGTGGTGCTTCTGTCTCTAAAGATGCTCCTCTCTGGCCCTCAGCATCTAGCACTGTGGCGACAGCTCTTCTCCCCCGGCTGACTCACTTTCTGGCTGCTTGCCAGGAATTTTGGTCTGTGGCATCTAAAGCGTCTAACTGTGTTTAGACTCTACACTTCTAACTGTCGCTTTATTTTCCTCTCTTCTGCTCTGCACTTCACGGATTGAAAAGTCATGCTTGGGCTGGAGAGATGGCTCAGTGGTTAAGAGCACTGTCTGCTCTTCCAGAGGTTCTGAGTTCAAATCCCAGCAACCACATGGTGGCTCNCAACCATCTGTAATGAGATCTGACGCCCTCTTCTGGTGTGTCTGAAGACAGCTACGGTGTACTTATATATACTAAATAAAAATCTTTAAAAAAAAAAAAAAAGAAAAGAAAAGAAAAGAAAAGAAAAGAAAAGGAAAGAAAAGTCATGCTTCGGCAGGGGTGTGGTGGTACGCATCTCTATGCCCGGCGCTCTCGGGAGGCAGGTGGAGCACTCTGTAAGTTCAAGGCCAGCCTGGTTTGCATGGATAGCCTGAGTTGCATAGAGAGACCCTGTCTCAAAAAATAATAATAATAATAATCCTGTTTCCACCAGTTCTGGCATGGAGCATTCTCACGCTGACACCCCACTTGGCTCCTTTCTGTGGAGCTCTGACTGAGATTGTAGCTGAGCCTGTTTTTATAGGGGTTCATGGTGGAACTGGCTCGGCCCTCACCCTACCAAGCTTTGCCACTATTTCCATGGTAACTATGTAAAAACGTTATTTTACATGGTAACTATGTAATACATTGTTTCCTGGGAAAATAATGTTTCCTGTTGATCTAATGTAGTATTGTCACAGATGAAGCAGATGGAAGTTGTTGGCCAAATCCAGACCCCAATCCAAGTGACAAAATCCAGCTGGACAGCCGTCCAACCCTTTAACTCTAGAAGGACCAGGAGCGTGGCAAGAAGTGACTAAGGCTTTGCAGGCTGTCCCCTCTCTGTCACAGCTGCTGGATTCTGAGTGCAGACGCAGCTGTAGAGGATGTCAGTGAGCGGGCTAGCCTGCCGTGCTTGCTTCTGAGAGCAGGTGACAGATGTGTCGCTGTCTGTCAGATACTGAGCTGGTCTTGTGCCTTACACAAGCAAACACTCTCTCGAAGATGCC
This sequence comes from Mus pahari, assembly GCF_900095145.1. Lineage (NCBI taxonomy): Eukaryota > Metazoa > Chordata > Mammalia > Rodentia > Muridae > Mus > Mus pahari. The sequence goes on along the minus strand of NC_034609.1, from coordinate 43,884,783 downwards.
TGGAAGCTTTCTTGGACACTTTGAGTAGCGAAGGGCTTACTCCTTCATAAGGACCTCAAATAAGCGGAGTTGTTAGGGATAAAATGAGCCTGAAGCCACACTTCTCAATGTGATCCTTCCCCAAACCTCAGTGAGGGGATGGAGGGGCAGACAGGGAAGAGTCTGAGCCACTTAGACTCCTAAACAAGCCCCTTGGGAAAGTAGGCATGAGAGGTAGGGGGCACGCCTGTGGTCCCTGAGATTTAATTGGGCAAGCCTGCAGTCACACAGAGGCTTGCGGCCCACTGGATTTCTGCTTCCCAAGTTGATGCTCACTGCTCCCAGATGACAGGCTTTCCCAGTCTTAGAGCGGCGGTGGGGAGGTAGGCATGGGGGCGTGGTAAGTGGCTTGGGTTGGTGTGGGTTGAGTTTGGGTTGGGTTGGGTTGGCAACAGGCTGTGTTGCCCAAGCCGTACTGCATCTTTTGGTCCCAAGCATCCTCCTCTGCCTTCTGTCTGGCTGTGACTACAAGCACGCACCTTGTGCCCCACCAGGTTTACCTTTTAACTTCGTAATCAAGCAGACACAACCTGGGGCTGTAGAAGTAGCTTAGTAAAGTGCTTTCTGTGCGAGCATGAGGACCTGGGCACAGATCCCCAGCAAAAAGCCAGGCATGGCAACACATGGCTGTAATCCTGGTGCCGGGGAGGCAGAGGCAAGCAGGTAGCTAGAGTTCACCAGCCAGTCTAGACAATCAGTGAGCAACAGGTTCAGAGAGAGACCTTGTCTTAAGAGAGGACTGTAGAAGCCGGGCGTGGTGGCACACGCCTTTAATCCCAGCACTCGGGAGGCAGAGGCAGGCAGATTTCTGAGTTCGAGGCCAGCCTGGTCTACAAAGTGAGTTCNTCTGAGTTCGAGGCCAGCCTGGTCTACAAAGTGAGTTCCAGGACAGCCAGGGCTATACAGAGAAACCCTGTCTCAAAAAACCAAAAGAGAGAGAGAGAGAGAGAGAGAGAGAGAGAGAGAGAGAGAACTGTAGAAAACAACTGAGAAAGACACCTGATGTTGCGCACATAATGAACACGTAATAGTATACATGTGTGAACATGTGTGCATAACATACACTACACACATGAACATGTACACACAACATATACTACACACACATACAATAGGAGTGTCTTTGTGGTAGAATTCATTCTAGGGACTCCTCTCTAGTCTTTTGGGTCGAGTGGCTTCTTGTAGAGACGTTTGTTACCCTTGGCCTGTGGGTTATCCACGTGACACTCAGGCAATGTCTGCTGTCTACCTGCTGTGATGTTCCCAAGGAAGCTGGCAAAGACCTGGAGCTGAACCCACAGCACACTGCATCTACAGCAGCCCCATGTGCTGCTCCTACTAAATCACCATTAGCCAATGCAAGGACATGGTCCAAGTGTAAACACAATATTCCCTTGCTTCATGTACACCTTGCACATATAAGCTGACAGGTAATTTATATAGTATCCATAACTGTGAGCAGGAACCTCGAGACCTGGCAGTGTTTTCTGCTGTGGCGAAGATGAAGATGATGGCTTCCACAATTGTGCCAGAGTTGGTGTGAGATATCTTGAATGTCTGGCCCCGGTCTAGGTGAACCAGGCTGAGCTCATTCCTTATGGCAGCACCTGAGTTCAGAACATGGAGGAGACGAAACCAACTGTTCGCTTAGACTTAGTGGTTACACGTGAGGGAATACATCCTGTCCTAGAAGAGAACTTCCTGAAAGAGTTGAAGCCCAACGGAGCCCTCCCTCTTTGGGTGCATCTGGCACTGTGGGAGTGTGCAGGTATAGGATGGTTGTGGGAAGAACTTGTGGAAAGAGGAGCAGGTGAGCTCACAGAGGGACAGTAGGGGTCACAGCTTGGAGTGTATGAATATATGTGCCTAAGAGAACACAGATCTTCTTGACAGAGTCTGCAGGCAAGGCCCAAAATGGAAGAGAAAAATGGACCATGGTGCATCTGTGGACATTGAGAATCAGGCAAACTGCCCACAGAACCTGTTCCTCATCTCAGACCTTGAACCCAGACTCCTTCAGGGTAGAAGGGTATCCTGGGCTCACTGCTTTTGAGTGGGGCAAACACTCTGCCAGGCAGGAGGACATCCACACTTATCTGGGTTTGCAGGTCTGCTGCCTGCCAAGCAAGGTGCAGTGGGCGGAGTCTGCCGTGGGCGGAGTCTGCGGTAGGCGTGTCCCACAAGTGACTACCCTTGACCGTCTGAGAGACAAGGCTCCTCGGAACTTATTCCTGGAAGGTAAATGTTCCAGCAAAACGAAGCCCTGTGAACTCTGCTGGCGGCACTTTGTCATGGCCTGCAGGAAACCTTCAGAGACTGCAGCAAACTGCCTCTTAATCCTGTCAGGCAAGGTCAGTAGCTGGACGCAGGCTCCATACACAAGCCAGAGCCCCCAACAGTCTATCCATCTCCCCAACACTACAGGAGTTAAACTGTGCCTGACCCTCCAAAACACACAGACACATAAACAGTGGGAGATAAGACAGCCCGGCTCCGCTCCACTCTGGGGAAAGAGATGAAGAACCTTGGCGTGAGGGGTAGCCTCTCTGTGTGAAGGCGCTTGTTAGCCCAGCCCCTCCCAGCAGCTGCCTTTGCTGTGGTGTCAGAGGACAGTGTTCTTGGCCCAGAAACTATAGAGTATAGGGTCAAAGTCATAATGTTCAGGAGCAAAGAGAGGCACCGCCCAGGAGCACGCTTGAAAGCAGACACCGGTGTGTGCGGCTGTGTGGCTGCCAACAGCCTAAGAATAGTGCGGAGACATCTCCAGGGTGGAGAAAGACAAAAGGACAGACAGAAACAGACGTGGCTGTCCGTGAAAGGAGGAGGACTAGGTGTCCCTACCCGAAAGGCCCAGACTTGTGGCTGAGGATGTGGCTCGGGGCTCAGCAGTGGAGTGCTTGGCTGGCACCCACAAGTCTCCAGGTGGCAGCAGGGCAGAAGATCAAAGGTCAAAGCGAAAGCCGGATGGCAGCACCCTGTGCTGGGCAGCCTGGAGAGGGGCTTACTGATGTCCCGGTGAGATGGGGACACGGGGACCTCTGTCAGAAACCAGAAGTCTTGGACAGGAGGATTCTTGAGGATTGGAAACAGATTACTGGGGTAGCAAGGGGTGGCAGGTGCTGATCAAGTGACAGACAGCAGGACGCTGGGACAGGCCAGCCGAGAACACCAAGGAGAGTTCTCCCCCCCAGGCCCGAGGCCGCTGCGCCTACAAAAGGGGTGCCACAACTGCCCTCGATTGGCATCTAGAAGCCAGCGGGGATGGTTCTCCCTTTCCCAGAACCAAGAAAGCCAGTGGATCCGTGTACCCAAAGCGAATGACAGAACGGAGCGAGATGACTCTGTCTGCTTGAATGGTGCAGCTGAGTGTGAGTTGTGTGGCTGTGAGACTGTGTGGCTGTGTGGCTGTGAGATTGTGTAACTGTGGGGCTCAAGAACTGCCCAAGGATATGAGGTCACCCCAAGTTTGATTATCATTGACTTCACAGCTACTATCCACATATAAGAAAATACGTACTCTTTTATTTCTCTTTTCTGGATCTGAGATACCTCAGATGGGATGGTTTTTATTTTTGTTTGTTTGTTTGTTTGTTTTGAGACAGTTTTTCTATGTAGCCCTAGCTGGCCTGGAACTCCCTCTGTGGACCAGGCTGGCCTCGAACTCAGAGATCCACCTGCCTCTGCCTCCCCAGTTGCTGGAACTTAAAGGCATGTGCCGCTGCCACCACCACCACCGCCACCACCACCACCACCACCACCTGGCTATGGTTTCTTTTCTTTTCTTTTCTTTTCTTTTCTTTTCTTTTCTTTTCTTTTCTTTTCCTAACAGCTGAGTAATACTCCATTGAGTAAACGTACTGAGGGCCATCTAGGTGGTTTCTGATGTCTGGCTATTCTGACTAAAGCAGCAATGAAACATGGTTGAGCAAGTGTCTCTGTGGTAGGAAGAAGCATCCTTTGGTTACATGCCCAAGAGTGGTACAGCCAGCTCTTGAGGTAGATCAACTCCCATCTTCCCCAGGAATTGCCATACTGATTTCCACTGTGGCTGTACAAGCTTTCATTTCCACCAGCAATGAATGAGTGCTCCCCTTGCCCCACTTCTCCATGGATGAGTTCTCCCCTTGCCCCACTTCTCCATGGATGAGTGCTCCCCTTGCCCCACTTCTGCATGGATGAGTGCTCCCCATGCCCCACTTCTCCATTAATGAGTGCTCCCCCTGCCCCATTTCTTCATGGATGAGTGCTCCCCTTGCCCCACTTCTGCATGAGTGCTTCCCTTGCCCCACTTCTCCATGGATGAGTGCTCCCCTTGCCCCACTTCTCCATGGATGAGTGCTCCCCTTGCCCCACTTCTCCGTGGATGAGTGCTCCCCTTGCCCCACTTCTCCATGGATGAGTGCTCCCCTTGCCCCACTTCTCCATGGATGAGTGCCCTGCTGACGGGTCTGAGATGAAATCTCAAATCAGTTTTTATTTTGAATAAATGATTTCTCTTTTCTATTCTGAGGAGTGCAGAGGGAGACTCAACACAGTTTCTCTGTGCACCCTTCACTGTCCTGGAACTCACTCTGTGGACCAGGCTGGCCTCAGACTCAGAAATCCTCCTGCCTCTGCCTCCTGAGCTCTGGGATTAAAGGCGTGCGCCACCACTGCCCAGCTGGGGGATTTTTCTTTTTTTGTTTTTGTTTTGTTTTGTTTTGTTTTTTGTTTTTGGGGGGGTCTTAATTAGATCTTTTGAAGTGGGAAGACCCAGCTTTAATGGGCTCTTTTTAGGTGATAAGATCTACTCTAGACCTGGGCCACACCTTTGTGGCTGCCTACGTAAAGGGCGTGGAAGAAGGAAGTACCTGTTCTTTGCCTGGTTACTCTAGCTCTGCCTTCTTTGGCATGAGGGTCTACCTCTTTGAGATCCCAATGTATACTGAAGTCCAATTGAGACATCCAGCCTGTGGGCCAGAGTCTTGGACTTCCCATTGGTAGACAGTCATTGTTGAACTATCTAGACCATAGCCTGTAAGCCTCTCTTAAAAAAACCATATATATACATGTGTATATACATATATATTGTTCTATCATATTACATGATATGTAATATAATATTGGTATATTATATTAGTTAACTGTGTATAATATATTAATATAAATATAACATCATTCATATATGTGTGTATATATACATACATATATACATGTATATACATGTATATACATGTATATACATATATATATATATATATATATATATATATATATACACACACACACATATTCTATCAGTTCTGGTTTTCTAGAGAACCCTAATATACCCTCCAGCACTCTAATGGGCCTGGTATGGTGTTTGGATATGGCGCCCTTGGGAGGTGATAATTAACACTGTGTCCATCTCTGCCTCTGAGCCAGCAGCAGCATGACATTGGTGGGAAGTCAGTCAGCCATGGGGTGAAGGTTGACAGGCACCACAGCCGCAGCCCTAGGCATCCAGGGCTTTCTCCAAGAAAGCCAGTCATCAGAACTCAGCACGTCACAGGGGATCTCCCAGGATCCCTCAGGAAAGGTTTGGTTAGGTGAGCTTGCAGCTGCCTCCTGTCTATGAACATGTTCCTTCTCATGAGGAAGGGCCTGGACACCCAGGGTTCCTGCCTGGCTTCCTCTTCCCCCAGGTCCACATGTCCCCATGGGTACAGGGGCCAGACTGCTTCATGTCTGAAACCAGCTGTTTGACAGCAGACTGCTAACTGCTCTCCTGACTCAGGGTTAATACTCTATGGTTTAAAGGCTACCACACCTTCCAAAGGCGCCATATTCAAGCACCATACCTGGGCCCTATTACAGAGAAGGATGTGCTGTTAGGCTTCAGAGGTAGCAGACGGAGAGAGAACAACTTCCCACAGCAGCATGTGTCTCTCCTCACACCAGTCCCGCTTCAGGATTCAGTCTCAAAGATGGACTCAATAGACACCACCCAGGAAATTGTCCACTCAAAGTCTGTATTTGCTGGGGACCAAAATGGGTTTGTCAGCCCTGAAGGAGGCCCCGTGCTGGCTAGATCTATGTCAACTTGACACAACCTGTAGTCGTGTGAGAGGAGGAAAGTGTGACTGAGAAAATGCCTCCACTGGACTGGAAAGATGACTCAGCAGTTAAGAGCACTGACTGCTCTTCTGAAGGTCCTGAGTTCAAATCCCTGCAACCACATGGTGGCTCACAGTGATCCCTGATGAGATCTGAAACCCTCTTCTGGTGTGTCTGAAGACAGCTACAGTGTACTTACATATAATAATAAATAAATCTAGGAGAAGAAAGAGGAGGAGGAGGAGGAGGAGGAG
>NC_034609.1:43862285-43878215 GCF_900095145.1 Mus pahari | reverse complement strand
GAGGAGGAGGAGGAAGAGGAAGAAGAAGAAGAAGAAGAAGAAGAAGAAGAAGAAGAAGAAGAAGAAGAAGAAGAAGAAGAAGAAGAAGAAGAAGAAGGAGAGAGAAAGAAAATGCCTCCACAAGAACAAGACCATTTTCTGTCATTAATGATTGATGGGGGAAGGCCCAGCCCATTGTGGGTGGTGCTTTCCCTGGGCTGGTAGTCCTGGGTTTACAAGAAAGCAGGCTGAGCAAGCCAACACCTCAATCAGTATTCCTCCGTAGCCTCTACATCAGCTCCTACCTCCAGGTTCCTGCCCTGATTCCTTTAGGGTTGGACTATAGATGTGGAAGTGCAAGTCAAAAAAAACCCTTTCCTCCGTCCGCAACCTGATGTTTCATCATAGTAACAGAAACTAAGACAGACCCCCTTCAGACAGATGTGTCGTGGGAGACAGGCAGAGTTAAGTGCCTCAGCTCACATATCTGGCCCATCCATCTTGCAATGGCTGCTGTGTCTCAGCCAATGGCATAAAATCCACGCATGGGCTCCCAGGATGCCGGTGGCTGCTGGATCCACCCATCTCCACGTGTCTGCACGCCCCCCCCCCGCTGTGGGCGTGGCTTTCCTTTGGGGTTGCTGCTGGTAACTCCTTTCTTCTGCTCTGTGTGTCTGATCGAAATCATCCAGGTGAGTGACATTTGCTGCTCGGATTCAGATCCTGACTCTCCCGTTGCCCTCCACAGGCAAGTGTGCTTAATAAACCACGGCTCACCCAGAGTCTGGCTGCCAGAGTGGGAGATGATAGGAGGGCCCATCGTCTTGGCACAGCGACGCATACAGGGGGGACCCTGTAAAACAGAGACCAGTCATCACCACACACGAGGTGCAGAGCGGCCCAGAAGACAGGTTGTTGAGTTCTCAAGTGGGCCAGCAAACCCTGGGCTCTGGAAGCCAATGAGAGGCAGGACGAAGTCCTTTCTGGAACCCCATCAACTGGTGGGTAAAGTATACACTGTTGGAATGTGTCACCTGTATTTTGCCCTGTCATAGCCAGTCTTGGTCCAGCTTGTTTTCTGCATAGCCTTTGCAGGATGGCAGCCCTCCTAGGAGAACATCCTTCCTGTGTAACGCCCTTCCTCCTCAGCTGACTAGCGATGTCTCTGGTAAACATGGTAGTCCTCACTGGAAGAAAGGCAGGAGCGCTGCCTATCCCACTGCCCCCACGGTGCCCATGAGTGAGCCCAAGTTGACACTATGAACACTGAGGTGCATTCTCCTCAGGACGAAAGAAGGGGGGGGGGCTCTGTCTTTGCCAGCTAGGACACGAACGTGTTGGATGGACCTTGTGCAGCCATTCTTAGTCCACGAAGCACTGGACCAGGAATGTCAGAGCAGCACACGGGGAGAAGCCTGGGTACGGAGAACCTTGTGGAATTCATTGTCCTACCAGCCTTGCTCTCTCTATGGCATATGATCTGTCTGGTGAGGAGCACTCTCCCCGATTTCCTCCCATTCCTCCCTCCCTCCGTCCTCCATGTCTCCTCCCCTTCCCTCTCTCCCTTTCTTCCATGTTTTCCTCTTCCTCTCTGCAGCCGGGCTGAATTCTAACTGGGACTCAGCCAGCGGTGCTCCTGCTTCCCTGGACAGCAGGACAGGAAGGCTCATGGGTGGAGCATCCTCTGCGGGGAAGCCATCCGTCAGCAGAGGCAGTCCGCACCCAAGTCCAGGCAAACAGTGGTGACAAGCACAGGAGGCTCACTGGAGGCAGAAACATTCCCAGCTGGTGCTGCAAGATGTCTCTTTCCAGGTTCCACTTGCACTAGACGGAGGGAACTCCATGCCCGGCTTCTCTGGCACCATGCTTTGTCCCGACTGGCCCCGGTCACAAGACAGAGGTTGCAGTGGCACTTCATGAGGTCCTTAGGGCATGAGATTCATTGTGACAGCAAGAGGCCATCTACCTTGCAATGGCTGCTGGGTACAGTTTCACCTGGGATGTTAAACAAGCACTGGAGATGGAGAAGAGCCCGCAACGCCGTGTGAGTGCCTCGCGTCACGGAAAGATATACTGAAAACGCTTACAGTGGAGAAATCTGAGCACACTGAAAATGAAATGCCAGAGCCAGGCGTGGTGGCACTTGGGAAACTGAGGCAGGATGGTCCCATTGCTGCTTTTACAGCAAGTTCCCGGATAGCCTAGGCTATGAGACCAGTCTCCACAAAACCACCACCACCATAACCCAGGATGACTGTTGAAACGGGGCGCCCTTGTCTTTAGGACTCCAGTGGATCTTTACGATACCCCTATAAAATGCTTTCTTGAGCGCTTTCAGTGACAGTCCATCCCAAATGGTGCCAGAAGCCACAGCAGAAGCGTGCTCGAACAAAGGCAAGGCCTAGCAATGCAGTTGAGTCTGTGTCATGGTTTCAATTACATACAGAAATATGCAACCAAGAGGAATGAAATGCACCCAAGTTACAACCACTTAAGTCTGGGCGTTGGGATAAAGGGAAACCTGTCCTTTCTTTCCTCTGTTCCCTCCTGGTCTGTTTTGTTGTTGTTGTTATTGTTTGTTTGTTTGTTTGTTTTAAAAGACACCATAGCCCAGGCTGGCCTGGAATTCATTATGTTACCCAGGTTGGCATTGAACTATATGTGATCCTCTGACCACGGGCTCCCAAGGGCCGGAGTTTGGGGCACATGTAACACACTCAGCTGATTTTTTTTCTTGTTCTAAACATTCTGAAGTATATAGTCCTTGGCATAGACTTCAGAACGAACTCCATACATCCCAAGGTGGCAATAGGGTAGAGCCAGGCATGAAGGGCACCACACCATTAAGGGAACAGAGTCCCTGGCACAAGTCACCTGGCTTCCTGGGGAGGCAGGCCAAGAGTCTTCTAAGAGCCACAGCTCAGGGCAAGGACTGTGTGGAAAGGAAGTGTCCAGGCTAGCCTCTCACAAGGACAGGCTCTGGCAGGCATCGGGATCTGCTGCTTATAGAACCCTGCACCAGGACCTTGGTTTGAACGCTAGCTGTTCAGCTCTGTGCTCGGTCTCCAGAAGGTGTAGTGGGCCACAGTCCCATCCTAGCAGCGAGCAGCAGCAGGACCACGACCCCCCCACACACACACACACAACCCCACACACAACCCCCCACACACACACACACGCACCCAAGGTCTGGCTCTGGAGGTAAGTGGGGGGGGGTGCTTCCTGCTCAGTTGCACCCCATGGCCAGCTCAGCCTCTGTGCCAACGCCAGGCAGCTGCGGCATCCATGGCTTGTGGTTACTTCAGCCCCAATCTGGGCTCCTGGTTGCTCAACCCAGCATGTTTTTCCTCTTCTGCTTTTCCCAGGCTGACTGAGTCCTGCTGCATGCGGCCCCCGGGGCTCTGCGGGTGCACACACAACACCCCAGGCCGTTTCCATGTCCCTGATTGCTTTTCCCTCCCTCCCCAGGGTTGCTAAACAGCCTATGAAGAAAGCCCTTTCTTTTGCCTTTTTCTTTTAAGGAAGGAGTGTGGTGACATCTGTCTACGGAGAAGCTCCATGTCCAAGAGACCAGCCCCTGCCTAGAGGTATCTGTTTTCTCTCCTCCTCAGAGGGGCCCAGGAGAGTCTAATGACACCGTCCCCCAAGGGTTCAAGCAAGGGAAGTCTCAGATGCTTCAGTGACCCAGTGCTTACCTACTGGGCAGGAGAAAGGGGGGAAGAGGAGGGGCCTATGGGATCAGGGTGGAGGCTAAGCTGAGCACAGAGATGTGTTGTTTCAGAGGCCCCTGCCTTGGCCTTTGTGAAGTATTTCCTTAGAGCAATGGTTCTCAACCTGGTATAGGCTGCCACCCCTTGTGGAGGGCGGTTGATTGACCCTTTCAGCAGGGTTGCATAGCAGATATCCTGCCAATCGGGTATTAACATCACAATTCATAACACGAGCATAATTACAGTTATGAAGTAGCAACGAAGATCATCTTATGGTTGGGAGTCACCACGACACAAGGAACTGTACTAAAAGGACCAGAGTTAGGAAGGTTGAAGCCCACTGCCTTAGAGTCTTAAGGAAAGGACCTGGTCGGCTCTCGATCTAGCTCTGAGTGAAAACAAGGACAGTAGCTGGGTGCTGTACCCTGTGAGCCAGAGGTGAAGACACCGATCTCCTCTGCCGCTCTCCTCAGAACCCAGGCAACTGCACACAGGAGACAGAACAGCAAAGCCAGGCCCTGCTTCAGGGCCCTGGGGCGGTTGTGCTTTGTAGGTCATGCCTCAGGCTTCCGAGGGCCTTCATCAGCTTCCAGGGGCCAGGCCTGTTCAGGCCAACCCACAAATGGCTGTCCCTCCTCCTCTCCAAGAAGAACCTGAAGCACACCCTGCATAAAAGGAGCCTGCCAGGGTTTTCTGAGCCCCAGAAGAAAAGCCAGGCTGCTGACATCTGAAATAAATACCTCCTGTCTTGATCCTCCAGGTCTGCGAGGATCTTTATTCCGTAAACATCTGAGAGGGCTGTCTGGGGACAGACACAAAAGCATAACTCACTCTCAGCAGAAACAGCTTGGCCTCCTGGCGCCTGGGCCCTGGCTTCTATTACTACATATTCGAAGGTTGTGGGGGGGCTTGTGGCCCGGGGCCAGCACACTTCTCTACCGGCACAACCCTGGCAGCAACCAAGGCTTCATAAGCATGAGGGACTGGCCCTGAAGGTGGGGCACAGCTGTCCCACGCCTGTGTGCTCTGTGAGCACAGGACCAGCGTGGACACGCCCGGCTCATCCATCCCAGAGCTTGGGGAACTCGGGGCAGCCCCCCACACAGGTGTGCAGGAACTTTTGAATGCTCTGAAGCTGAGTTTCAGCCTGAGATTCGTAGAGCCTCAAGGCCTAATGGCCTCAGGCAGAGACCCACTGGGCGTAGGTCTCTGCTGCACACCAGGATCTAAGTTCCGGTGTGTATTCAGGAGGGGTGGATCCTCAGCTTTGGAGGGGGGTCCCAAAAGTCCAGAATCTGTATGCCCAGCCTGGTCTCCTGTGAATAAATGAAAATGCAAATGACAAAACCCAGGCGTCACACCCCTGGGATCTCGGCTCTCAGGAGGATGTGGAGGAAGCAGAGTTGGGAGTTAATGGTCGCCCTACTGAATACTGTACGCGAGGCCAGCACGGGTCATAAGAGACTCTGTCTTAAAAGTAATAATAATAATAATAAACTTTAGCCGGCTTGAGTGGGGAAAAGAGAAAATGAATTGGCTGGCTATCAGTGACAAGACACGGGGGTAGCCGGCAGCCAGCAGGGTGGGGTCCGTGAGGTCCAGGCGTGCAAAAGCCATAGTCTAATTCCGAGTCTGGGGCCCTCTGCCCCGCAGTAAGCCCAGACACGCCCTCCTTGCTCCCCCTGCAGCAGGAACCATTGCCCAGCCTCTAGCAGAAGTGCTGGGAGCTGGAGGGGCCGTGTGGAATCTGTGTGAACACTCCATGTTGAGAACCGGGATGGCCAGTGGGCTTAGGCCAGAGACAGTGAGTCACCTGCACACCAGCAGTGAGCAAGGGATGCATGGCTGGCCACAAGAAGGCGGAGTGGTGCTCTGAGAAATGGGTTTGGGAACAGAGTGAGACAAAACGTGCCCCCTGTGTCCAGGAAGACAAACTTGCAAGGCACATTCAAGGTGGGTATGGTGCCACACATCTCTAACTCCAGCGCCTGGGAGATGAAGCAGGAGAATTGCTATGAGTTTGAGGCCAGTCTGGGACCCACAGCAAGTACCATGCAGCCAGTGCTATAAATGAGAACTTGTCTTTAAATTGAAGGGAGGCGGAGAGGGCTCGTGCACAGGTGCTGTGATTGTGACCAGTCCCAGGCAAGGCCAGCTGGACCCCTGCTGCAGAGGTGAACTGTGAGAAGCAGCGCCATCTACTGAGGGCTGGGCTCCTAGTCCCGTGGGTATGACCTTGTGTGCAAGCAGGATCCCAGTGAGATGACTCTGGATGAAAATGGCCCTGATTGTCGTGACGGCTGTCCTTATAAGGCATCGTTGAGGAGATGTGACAGACAGAAGGTAGGTAGGAGAGACTAAAATGAAACACCAGAAGTTGGGCGAGCCTGCTCCGCCCACCTGGACCTCCGACTACACAAGCGTGAGAGGAGGAACCTTCACTTTAAACCCTCACCCCAACCCAGGTCATTGCTAAACAAAACACCAAGGAGACACACACACATTCAGTTCTGCTGTCTTCGTGAGGGTTCCTACCGCTAAAAAACATCATAACCAAAAGCAGCTAAGGAAGAAAGGCTTTATTTCAGTTCTCGAGTCTCTGGTTCATGGGGCAATCGGGGCAGGAACTTAAGGTGGGAACTGGAGGCTGCATCGGCTCAGAGGCTATGGAAGGATGCTGCCTCCTGACTTGCTCCTCAAGACTTGCTGGGGGGGGGGGCTGGAGAGATGGCTCAGTGGTTAAGAGCACCGACTGCTCTTTCAAAGGTCCTGAGTTCAAATCCCAGCAACCACATGGTGGCTCACAACCATCCATAATGAGATCTGACGCCCTCTTCTGGTGCATCAGAAGACAGCTACAGACTTGCTCGGCCTGTTAGAGCATCTAGGACCACCTGCCCAGAAACAGCACCGCCCACCACAGTGGGCTGGGCCCTCCCCCCCTCCCACACCAATCACTAAGAAAATACCCCACAGGCTTGCCGATAGGTCGGTCTGGTTCCTGTATTTTCTCCCTTGAGATCCCCTCGTCCCAGATGGCTCTAGCTTGTATCAAGCTGACATGAAACTAGCCAGCACATTGAGCCTGGCTCTGATCAGATGATGTCAACCAGGCACCCCAACAAGCACCCCAGCATCCCAACATGGAACTCCTTCATCCACAGCCCTCACTCCACTCCTCATACCCGAGCCTCCCAACCTGGGGTTTTCTGAAAAAGCCACAGGGACATTTGAGGAAGTACCGGCCACAGAGGCTGGGAAAGTCCTCAGGGCCTCATGACTCCACTTCCCAGGTGACCCCAATCTAAAAAGGCATCCTCCTCCAAGCTCTCCAGAAGGTTCTTTAAAGGGGGGGAAAATGCCACGCTCCCTCCATGCCCTCCAGCCCAGCCCAGTCAGCACATAGATGGAGACACGGGAGTGGCACCGGGAGTCGAGCTGTCAGGAGCCACAAGTCTCCACATACAAAACCCAGCATTAAAATCCCCAGGGGCCACACCCTCTAACCACATGCGGTCAACTCCAGACGGTGGCACTCTCTGCCACCAAAACAGTGGCTAGTCTCGGTGGCCAGCAGAGAAGCCAGTTCCTAGCCACCTCTGACTAAGCCAGCTTCCATGGCTCATGCATGTGAGGCTCCAGTCTCACCCTGGCCCATGACGTGAACTTCAGGCTACTCTTTAAGGATGATCAGAGCCAGACTGTAGCGATGGCAGATCAGGGATTGCTCCCACCGGAACTTTCTTGTCTAGTTGACAACCAGCATATAGAAGCCATCCACTTGTACCAGAACTATACTTCCTACCCACTATGACCAGAATAAGAAGCACATGACATAATTGGTAGCACGGACAGAAGGAAGCATTCAGGTCTGGTGAGATGGCTCAGCGGTTAAGAGCACTGACTGCTATTCCAGGGGTCCTGAGTTCAAATCCCAGTCACCACATGGTAGCTCACAACCATCTGTAGTGGGATCTGACGCCCTCTTCTGGTGTGCCTGAAGACACCTACAGGATACTTACATATAATAAATAAATCTCTGGGCTGGAGCAAGCAGAGCAAGCAGGGCCGGAGTGAGCAGAGGTCCTGAGTTCAATTCCCAGCAACCACATGATGGCTCATAACCATCTGTACAGCTACAGTGTACTCATATGCATAAAATAAATAAAATCTTTTAAAAAATAAAATAAAGGGGGCAACTATCAGCCCCATAAAGCTACATTAAAGAAGGAGTAGGAGGAGGAGGAGGGAGAGGAGGGGGAGGAAAAGGAGGAAAAGGAGGAGGTGGAGGAGGAGGAATAGATAACTTTAAGTATACTGACATGAAAGAAAAGTTTACTGACATGGTAAAGATTACAATCTAAGCCCCATAGTCATGGTAACAGTCATTGATGGTGATTCAAAAAATTCAAGTGAATACGATGACAGAGATGGTGACAATGGTGATGATGGTAGTGGTGATTATGGTNGGAGGAGGAGGAGGAGGAGGAGGAGGAGGAGGAGGAGGAAGCATGGACATCTTACACAATGGAAGGACCAGCCGCCTAGCTTGTGCAGGGGGAAGACGGCTATGGTCATAGCCATACTCATGGTAACAGTCATTGATGGTGATTCAAAAAATTCAAGTGAATACGATGACAGAGATGGTGACAATGGTGATGATGGTAGTGGTGATTATGGTGGCAATGGTAGTGGTGATTATGGTGGCGATGGTAGTGGTGATTATGGTGATGATGGTAGTGGTAATTATGGTGGCATAAACCATGCTACGGCGGTGCTGATGGTAATGGCGTTGATGATTCTGTTAATGGTTGGTATTGATAACAATAGTGTTTGAAGTGATGGTGGCGGCGGCGGCGGCAGCAGCGGTGGCAGCAGCGGTAGCAGCGGTGGCGGCAGCGGCGGCAGCGGCGGCAGCGGCGGTGTTGGTGAGGCTAAAACTGAGAGTCCTCTCAGCATGGGATCCTCAGCGGGAGCTGTACCCCACACATTCTATCCCCTTATGTGCTTAGTGCCTTGAACATAGTAGGTGCTCAAAACTACGTTACCCAGGCATTGCTTTGTTCTTGGAGTTGTTGAAGCAGAGGAGCCCCACAGCAGCTGGCCCCGGGGCTAGCACCTCTGAAGCTTTTTACCTGTAAAGCTGAGCTTCCCTCCCATCCTGTGGGACAGCCTCGTTTGTCTTACTCATCAACGAGAGCACTCCTCCACACTGCGTGAAAAAGTGCTCCCAAGAAAATATGCTGTCAGTATCTACAGCTTTGTGAACACACACACGTAGACTGTTTATATCTAAAGCTTTGGGACATACCACACACGCACTGTACACACACGCATGTGCAAGTGCACACACGTGCAGGTGCATACACACTGGCTATTTTCTATAGCTCTGGGACACACACACACACACGCATGTGCAGGCGCATACACACTGGCTATTTTCTATAGCTCTGGGACACACACATACACACACACACGCATGCGTGAGCACACACACACGCATGCGTGAGCACACACACACGCACGTGCAGGCACATACACACTGGCTATTTTCTATAGCTCTGGGACACACATACACACACATGCATGTGCAGGCGCATACACACTGGCTAGTTTCTATAGCTCTGGGACACACACACACACACACATGCATGTGCAGGCACATACACACTGGCTATTTTCTATAGCTCTGGGACACACACATACACACACACACACAAACATGCATACACAAACACAGAGACTATTATCTATTGCTTTGGGATGCACACACACAGTTTATAGCTGTTTGTAGACATACATCATGCACTCTCACACACAGAAACACACACACATACACACATACACACATACACACTGGCTATATCAATAGCTTTGGGACCACACACACACACACACAATCTTTCTCTAAGTTCTCAGGCCCCTGCCACGCATGCCCAGAGGTCTCTAGAAAGTGAGGCCAGGAGCACACAGGCAGGCTGGGGAGCACACAGGCAGGCTGGGGAGCACACACGCACGCTGGGGAGCACACAGGCAGGCTGGAGAGCACACACGCACGCTGGGGAGCACACACGCAGGCTGGGGAGCACACACGCAGGCAGGCTGTTTAGCCACTGTGGAGAAAACACTTCCCTCTGGCCCTGCTGGCCGGCCTGTGAGGAGGGGTGAAGGCTTTGCTAAGCCTTCAGAGGGAGAATCCTCTCAGCTAGCTGGAGGGCAACTCCATGTCCTGCATGGACCTGAAGTGAGACCACACCTCAGCAATTCTGTGTTCAGAGCCAAAGGACATCAAGACAAGAAGTGAAGCCTCTGACCCAGGCCTCACTTTTCACCACAAGCCCCGAGTTGCCCATCCACACACTGGCCAACCTCCCTGAGTTTCCATTTCCTCGTTCCTCGGGGCAAGCAGAGAGAGGCGGAAACAGCTGGGACAGACAGCAGCTCGTGGTCAGAGGTATGCTGAAATGTCTAAAGTGGCTGGCGATGCTTGCCCACGGGGCCTGAGGATGAGCGTCTCACCCTCTCCTGGGCAGGGTTGTAGCACACTTAAGGAAATGACTGCAGGGAGGCCAGCAGTCCCCCCACCCCGTGTGTGGAATAGGTCAGTGGTCCTGCAGATGGAGACGCCTATGTCACTTCCTTGGGGTTGGCTCTGGGTCATCTGTGGAAGTAATTACTTCTCCTTAAAAACGACAGCAGTATCAAGGAGGATACACAATTCCCATAGATTGTCCAGATCAAGCAGAGGACTCAGATGTGGCCAGGGAGAACACACAGCAGGTAAGGCCTGGCCTGGGGACCGAAGCTTGTCCTCCAAGACCCACACGCTAGGAGAGGGCCGACTTTCATAAACTGTACTGGGACCTCCACACAGGTGCTGTGGTGTACATGTACTACCACAATTAAACAAATGTAATTTAAAACATCCTAAATTTATTTATTTATTTATTTGATTGTTTATTTATTTATTTATTTATTTACTTATAATAAAGGTCTGATAGCTCAGACCTTGGCATAGCATGATTTGTGAAGGCGAGGTACAGCCGGCAGGAGAGCCACTGAAGGCCCAGTTCTAGCACAAAGTCCTTGCGCCCCCTGCTGTTCACTCGGGATGTGACCACCGGTTTCCCACGTGTCGGCGACTTTTCCTGCAGCTGAGAAATTACCTAAAGAAGCAAGCTTAAGAAAGAGTTGATTTGGGCTCATAATTCGTGGCAGAGAAATCATCCTTGACCACAAGAGCAAGAGGCAGTTGGGCACACAGCATCTGAGGTCAGGAACAAATGGTGAATGCCGGCACTCAGCTCGCTGTCCTCACTTAACTCAGTCCAGGCCCCCAGCCTAGGGAATGGTGCCGCCCACATTTAAGATGAGGCTTCGCACTCAGTTAACCCTGTCCAGATGATCCCTCATGGGTGTGCTCGGAAGCTTTCTCCAGGATGGCTCTGCATAACGTAGAGTTACTTTACATAGATATAGAGCAGCTGGATTCTTAGAGGAGGGGCTGCTATTCTAGGTGGTGGCAACCTCTGCACCCCTTCCCTTTCAACCTGTTCAAAGGCTGGGGCTCCCCATTAGGTAGGGCGGTGATTCCCCAACCTTGCCTAATTTCCAGGAAAACCAACGGGCTTATTAATGTCAGTTTGCCCCATTGGACCCTGTTCAGCACCTCAGGGGTGGAGTGGCCACACCTATGTGCCCAGCCAGTTTCCCAGGGGAGTCCTAGGCGTGAGTGTGCAGTGACTCAGGTCACTGGGGGAACTTGACAGCCCACAGCACCCAGACTATCCACCTTTGAGCTCTGATCACTGGTTGCCAGATAACCCTACCGCCACCTGCAGCACCGTGACAGCAGTGTAAACTCCAGATGTCTTGAGAGTCCTGTGTCCCATTCCTAAGGAGGCTCTGGTGACCATCCCTTCTGTTCCACCAGGAACCACAGGAGTTCCAGGGCCTGCCGGGCATCCCCCCGTGTGAGCATGTTGCAGGTTTGCTGAGCCTGTTCTACCAGTATTGCCTCGGGACCCCATGGGTGTCAGCAAACCTCATGTAGCACTCAGAGCTGAGTGGTCACAAGGGTGGTCTGCACTGACGGTTAAATGACCACACTGTGGACTGTCAGTGCTGAAACTGGGAAAGCTTGGGGAAACCTCACTGCCTTGGATTTTCACCCTTTGTTCAAAATCCTCCATTTTGGGAAGCACAAGCAGCCAGTGACCAGTGGATTGCCACCATACCCAACGACTATCAGTCATTGGATTATTTTTCTTTTCTTTTCTTCCTTTTTTTTTTTTTTAATGTATGTGAATACACTATCACTCTCTTCAGACACACCAGAAGAGGGCATCAGGTCCCATTACAGATGGTTGTGAGCCACCATGTGGTTGCTGGGAACTGAACTCAGGACCTCTGGAAGAGCAATCAGTGCTCATAACCTCTGAGCCATCTCTCCAGTCCAACCATCGGATTCTTTTGGTTTGCTTTTTGTTTTGTTTTGTTTTGAGACAGGGTTTCTCTGTATAGCCCTGGCTGTCCTGGAACTCACTTTTAGACCAGGTTGGCCTCGAACTCAGAAATCCTCCTGCCTCTGCCTCCCGAGTGCCGGGACTAAAGGCGTGCGCCACCACACCCGGCTCCAACCATCGGATTCTTAAAGGAACACGCTCCTCCTCAAGGATGAATACCTGCTTTCTATACGCATGCCCAGGTCTCTCCTCGTTCATGCCTAGACCAACCTGGCACAGGCGGTTTCTGAAAGGAGTGGAACCCAGAACATCCCTCCCAAAGCCAGGTGCTGCCCACAGCCTGCACTAGCTCAGCGGGCAGCTGAGGGAGACCCTGAGGTATTTGGGTCTGGTTGCTTTCAGCGCTGACTTCATAGGGGAAGGGAAGCAAAAGAGCGAAAAGATGAAGTAATTTTGGAAGCCCCGTGGAGGTGGGCCCACCCATAGGGTTTGGATGTTTTCCCTTACTAGGCACTTATGAAGTATCTATGGTCCCAAGACCAACATGGGAGGCACATGTCTCAGTTGGCTCCCACATCGTTCAGTCTTGGCTCAGATTTCAGATGCTCCAACTCTACACGGATTGCTTAGGTCTCTGAGCGCCCTCTGCTGCCCAGAGCTGAGAATACAGTGCATGGAAACAGCTGTGGTGCGGTGCCAAACTCAGGAGACAGGGACCGTTGAGAGGTCGGAAGCAGAAGACAACCCTTTGAAAAGGCATCTTGAGGCCCTTTTCTCCGACAGAGCTGTGTGTCTCAGGAATGACAAAGGACGTAAGCGTGGACCGGTGAGGCGGCTCCTCAGGAAAGACTCCCATTGCCGAGCCTGATGGCCTGAGTTGGACCCCTGTGTAGGAGAGAACTGATACCCACAGGTTGCCTTCTGACCACTGCACACTCAACATAGCTCCCACACACCCACCCACACATACAAAGTACATACTAAACGAATAATGCTCTCAATGTAACAGGGTCTCTCTCGATGTAGTCCCGAAACTATGTAAACCAGGCTGCCCTCAAAAACCTGCCTGGGTACTGGGATTAAAAAGCAGGAACCATCACCCTGCTAAAGATGGTTTAGGGCTGGATGTGGTGGCGCACGCCTTTGATCCCAGAACTCAGGAGGCAGAGGCAAATGGATCTCTATGAGTTCAAGGCCAACCTGATCTACAAAAATGAGTCCAGAATAGCCAGGGCTGTTACACAGAGAAACCCTTGTCTCAGGAAACACAAACCAAAAACAAAAGATTTCTTTTTAAAATCCTGTGTTTATGGGGGGCATGATTCTGGTAGCACAAGTGCTGGCAGAGCCCAGAAGAGAGAATCATATCCCCCGGAGCTAGAGTTACAGGCAATTTGGAGTCATCTGACATGGGTGCTGGGGATCAGACTCAGGTCCTCTGGAAAAGCAGAACACGTTGCTAACCACTGATCCATTTCCCCAGCTCTGAAATCATTCTTCTTTAAAGACCAAGCACAAAGCCTGGAGCTGTGGCTCAGTAGCCCAATGTTTGCCTGTGTGTGTATGAGAGGCCCCAGGTTCAAGCCCTGTACTGCTCCAGAAGGGGTAGGGACATTTGCGATTGTTGAGGCCCTTCCCTTTGGAGAAGACATTATGCCATGGTGTGGGCCCCAGGACTCCTCCACCCCAGTCCTGGGGAAGCCTCACAGGAGGTCCAAGGTGACTCCCCAACCAGCTCAGGCCTAGTGGAGCGCGACTCCTGCCTGTGCTCAGCAGTGGCCTCTTCTCAGATGCCAGCGGCAGCAATGTAAGTGGTGCCCAGTCAGAAAGCAAAGAATATAAAAGTGCAAGGTGACCAGAGACATAGGTGCCGCACCTGGGTGCACAGGAATACTCAGAGAAGCGGCAGGTGCACAGCCAAACTGGCTGACAGATAAACAGCATTCGACACATGCGGACTAAGGCGTGGTGGTGCATGCTGGGATGCTAACACTTGGGGTGCTAATACCAGAGAGTTGCCATGAGTCTCAGGCAAGCATAAACTATCTTGGAAAAAAAAGACATTTCCCAGCATTCTGTAGGATGAGGGTGGAGTCCAGGTGGTACCTGGGGACGGGGCGGGGTGGGGTGGGGGGCTGGGGGGGGGGGGGTGGCTATGCGCCCAGAGTAGAGATCAGGTTTGGCTCTGATTTAGGTCCACAAGCAAACGGAAGTTCCATGTCTTTCAGTGGCTCTGACAGGAGCTGCAAACCTAGGGAGGGATGTGAGAATTCTCCATTGGTGAAGCTGTATTCCCAGGCAGAAGGTCCAAGCTCACCCGGGAGGAAAACCTGAGAGAACCTTCAGCCTGAAGTCTCAGAGGGAAGTGACACTTCAACCCTCTGACTTAAGTCCTCCAGTGAAAAGCACAACCACCACTGGGACTTGAATTTATGTAACAAAAAAATACAAAAGAAAAAGCAACCAAGTACACAAGTATCAAGTACACAAGTTTCAGTGAAAACCCATGATAGTCTCCTCCATAAACACTCATCCTACAATAAGGCTCCCAGTAAAAACCTGGAAGCCGGGCATGGTGGCACATGCCTTTGA
Source organism: Mus pahari (assembly GCF_900095145.1). Taxonomy (NCBI): domain Eukaryota; kingdom Metazoa; phylum Chordata; class Mammalia; order Rodentia; family Muridae; genus Mus; species Mus pahari. The sequence continues at coordinate 43,863,469 of NC_034609.1, read as the reverse complement.
TACCAGGGAGGTGGAGGCAGGGGAGATCTCAGTGAGTTCAAGGCCAGCCTGGTCTACAGAGCTAGTTCCAGAACAGCCAGGACTACTACATAGAGAAACCCTGTAGCAAAAAAAAAAAAAAAAAAATTATATGTATGTCCCAACAACTAAGGACATTAATATGCTCCCAGAGAAAAAAGAAAAAGTGGATGTCAACCCAAACACTGTCAAAAAGAATGATTCATCAAAGGCTAGGATTGCTGAACCCCCAATTAAAACAATGTGGAATATGAAAATCTCAAAAGCCAAATAAAAACACATTTTTTTCTAGATCATCATGGAGAAACCACAGCAGGACCATGGCTCCGGCTCGGCTTGCTGTAGCCATGCAGAAAGCCCAGGCCCTGCTTGACTCCTTGGACCACCCTGTGTCACAGCTACGCTTCGCTAGGCCCCCCTCTTGCAGGAGCACCGTCCAAGCTCAAGAATCTGTTCCCTTCCAGACAGCGTCTCTGGTGCTTACATGGGACAAGGTAGTAGGCTGGGTCTCCCAAGTGCTCCTCAGACTGGCACTCAGGAAGCCACTGCTCTCCAGGCTGGAGCTCTGCTGCCAGCTTGTGGCAGAGGTTGGAACACGGGGCCTGAGGCCACGCTGAGCAACCATCCCTCTACCAGCCACATCCCAGCTGTCACTGTAATTTAGTTTTGTCAGGGTCTACATAGGCCTGGTTGGCCTAGAACTCAACTATGTCAGCAGGACTGTCCTCAAACTTACTATAATCACTCTGCCTCTGCCTTCTGAATGCTGGTGTGGAGACTGTCACCATGCCTGGACAGCTGTTACAGCCTGGCCTGCTCTGCACAGCCCAGCAGTTACCTCTATTCAGTGGTGACAATTTCAAGAGCTGGAAGGTCTCAGAAGTAACTCACGGCAATTTCTGTAGGCTACCATACAGGATTGTCAGGCTATCTGTACTGGCTGGTTTTGTGTGTCAACTTGACACAAGCTGGAGTTATAACAGAGAAAGGAGCTTCAGGTGAGGAAATGCCTCCATGAGATCCAGCTGTAAGGCATTTTCTCAATTAGTGATCAAGAGGGGAGGACCATTGTGGGTAGAGCCATCCCTGGGCTGGTAGTCCTGGGTTCTGTAAGAAAGCAGGCTGAGCAAGCCAGTAAGTAACATCCCTCCATGGCCTCTGCATCA
>NC_034609.1:43840827-43862230 GCF_900095145.1 Mus pahari | reverse complement strand
CCCAACTTGCTTCTTGGTCATGAAGTTTGTGCAGGAATTGAAACCCTGACTAAGACACAACCCTAACAGGATTTTAAGACCATGTAAAAGTGTCACAACCTACAGTCTCCCACACCACCACAGCAGTCAGTCTAGTTTCAATTTTTTTTGCTTGTTTTTCAAGACAGGGTTTCCCTGTACAGCCCTGGCTGTCCCAGAGCTCAGAGATCTGCCTGCCCCTGCCCCTGCCCCTGCCCCCAGTGCTGGGAGTCCCCACTGCCTGACAGGTTCCAACACTCTTCTCAACAAGTTAAAACACAAGTCCCCTACTCAGAATATATTTACCCATCACAGTGGGCAGAAATTCCTGTCACACAGCCTGGTGACCTGAACTTGACCACAGCAAAATGGAGGGCAGACACCAAGTCCTGCGTCGGTCGTTCTGTTCCCCACACATGCACCTGACATACGTCACACACAGTAATGATGCAACTAGCAAAACCCTTACAGCCCTCCTCACTTCCACTGTGAAAGAAGCCCAGCATCTCAGCAGACAGGTGCCTTCATTTAGTGACTGCCAAAGAATAAACCACACAGGCACCACGTAAACTGGTCATTTATTAGCATGGACCATTGGACACGGCTGCTTCCAGCATGCCGAGGGATGGAGGGAGGCAGGGAGCCGGCAGGCAGCAGACTCTCACTTCTTCCACTCATTCTTGTCGTAGTCCCACTTGGCGGAGAAGCCCTGAATGGGGTTGGCCTTCATGTCCAGCATCCGCTTAGTCTGCATGGCCACCCAGTCATGATCGAAGGTATGAGGGATGGGGCCATACACTGTGGAACAGAACAACTCTGTGAGGAAGGCTGCCCTGCCACCTGCCCCTCAACCCCTCTCCCACACGTGCTTTAATCCAGGGCACTGTAACTCCTATCGCAGAACCTCCCTTGCTTGTGAAAGGTCAGCATGGAAGTCCTACGGGTTAAGCTGTCAGTGGCAGAGTCCACAGGATGGCCCAGCACACATCTAGGGGTGCCACTCAGAGGGCTGGCATGTTAGTAATCTTCAACCACACTCAGGAGGGGAGGGCCTGCTCAGAATGCAACATGACCTGACCCAGAGAGGATGTATGTCAGCGAGCAGGCAAGCCAACAGTGTCCAAACACTATGGAAAAGGCCGACACTCCATACTCCAGATGCTCGGGAACAGCCAGCCAGCCACACTGCCAGCCACGTGGCCAGCCAAGCAGCTAATGGGTCTCCTAGCTCACACTATGCAGTCCTCTGTGGACATGAGGCTTAATTAAGCTACAAAACATGGTATGCTATACAAAGCAAACCATCTTGCTCTGCCACAGGACAGCTGGCCACAAAGGCACGCTCTAGCTCATAACTGTTCCCATGATCAGAGTCTCTATCCATCTGGGCTTGGAGGCCACATAAGACCCAACAGCACCAAGAGCCACAGCTGTCCTGGACCTGCCTCACCCTCTCCACTTACCATAGCTCTTCTCCCAAATCAGAACAAGCGCAGTGAAGCCGATGAAAAACATGGCCAAGCCCACAACTGTCTTCCACTCATTGGTGCCCCTGTTCATCTCAGCGAAGCTCTCGTTAAACTGGATGCGGTACACTGAATGAGACAGATGCAGGGTAAGAACACCTACAGAGGGCTTAGGCCCCCTCCCTGAAGAAACCCACCCCAGGGACAGCACAGGCTAGGCTAGAACACAACTGTGCACATACCTGCGCTCATATACCAGCACACATGGAGGGGAAAATGCAGAGCTGTGAGCACAGCCCTCGCACATGAGGTCACATGACTGTGAAGTCACATGGCTCTTTTGGCCAAGCCAGCAGTATCGAAAGGCTATCTAGAAGCCCAGCCAGGAAAGCTGATCTAGTACAGTCACCTCCACACACTACTGAGTTTTTTTGTACCCCCTCTGATACCCACATTGGACTTTCTCATCCCTGGAAAGGCTGCTCCAGTCGGCCTTCTCCTTCTCCTTCAGAGCCTTCTGGCTGGCAGACAGCGTCGTGACATGGGCCACATCAGGCAAGGGGTAGTCACGCCGATCAGCGTAAGCAGGGAAAGCATAGTCTTCACTCTTCACCACACTCCCTAAAACACATCGGAGAGACCTGAAAACCCGTGTGGATGGCAGTCTAGGCAGAAGGGTGGTAACAAGTCAACAGGCTGGGCGTGGTGGCGGACACCTTTAATCCCAGCACGTGGGAGGCAGAGGCAGGCGGATTTCTAAGTTCGAGGCCAGCCTGGTCTACAAAGTTTTAGTTCCAGGACAGCCAGGACTATACAGAGAAACCCTGTCTCAAAAAAACAAAAAACAAAAACAAACACCCGAAAGCCTGACCAGAACTGAGGGTTATTTGTTAGACAAAATGGAGGCCCAACCACAGGGTCTCATACTCAGGACACAAAATTCAAAAAGGGAAGCAAAGGCGACTGTTGCAGAGTCCTGCTGGGTCACTGTGACCCGGCGCTCACTGAGGCTGACTCTGGCCATGTGTGGATGGCACTGTAAGGAACAAGCAAGCACCTGTTCCCCAGGGGCTCACACTCTCCGTGAGAACTGAGCGGTGCAGGACACTTGGGCCCCACTGGAGGAGTGCACGGTGTCAGGAAGCAGAGGGTGGCCCCGAGAATCCAGGGGAAGAATGCTGTGCTCGATAAGCAGACCCACGGCAGGTTAGTTCTGGGTTCCTTCCCATGTTTCCCACTCAAAACACTCAAAAACAGCCCAGTCAGCCCACCGCGAGCAGTGGAGAGCCAGACCGGAGGGGAGGCTCCATCCCACCATCACAGTGAGCACAGCCTCCCCAGGACAAAAGCTCAGGCCACAAGAAACCAAGCTGGATCTCGCCCCCAGGGTTTCCTGTTGCTAAAAGCTCTAACTTGCCCCAGCCCAAGTCTGGATCTCCAGGTCCTGCTGGTACACAACAGACTAAGCCTTAAGCAGTACTGTGTGTAGTCCTTCTATGCTGAGTCTCCATTCCTCAACTCAACCTCATCCCAACAGAATCAGAACCAAAGCAGCAGGGATTGCTCTCCCATCTTAACCCTTAGCATCCCATAAAGCTGGACATGATAGCACAGGCTGAACCTAAGCACTCGGCAGGCTGAAGCAGGAGGAGCTCAAGTTCGAGACCTGAGTGAACAATCACAGAAACCTGTCCTAAAACTAGGAGACAATGATCAGAAAAAAGATCGGCAGCTACTGAACATTCCCACCAAGTTAAACACACACCCACCCACCCACACCCTCAACCCTATGTCTCTAGGCTAAAAAGACAAGGACTGCAGGCTATTGAGATAGATGTAAATTAGGGCGAGAATGTTCTAGAATAAATCAACTACGATAATGGCACATACCAGCAACTACACTAAAATAACGTATTGTGTGAATTACAGCTCTACAGCTCGGTTATCAGACTGCCATAAACTCTCCAGGTCTCAGAGAATGGCAGCCATAAAGCACTACATTCTAGAACAAGAGTGGGTAACTTGTTTTCTGGGCACACTTGAGAGCTCTGTGCCTCTCCCAGGGATCAGAGGAAAGCAAAGGCCAAACCCTCCTTTTTTAAAAGGTCAGAGGTGCAGAGCCCACAGTTGGCTTCCTCGTAGCTGCGTCCACCTGTGCAGGACCAGGCTCCACCATGCCCAAGTGTGCCACATGTGGCAGGGAGGTGACCTCACCTGAGTGAGTGGCCTCACTAGGTAAGGACTGGCACTGTCCCCACCTGAAGCATGAGAAACATGGAAAGACGCCGACCGCTGGGGGCCATGCCGCACATGAAGACAACTCCCAAGCAACCATCCCTGCTCCTCAGCCCTGTCTGGGCCTAAGGGCTGTGGGTGATGGGAGATGGCAGCCTTACTTCCAAGTAGACCCGGGCTGCAGAAACCTTCCCACCTACCCAGGCATATGCCAGGCCTCAGACGCCCTTCTTGCCCTTAGTAAACCTCAACCTTTGGGGAAAATTTACAAAATAATAATAAAAGGGGGGAAAAAAGCAAAGACTCTGTAATCACAAGATCACTTCTGTTCTCACCCAAGGCGAGCGCTGCCCAGCTTGCCAGATGTTAGGGCTCAGATCTCTTCCTCAGTCACCTCAAATACCTCAACTGACAGCAGTGCCCCAGTGGAGTCCCAAAGCACTCTAATACTGTAAGCACAAATGTCCACAGAGGACAACGAGGAGACTGCAGCTCCTTGTCCACTGGCCACACTGCCAAGAAAATGACAGCCAAGCCAAACAAAACCTGGTCTTGTCACAGTCATCTGTGCTTGGAGATGGAGCACGCCTTCCCGTGTTGGTTAATAAAAGAGAGACTTCCCTTACCCAACACCCTTCGATAACACTTATATCTCAGCCCGCACCTATGGTGCCCCGGGGAGAGCAACAGGACACAGCACTCTCACTGCCGCAGAGCCCTAAGACACCAGCAGCTAGTGCACAACTGCAGTGAAATCCACACAGCCCAGACTCAAGCCCACCAACCGCCCTTTGCTTGCATGCTTCTGGGATGGCAGCAGAGGTGGGACTTAGTAAGTTTACAGAGTTTTGTGGCAGGAAAAGATTAAAGTAAGACATGGAGCCAGACAGAAGGGGCAGAACTTTAACAGGTGTGGTATCGTGCCTTTAACCACAGCATTCACGAGGCACAGTCAGGAACCCTGTGGGTCCAAAGCCAGTCAGAGCTACACAGTGAGACAGGGAGGAAGGAGGGAAGGAAGAAGGGAGAGAGAAAAAATATAAGAAAACAAAGCAAGCAAAGACCCAGACTAATAGCATGTATCCATGCCCCTTCAGGCAGACACGCCCTGTTCAAATTCTCGTCTCTCCCGAAAATCCCTGCAAGGTCAAGCTGCCTGGCATCTTTGTTAAAATCCGAGCACAGGACCTTAGACAGAGGGGCAAAAGGATATTAAGTTAGCCGGGCATGGCGGTGCACATCTTTAATCCCGGAACATGGGAGGCAGAGGCAGGATAAGTCTCTGAGCTCCAAGGCAGCCAGAGCTACGCAGTCATGAGAAACCAAAGGAAGGAAAAGGGGAAGGGAGTCCCACTCACCATGTGCTCGAAGGCACACCGACGTAGAAATGGCTCTCTTGCCAATCAGGCTCAGCGCCCTGGAAGCCAACATTCTGAAAGACAAAAAAACGTACACCTCTAACAATGACAGAAAACACCTTTTAGCCCAAGTCTTTTTGCCGCAGAACATTAAGGAAGTAAATGCAACTTTTTTTTTTGCTATGATTTCATCAGCTTTTAAAGGCACGGGCTGGCCTGAAAGCTTCCACTGTTATCTTCCTCTACCTCCTAAGAGCCGGCATTACAGGCCAGAGGTATGGCCCCCGGGATCCGGTTTTTACTACTGATGCGAAGGCACAGGGTGACGTCAAGCTAAGGGCTGTAATATACATGGCTTTGGCCAGTGACTATAAACCCGGCTTCTTAAAAATTAACTAGAAAGACAAAAATGACTGAAACTGCTAGAACTCGGTATAGCACCGCAGCACACCGCCTGCGACTGGGTTTTATTTTAAAAACCGACTTGGCGCAGAGACTGCAAAGGGCAAGCGGGAGGAGGCCGCCCAGGCTCAGGCCCTGGCCCGCTTCCCGTCCCTGCGTCCCGCAGGCGACCTGGATGACCCTGTCACCCGCCCCAACGACCTGATCTCCACGCCTCACTTTAGCGCACAAGCCCCGGGATTCGATCCCCGAGAGAGAGAACGTCCGAGCCCGGAAAAAAAAAAAAAAATCAACGCCCGGGGCGGCAGAAACCGTAGCGTGACGTCAGGGCTCAGTCGCTGCTGTCCCTCGGGCCGGGCGGAGCGGGAACGCCCGGTACCAGGCAGGCCGGACCGGAGCCCAGAGACAACAGACCCGCCCGGGGAAGCGGGCGCCCCAAGGTCACGGAGCCGCTCAAGTCCCGGGTCCGGGGGCGCCTCGGTGGCACCGCTCCCGGCCCCGGCGCTCCAGGTCCTCGGCCCCCGCGACCGTGCCGCCCTCACCCGCCGTCCCAGGCCGTCACCTGCCACCGCTGCCCAGGCGACCGCCGCGACCGCCCTCTACACCCCGGGGTGCTCGCGACCGGAAGAGCGGGTACCGCGACCGGAAGAGCAAGACGGAGCCGCGAAGCATCGCGGGAATCGGGGAAGCCCCGCCCCCACGCCCGTCCGCTTCCGAGCGCGGGGCGGGGCGGTAAGTGTCGCGAAAGGCCGAGCGGGTGGCGGCTGCTTTCCGGCAGACGCTTTCCGGCCGGCCGGGGCTGAGGCGGCAGGCCGCGGCCGGAGGTGCGAGCGCGTCGCGGCTTGCAGCGGGGGTCGCGGTGGAGGACCGCGGTGCGTGGGTCGCGATGCCCGGCGTGAAGCTGACCACGCAGGCCTACTGCAAGATGGTGCTCCACGGCGCCAAGTACCCGCACTGCGCTGTCAACGGGCTCCTGGTGGCCGAGAGGCAGAGGCCGCGCAAGGAGCATCCTCCTCCCGGCGCGGGCAGCCACACGCTCTTCGTGGACTGCATCCCGCTCTTCCACGGCACGCTGGCCCTGACGCCCATGCTGGAGGTGGCGCTCACCCTGGTAAGCTCGGGGCGGCGGCCGCGACGCGGCGGGATCCGGGCCGGGACGGAGTCGGGCGCCCTTCCGGGGACGCAGCGGCTGCTCCCGGGGAGGCGGCGTCGCGAGCTGTCAGGGTTTTGGAAGATGACCGAGAAACTCGAGTGTGTGGTGTAGACGTCCTTAAAACCAGCACTCGGGACGGGGAGGCAGGAGTTCGAGGCCAGCCTGGTCTACATAGCGAGACCTGGGATGGGTAACGTTTAAAGTTTAAACTTAATGTGCTTGTAAGACCACAAAGGAGGGAAAATGCCTGTAGCATGTAAATCTCTAGTTTTACAGAGGTTTCTTTGGTTTGGTTTTTTGGGGGTTTTTTTTGGCTGTATTTTGTGGGTCCACTTGCCGATTTTTTTTTCCCCCAGACTTGCTGTTTTAGCAAGATTATAGGTCATAATACCGACTGCTGTTTCTGCCTTTGTAATCAAACTTGCTTTCTCTGCCCAAGAGACAATTCCAAGAGCCGAAACTCTAACTCTGCGGTTTGCTTTTATAAAGCCCTGGACTAATGTGGTCGGGTGCTAGTTACTACATCTCGGAAGCGCTCTCAGGTGCAACCCTGACTCACATGAGATACAGATCTGACCCGTAACCACCCAGTCTCCCTACAGCCTCTTTTCCATCTCGGGATGAGCTCTGAAGATAAAACTGAGCCGGCCGGGGAGGAAATGCTAACTAATCCTGTCTCCCTCGCCAAAATGACTGCGTTGAATCAGAGACCTGTATTGAATGTCGCCCCCATGTATGCCTGGGACTCCCAACACTTCCTGCTCTAGATTCCTGAGAACTGGGATGACAGACGCAATTAGCATTCCTTGACTTCTGTTTCTTCTGTTTTTAGGAGGGAGAGGGTCCGGGTTTCACTCTTGTGGCCTTGCCGAGTTTGGGACTCTTCTGTTGACCAGGCTGGCCTCCTACACTTGGAGCAGCCTGCCTCCATCTCCTGAGGCTAGGTCTAAAGGTGTGCACTACCACCACCACCACCACCACCACCCATCCATTATTTAATTTACATTAAAACACCAAAGGTAATTTCCAGCAAACTACAAGAGCCTTTAGGCAAATTGGCACGGTTACTGGGCACAGTTTGAATGTCTTGAAGAATTATTGTATGGATTTTTTTTTTTTTTTTAAGATTCTTTCTGAGTTGGAGGAAGATTTATGAGTGATACTTGGTTTCTGAAGTGTCTCTTGAGGGCTCCTGTGGGTGATTCTGGCCACCATCTTTTTTTCTTTTTTTTTTAAGATTGATTGATTATATGTAAGTACACTGTAGCTGTCTTCAGACACTCCAGAAGAGGGAGTCAGATCTCGTTACGATGGTTGTGAGCCACCATGTGGTTGCTGGGATTTGAACTCAGGACCTTCGGAAGAGCAGCCGGGCGCTCTTACCCACTGAGCCATCTTACCAGCCCTCTGGGCACCGTCTTAATTGTTCTGTTAGCGAGGGAGTTGCACCTGGCTGGGCCCTGCCTTCCACAGTAGGGCAGGCTTCTCGGGTTCTCTCCTGAGTATGACTTGTGAGGTAGGTTGATCCCGGGGCTCAGTTAGACTTGGATTTGTAGTGGTCTGACAAGCTCTATGCTGAAGAGCGCCAAGCACCCGCTGATGGAGGGTCTGGAGAGATGGCCCAGTGGTTGGAGCACTGGTTGCTCTTGTAAAAGCACAGTCCTAACTAGGTCAGACACCTACAACCGCCAGTAACTGCGTCTCCAGATGCCCTCTAACGGCTTCTGTGGGCACTGCACTCACATGCCCATACTCACTCACAGACCTGGACTTAGAAGTAAAACAAGGACCAGGTGAAGGAAGTGGCCTCTAAGTTCTTAAAGTTCAAGTCCAGCCTGTTCCAGGACAGTGCTACATAATGACACCCTGTCTTGAAAAACAAAACAAGGTTAAAAAAGGGTGGGGGAGGGGAGTTCGCCTCAGAAAAGTTAGCTGGGCCAGGGAGTGGTGGCGCACGCCTTTAATCCCAGCACTTGGGAGGCAGAGGCAGGTGGATTTCTGAGTTCGAGGACAGCCAGGGCTGCACAGAGAAACCCTGTCTGGAAATCCTGGAGGCGGTCTGGCATTGACTGTCTCGGACTCAGCACCAGGTGCTGTGGCCACGCTCTTCCAGTGCTGCCCTCCACTGGGTCCCTTTAACAGTGTGGAAACGCTGAGTCCCCAGTGCTCGGTTTAACAGTCCTTAGGCCCGGGCTCCGTTTTGATGAATTTCGATGCCTGTGGACTCGCTCTCTCAGACTCTTGTTGAACCTATCCCTTCATCGCCTGCCAGCCTCTAGTCTCAGATGAGCCGCCTCCTGCAGCGGGTTGCAGGCTCCACTTGAAGGACGGGTCTGACAGCATCTCTCCAGACAGTGCATCTGTCCCAGGACGTGGCCCTGTGCCCATGGGAGCAGCAAAGTCCCTTAGAGCAGTATGCCTGCTGCTCCGTCCCTACCCCTCTGCTCATGCTTCCTTATCCTCCAGTCCATCTCTTCCCAAACACACAGAGTACCCAGTACTGCTGTCCCTCCTATACATGCCCCTGCCCTGAATAGTCTGCAACCCCCTGGGCTGTCTGACCAGCCTCCCTGGCACCCGAGTTTCTTCAGTTTGTGCTGTTTACTGTGCAACCCTGTACGCTGAAGGCCAGGAGTGGTCTCTGGGTTTAGAGCCTGCAACTGTCAGAATGCAGACTGTCAAAGTTTTAACAGCAGCAGCAGGCAGAAGCCATGCAGTTACTTCAGTGAGGCCTCATCCCGGTGGCTCCCACTGCCAAGGAGCTCACCCTGGAATGATTGCTGGACGTGGTAAAGACAAGCCAGCCGCTTCCTAACGTGTGCTCTGCCAAAGGACAGCACGAAAGTCCTTTGAAGGGATTTCTATTATCATTCTCCATTAGACAAAAATCCTTGCATTTCCGGGTGCTTTTCATCTGTTTAAGTACTTATGCCTATTATTTATCCTCAAGCCCTTTGACGTAGGCAGTGAAGGAATTACTCTTAATAGCAAAAACCCATAAAAGGGTTGGTAGGGAAATTAGCGTAACCCTGTTTCTCTAAACCCTTTGTCTTTCCCCTGCCTCGGTTTTGGCAGCGGAGGTGGCTTTCTGCGTTCTGTTCAGATGACTTTCTTACCATAATGTGGTCTCAGACCAGTGTTCTTCCTGCTGTCTCCATCTCATGCCCCACATCTGCCCTGGCGCTTCCCTCTTGTTAGCAGCCCCACTCCACTCCCAGATTCTCTTCCAAGGAGAAGTCTGGCTGGCCTGAGAAGCAGCTCAGTGAGACCCTGAAGCCGAGGCCTGCTTCTTGCTGGAGACAGGGGATCTGACCAGACTTGCCCTCTGCTTGGTGGGCGTGCAGGGTCAGGCGTGGTGTGGCTCTTAGCCTTGCCTGGTCCCTGGTTAACGTGGAGTCACTTGAGATGGATGACAGTGCTTAGATACAGTGTTAGCAGGCTTGCAGGGAAGGGGCTGGCTCTGCAGCCTTAGCGGGAACCAAAGGGTTGGCCCTGGCCCCTCAGCAGCTCTCCAGTGTGACTGGCCCGGAACAGCATAGAGGACATTGAGCAGAGGGGGCAGGTTCACACTCAGCTAAGAGCTTTCTCCTTCTGTGAAGGTAAAGTCGTGTCCGAGGAGACTATGGTGTCTGTCTGGGGTTCACTTATCTCCCTGTGGTCCTGGACAGTTATTTGCTATTCCTGTGCTGATTTTTTTTTTTTTTAAATTAACTTTATTTATTATATGTAAGTGCACTGTAGCTGTCTTCAGACACTCCAGAAGAGGGCGTCAGATCTTGTTACAGATGGTTATGAGCCACCATGTGGTTGCTGGGATTTGAACTCTGGACCTTCGGAAGAGCAGTCGGGTGCTCTTACCTGTGCTGATCTTAATAAAGTACATGGTAGAGGCCTGGGTTTTCAGATGGCCATGCTGGGAAGACGGCCATTAGCAGAGGTCAGCATCTGGAATCTGGACCGTGCTTCATCTTGGCACACTGGGCGGGGGGGGGGGGGGGGGGGGCAGGTTACTTGACTGTGTGCTGCCACTCTAGGCCGCCCAGCTTTTCATGGGGCTGCGAGGCTTCCCTCCAGGTTCTGAGGCCTCGGTATGCCTCTCTCTTCCCATCCTAATACCTCGCTCTTCAGAGGCCACCTAACCCTGGTTGGTTTGTTAATTATTTAAGGCTAGAGAGATGGCTCCGTGGTTAAGAGCATTTGCTACTCTTCAGTAGACCAGAGTTCAATTCCCAGCACCTGTGTCAGGTGACTCACAACAGTTTGACTCCAGTTCTAAGGAATCTGACACCTTTGGCCTCCACAGGTACCTGCATTCCTGTACACACACCTACACACATACATAATAAGAAATAATAAACCTTTAAAAATAAATGTATCTCATGTGTGTGAGTGTTTGCCTCCGTGTGTGTGTGTTACTTGTGGAAGCCAGAATGCCAAATCTCTGGAGTTACATACAGTCATAAACCACCATGTGGGTGCTCTGTGAAAATATCCAGAACTCTTAACCACCGTGTCGTCTCCCTAGCCCTCTTCCCCTGTTCTTAAAATGTTTCTCTGCCTCTGAGTTGGCAGGAGGGAGTCTGTTCCCTAGTTGATGGATAGGCAGTGTGCAGGTCCTAAGCACCCATGAGTTGGGTGGGAGACAAACATATACACACGGTGAAATTTTGTTGCAGTTCATAGAGCCAAGCCAGGGCTTTTATGGCCTGGTTTACTTTATGCCTCCCCACAGAGTTCTGAAGTTCCAGGTCACAGCATTACGGCCTCCACTGGAATTTGGTTGGGTGCCTGGGGTGCTCACATAGGAATTCGTCCTCCGCAGACACGGAGAATGAAGCGTGTATTGCATTATTTGTCACAGGAGTCAGCCTCATGGCCGTGCTCAGAGAACAAGTTCAAGGTGGTATCGTGATTGTTCGAGGCAGATATAGGTCCTGGACCTTTTGATTAAAAAGTCAGATTAAACTGTTCACTGAAGACTGATACTGTGTTGTTGAGGCATAAAATAGTGTTATGCCCCAATAGTAAACACAGCATAGCTGGGGTCAGCTGAACGAACTTCAAAAGATATTCATGGGCAGAGAGATTGTCCTCGATTCTCTGTATAGGACCAGAGTAAGCATGGGGCTCGTTAAACAAGTCAGCGGGTAAGGAATGGAGACAGGAGTGGGTCAGGAGGGTGTAGCATAAACCTGGAAAACAGGCTGGAAAGAGAGTGCCCAGAACTTGCAGGAGGAACCAGCCTCCTGTAGACTGCTCACGTTTTATGCCAGTTTACTTGAGTGTCTTTGTTTCTAAGAGCAGTAAATGGGAAATAGGTCGGTCCTGAGACAGGGGATCTGACCAGAGGTGGGGTTGCCTGCAGCAAAGACAAGGTCAGCTTTGAGTTAAGGGAACGGGGCGAAACCCAAAAATTAGAGTAAGGCCCTCTGATGGTGTATGGGGATAAGTTCAGGAAGGGAGAGAACTAGGTAGGGACATTTGTAGCACCTGTTCCCTTAAGAGGAGACAGCAGCATGTGACTAGCTTTGCCGGAATTTGTGCAATGGAGCCATTATAAATATTTGGGGATGTAACTCTAATCTTTTGGGTAGATGACCAGCATTTTTAGCTGGTTTTAGCATAGTGAGCCCTGGTTTTGTCCCAATATGGTAACTCATGGAGTTGTTAGGAATTTGGAAGTATTCTAGTCCACATGAGCCAGGGACCCAAAGACCTGCCTTAATGTCTGTTTTTAGTCATGAAGGAGACTGGGGTCTGAACCAGCGTGGGGATGGGGAGCAGGTTTTAAACACAGGCATTTTTGTGTTGTGTTTGTTTTTTAAGACTTTTCTTGGACCTGGCAGTAGTGCCAGCATACACCTTTAATCCCAGGAGCCAGGGACAGGCAGATCTCTTGAGTTCATGATCAACCTGTCTACAGAGTGAGTTCCAGGACATCTAGAGTTGTACAAAGTAACTCTGTCTCTCTGTCTCCAAAAAAAAAGAAAAAAGAAAAAGAAAAGAAAAAGAAAGAAAGAAAGAAAGAAAGAAAGAAAGAAAGAAAGAAAGAAAGAAAGAAAGAAAGAAAGAAAGATAGATAGTCTTGCATAGCTCAGGTACCCACACCGTGGTGTCAATGGACTTCTGGCCACAAACTTAAGATCTTTCTGCATTAGTTCCCAAATAATAAAACCACACATAAATGTTACCACGTCCAACTTGCATCATTGTTAGGGTTTTGGATTTTGGCTTTAAGATTTTTTTGTGTTTGCCACAGGCAGGCATTAAGCCTGCAGAAAGCTAGACTTGACGTAACAAGCCACAGAGCAGCCAATTTCTCAGTCTCCCACTGCTCCTATTTCCCCCACAGGACACAAGCATGCTGCACTGCAAAGACATGCACGCCACTTGCACCCACCCCAGGTGCCTGTTTACAGTACTCCAACCCTGGCAGGTGTCACAGGCAGGCATCACTAAGAATGTTAAAGCCGTATCAGTGACTTCAGACAAGACGGAGGTCCTGTCAGGATCTGGTCCTATCAACTATGCCTACGCAGAACCTCTCCGAACATTAGTTTTCCTTGTTTGCAAAGGTTTGCTCTAAGTAAGGCATCTCCAACCTTCTGTGGGTCTAAAATGCTAAGATGGCCTAAGTGCTCAGCATATTCGAGACAACAGTGTCACAGTGTGAAGAGCTTGAAACCAGTTTTAAGTGATCAGATTTCTCAAGCTCCAGCATGCAATGTACATTAAATAATAAGGAATGCATGGCGCACACCTTTAATCCCAGCACTCGGGAGGCAGAGGCAGGCGGATTTCTGAGTTCAAGGCCAGCCTGGTCTACACAGTGAGTTCCAGGACAGCCAGGGCTACACAGAGAAACCCTGACTCGAAAAACTAATAATAATAATAATAATAATAATAATAATAATAATAATAATAATAAGGAATGCATCAGGATGCTTCCCTCAGATCATCCACACAGTGCTGCTGCGTGGTGTTGGCTGCTGTGCCCCGTGCAGCCTGCGTGGGAGGGCGCTGCCTCTGGGCCTTGAACTCTTTGAGTTCTCACTGACTGTAGTCAGAGGAAGGACTGTTGGACGTGTGGGCTGTCCCATGCAGGGAGGGATGCGCTGTCGCAGACCTGATGCTAAGGTCCTTTTCCCATCTCTGTTCCTCTCAGATTGACTCGTGGTGCAAAGACAACAACTATGTGATCGCTGGCTATTACCAAGCTAATGAGCGTGTGAAGGATGCCAGGTATGGGTTGCACGCTTTGGGTGGAGGGTTCGAAGCCACAAAGCCATCACCAAGGTGATCTTGAGGTCGCCACCTCCTACCCCCTGCTTTCTCAGGTGTGCGAGTGACCAGCCAGATGAGCAGCCAGGTTTTTGTCCATGGCTCCTCTGTTGTGCAGGGAGGGAGCTCAAAAAGAGGGGGAGCAGCTACCAGGTCTGCCTGTGTCCACCAGCCTGCTGCCGTCCACTCCCAAACTAGAGGCTGTGGAAGGCAGGGTAACTAACTTTCTTGAGTGAGTAAAGTGGTTTGGGGTTTGGAACTCTTGGGTTTTTTTTTTGTTTTTTTGGTTTTTTTGGCTTTTTTTGGTTTTTTTGAGACAGGGTTTCTCTGTATAGCCCTGGCTGTCCTGGAACTCACTTTGTAGACCAGGCTGGCCTCGAACTCAGAAATCCACCTGCCTCTGCCTCCCAAGTGCTGGGATTAAAGGTGTGTGCCACCACGCCCGGCCGGTTTGGAACTCTTAAGATGGGGGCCTATGGTGAAAGTGTGGTCTTTAGTACCTGAAGTGGTTCCAGGTTCCTGCGCCGACGATGCCCCCACCTCTGCCCTCTCTTGAGCAGGCTGAGTTCATGTCTGCTTCAGTCTGGGTCCCACAAATGTAGCCAAGGACACACCTTCTGTCAGGGCGGCTTAAGGAGCTGAGAGGGGAACAGTTCCTGAAGGGGTGGGCCATGGATGGAACTCAGGAGTTGTCTTCAGGGACCAAGCCAGTGACAGCAGCCTCCATCCCTTAGGCCTCCAGGGCCAGCGAGGAAGAGCTGATAACGAAGGCTACCTCCAGAGGAGCAACATCCTTTGGCCACAGGACATGGGCAGCAGCCAGCCTGATAGGTCCCACGTCAGGGAAGGGAGGCCCAGATCAGTCGTACTGATGTCCCTCTTCCATGCCCTCCGCTGTCCTCCAGAGGCTTCCTTTGGCTGCAGCCAGCTAGAAGCCAGGGGACAGCTGGAAAATACCCACACAGTAAGTACTGGGGTTTTCTTGTGTGGTTAGATGGAGCCAACAGACCCCAGTGTGCTTATATAGCACGGGCGGTAGAATGGCCCACAGGCTCTTCTAGAAGTGAAGCAGTGAGCTGGAGGTGCCCCCCTACTGTCATGCGGCTTGGGGGTTTTCAAGAGCTGTGCCATCTCATTGAGCCAGTCAGGGCACCTCTGGGACTGTCCACACCTGTAAAAGCCCTGTACACAGGTCCCCAGGTTCTGCTGCCACCTCTGTTCTCTGTGCCCTCTGGCCCTTGATTATTCCTCTGTGTGGGTGACAAGTGCTTGCCCACCCTGCACAAAAACCTGCTGAAGCGGGCCCTTCTGTCTCTCTCTCTCTGTCTCTCTGTCTCTCTGTCTCTCTGTCTCTCTCTCTCTCTCTCTGTCTCTCTCTCTCTCTCTCTCTGTCTCTCTCTCTCTCTCTCTCTCTGTCTCTCTGTCTCTCTCTCTCTGTCTCTCTCTCTCTGTCTCTCTCTCTCNGAGAGAGAGAGAGAGAGAGAGAGAGAGAGAGCTCCCAAACTCACCTTGTAGCTAAAATAGTCCTGATTTGTGTGTGTGTGTGTGTGTGTGTGTGTGTGTGTGTGGACATGTATATGTTTGTTCCTGTGTATGTGCATGTGTGGGTGGTTTCAGATACATACACATGTGTGGGAATATGCATGTGGAAGTCAGATGTTTACACTGAATGACATCCTCAACTTCTCGACACTTGAGCTTTTGTGATAGAGCCCTTTGCTGAACCTTGACTCAGCTGTACTGACTGGCCAGCAACTTGGAAGGGTCCTCCTGGCTCTGCCTTCCTCTTGTTGGATCTCAGGAGTGTATGTTATGCCTAGGTTTTGAAGTCAGCTCTCTCTCTCTCTCTCTCTCTCTCTCTCTCTCTCTCTCTCTCTCTCTCTCTCTCTCTGAGGGCCTGTAGGAAGGGGGTAGGCTAAAGCTGCAGAAGTTGCAGGCCTCTACCTAGTAGCGGGGCTGGGGAAGCTTTGTTTGTCAGTGTGAGGTGCCAGTGTCATTGATCAAACAGTGTGACACCAAATTGAAAGCTCACAGCATAGGAAGATGTAAAATGGCTTAGAGTCCTAAAGAGTGACTTGATTTAAAAAGAAGATTCAATTATTAGGCCCTGGAGCTCCTGTGACAAGTTGCTGTGGATATGCCACTTGAGAAGCAGGCACTTGGAGAGTGCAGCCTTAACTTCCAGCACAATCCACAGCACAGCAGGAGATGCCCGAGGGTCTGCCCTGGCACTCACAACCCTAAGTCATTCTCAGTGGAGCTGACACTCACCCTCGCTTGGCTCCATCCCTAGTTGAGGTGGTGGTGAACTGTCCTGACAGGGTCTGTCAACTCAGCTAGAGGATTGTAGCTCATAGGTCCTTCTCCACAGCCCAAACCAGGTGGCAGAGAAGGTGGCCTCCAGGATCGCAGAGGGCTTCAGTGACACCGCACTCATCATGGTGAGTCTCACCCTCCTGCGGTGTGAGCTTCCCTGCTGGGGCTGCCCCAGCTTCAGCATGACCCTGGAACAGAGCTCTCACCTCCAGCAGTCCTGGCCTGCTCTCCTGAACCCACTGAACCCAAAACCCTGGTGATGGCCCAGTAAATACCAGGGCCACTGGGCAAAGCCAGTGTAGCCTGGGATTTGGGAAGAAGGGCTGCATTGCAAGGTCTGGGTGCACAGTCTGAGAGTGAGGCAGGGGTCTGGTTGGGGCACTCTGCTCAGCTTTGTGGAAAGTTGGGAGCCCTCACACTCGCCCTGCAACACAGAGTCCTTAGGTATGGGCATGCCTGTGCTGCTTGCATGGGAGCTAGGCAGGCCCTGCCCTGCTCAGCACTGTACTCCTGCCTGTCACTACCCTCCCTTCTCAGGTGGACAACGCCAAGTTCACGATGGACTGCGCAGCGCCCACGATCCACGTGTACGAGCAGCAGGAGAGCAGGTGGCGGTGCAGAGACCCACACCAGTGAGTGCAGCGCCACCTGGGCACGGGCTTGGGGTGGGACGCCGAGGTCTCCACACACGCTGCAGCACCGTGGTCCTCCAGTGTTTGCTTTCTGATCACATGGATGTTTCAGCGATGTCCCTCTAGGTTCTAGAGTGCCCCATTTGGAGGGACCTGTCCATTCACAAAAGTCCACTTTCCTGTGTGTCCCAGCAACTGCTCTGTCCTTTGCATCCTGTTGGTCTTGGTAGGTATGAGGCTGACTTTCCCGTCTGTCCTGCAGTGACTACTGTGAAGATTGGCCGGAGGCACAGAGGATCTCAGCTTCACTCCTGGACAGCCGCTCCTACGAAACACTCATGGATTTTGATAATCACCTGGACGACATTCGGAGCGACTGGACAAACCCTGAGATCAACAAAGCGGTTCTGCACCTGTGCTAGACCAGGACCACGGCTGAGACCACACTACAGGAAGACGAGAGCATATTTTTTAATTTATAGAGGAATAGTAGGTTAGCTGAAAGGGAAGCCGCAAGTCTGATGTGTGCCTTGGAAGGGGGTGCAGTCAGCATCCTTCAGGGCGGGGCTGTGGAGAGCTGTGGGCCGCCTAGGCTTTGAGTTCTTAGTCCTGTACTGCCCAGTCCCGCCCGTCAGAGCTCTTTCTGCTTGTGCCAGGTCGTTCCCATTAAACAGTTCTGTCTAGCCTTTTGTAATCCTGAGAAGGGTGAATCTTTACTCTGGTGAGTGTGTGGGGCTTCTCAGTCTAAGCCCGGTCCAGGCATCCTGAGATACTGGGGCAGCGTCTGAGCAGCTGAGCAGGTGTGGGGCTAGGAGCTGCACTGCTTCACAGGTCACGCCGTGGGATTAGGCGGCACTGTTGCCTGAGAAACCTCGCTGCACAGCGAGCACAGCACACTGATGACAAGAGCAGAGATCCCAAGAGAAGCCGGGGTCACGAACGTTACTAAAGCCAGTTCATCCTGACTCAGCTACAGAGTGAGAGCTGCTTTGTGATTAAAATGGGTGAGCTTAGCATCCCATGATGTCCCAAGCAGTGTCCTTGTTAGCTTGGATCATTTGCCCAAGTATTCTTGACCATCCTAGGAAATAGCATGCAGGCTCTTTGGTGCATTGTGCATTGTCCTTGTGAATGCTCTACAGGAGAACGGTGCCTTTCCTTGGGCTTCGTGAAGCTGCTAGCAGCATTCCCCGTGCTCTCACTAAGTGGGAAAGCCAGGGTCACCCTAGTGAGTGGACTCTGAGTGTGGTTTCTACCCTGTATTTGACATTTTGCTCTTGGTTTTTGTTTGTTGGTTGGCTTTTGTTGTTGTTCGGAGAAAGTGTTTAGTTTTGTTTGGTTAAGAATATCCCTTTATGATCATGCTTGTGTGGTGTTCACTATGAAGGAGCCTGGCCTTGGACGGGAAGTGGTCCCTCAGCCTTTGCTTCTTAAGTACATTGATCCCCACCCCTCCAACACCCCTGAGCCTTCTAAACTGACTTCCTCTGTGTCTGAACAAAGGAAGGTGTGAGGCCCCAATCCCCACTCTTCCTCACCCCCAACCCCAGCGCTGCCTTATTTTTGAGATGGGAAGTGTCCAGCTATAACCAGCTATAACCAGAGCTGGTAGGCAGTAACTCACAGTTCTGCCTGCCCGAGCCAGGCGGCCCATGCCTGCATCCTAGCACAGAAGAGGAGTCACAAGTTTGAGTCCAGTTCTTCATGATGAGTTTGAGGCCGACTTAGACTGGAATGAGAACCTGTTCTGAAAAGACTAACTTGTCCAAGCACTCTTGCCTAGCTTTGAAATCCTGCCTTGTGTTCATGGAGCTGTTCCTTTCCAGCGTGGCTAGCAAGTGGTCCTAATGGACTTCATTCCTGGAGCAGAACCCAGGGCCTCACCCAGGAGAAACTATACTCGGGTGGCCCTTGTAACCTCTACAGCACCTACCCTCTGTCCTGGTTACGTTTCTGTTGCTCTGACGAAGCACCAAAACTAATGTGGAGAGGAAATGGTTTATTTCACCTTATAACTCAGATGGAGGGGAGGAGGCTGGAGGCAGGAACTGAAGCAGGGGCCATAAAGGAGCTGCCTACTGTCTTGATCTCCATGGCCTGTCCAGCCAGCTTCCATATGTAACTCGGGACCACAGTCTAAGGGCAACAGTTCCTCAGTTGATAGTCCCTCTTCCCAAGTGACCAGTTTGTGTCAAGTTGGCAAAAACTAACTAGCAATGTATTAGGGCTCTCAGAACTGACAGAATGAGGGGAAGTGTGTGTGTGAGACAGCGTTTATTAGTCACCGGCTGTGGTCCAACTGTCCCAGCAACGGCTCTCTCCCATTGGATAGTCCAAGATTTCCCTGCTCAGTCTGCAAGGCAGGATGGCTCAGCTGATCTTGAGGGCATGCACACCGTGGGCTCCAGTGGTGCTGGAGGGATGGATTTGCCAGTGAGCAAGGGTGAGCAGGCAGTGGGCAGATGGGTGGCCAGGCTCAGAAAAGTCCTTCACAGGTGTGCCCAGCAGCTTGGGGTGTACTTACTTCCATATAATGTAATGTAGTGATTCCAAGTCGTATAATCAAGTTGACAACAAGAATAGCTATCACAGACATTATTCTTAAGCCATAGCCTTTGTTGTTTACCTCCCAAATTGTTTCTGGTCAGTGTTTAGCACAACAGAAACTAAACTAGGATGCCATTAAAAAGTACACGTGCAGTACAAACTAAAATACAAATTTTCTTAAACATTCCAAAAAAAACCTAGGAAGGATTTTGAAGGTCCCACCATAGAGCAATGATGAAGAGCTAGACCGACTAGCCTGCTTTAAATGTGCAGTGTCTGTACCACTTTAAAAACATTTAATGAATCTGCCGGGCGTGGTGACGCACGCCTTTCATCCCAGCACTCGGGAGACAGAGGCAGGTGGATTTCTGAGTTCGAGGTCAGCCTGATCTACAGCGTGAGTTCCAGGACAGCCAGGGCTGCACAGAGAAACCCTGTCTCAAAAAAACCAAAATAATATAATATTTAATGAATTTTCCACTTAATTTTTGTTTTGTAGCCTTGGCTGGTCTAGAACTTGGTGTGTAGACCAGGCTGACCTTGAACATAAAGATCCACCTACTTCTGCCTCCTGGGCCTAGGGTTCAAGCAGCTTTTCACTTCTAGAATTGCCTTTTAAGATGGGGGCTAGAGAGACGGCTCAGCAGTTCAGGGAGCCTGCTGCTCTTGCAGAGGACTTGGGTCCTATCCCGTCTCCAACGTGGCAGCTCAAGACTGTCTGAACCCTTCACTGGCACCAGGCACCATGGGGTGCACAGAGATACACATGCAGGCAAAACACCCGTACGCAAAGAGTAAGTAATTCCAAGACTTTTTAAAAATTGCCTTTTAAGAATTAAGGCTACTAAGCCAGGCTTGGTGGTACTTGCCTTTATTTAATCTCAGCACTCTGGAAGCAGGGAGATGTTTGTTCAGTTCAGCTTGGTCTACACAGTTCCAGGACAGCTGGGGTTCTATAGAGAAACTGCCACTAAGTAAATATTTAAGGATACTTGCCAAGCATGGTGGCATATACCCAGGATCCTAGTGCTCGGGCTGAGACAGTAGAATTGCCAGTAGTTGTGGCCAGCCTGGGCTACATTCTTGAGTCCCAAGACAACCTGAGGCTAGAATGAGGACCTGTCTCAAAACAACAGGAAATAATACGAGAGGATACTAATATGGTAAAGCAGGCAACAGCCTCATCGGGAACAAAGTGGTGAGCTGCCTAGGAAAAGCTGATTTTGCTAACTTAGGGGTGTGTGGGTTGTTGACCAGCCTAACCATGTGTGCCCATGGAGTAGAAAGCAGCTTGGAAGTCCTGGGAAAGTCTGTACGGCCAGCAAGATGTCCCAGCAGGGAAGGCACCTTAAGACCCGTGTGTTAGAATGCACAGGTTGTCCTCCACACATGCACTGTGACGCAGGGTTGAAAAATAAATGTTATTTTTGAAAGCCTTGGTATAATTAACATCATTTATTCCAGGAGCTTATTTCTGATGTCTGGAGAAACCTGTTGTTTCTGTATGGTACTTCCCACTTAGAGCAAGACCTCTCTCAGGTTAGGCAGGAAGCTCAATAGCAGGTGGCCGGCCAGCTCTGAGGCGAGGGCATGAAGTAAGTGGCTTGGTGGGAGCAGCTGTGAGTATCTGGTGTGTGAGTGTGGTTGGGGGGAGGAGTGGCTGTGAGAGTATCTGATGTGTGAGTGTGGTTGGGGGGTGGCTGTGAGTATCTGGTGTGTGAGTGTGGTTGGGCAGCTTGAGTATCTGGTGTGAGTGTGGTTGGGGGGCGGCTGTGAGTATCTGGTGTATGAGTGTGGTTGGGAGAAGGAGTGGCTGTGTGAGTATCTGGTGTGTGAGTGTGGTTGGGGGGTGGCTGTGAGTATCTGGTGTGTGAGTGTGGTTGGGCAGCTTGAGTATCTGGTGTGTGGGTGTGGTTGGGAGGCAGCTGTGAGTATCTGGTGTGTGGGTGTGGTTGGGGGCGGCTGTGAGTATCTGGTGTGTGGGTGTGGTTGGGG
>NC_034609.1:43835692-43840082 GCF_900095145.1 Mus pahari | reverse complement strand
GCTGTGAGTATCTGGTGTGTGGGTGTGGTTGGGGGCGGCTGTGAGTATCTGGTGTGTGGGTGTGGGGGGGGTGTTTGTGGTGCTAGAGGTTGAACTAGGACCTCGGATATGTTCAGTAAGCACTATACCCCATGACCTGAAAATATTTCATCCTCAGGCATTGTGTGTGCCTGTGATCTTAGTAGGACCTGTGTCATCCTTCACAGCTGTTTCTGAGAGCGTCCACCCCCAAAGCTCCGCTGCCTGAGAGCTGCCATCTAGAATCTGAAGTGCTGGCTCTGGAGTCAGATCTG
The DNA here is from genome assembly GCF_900095145.1 of Mus pahari. NCBI lineage: Eukaryota > Metazoa > Chordata > Mammalia > Rodentia > Muridae > Mus > Mus pahari. Next base: position 43,839,789 of record NC_034609.1, on the reverse strand, counting down.
GGGCACTGTACAACAGTCAGGGACCCACCACCTCCGGGCAACACCAGCACAGCCAGGACCCAACCCTGACTGGAGGCGAGCTTTGACTCAAACTTTTGCCATCCTGCAAAGTGGAATAGCACGCAGTGTTTAGTGCTAGCTGAGAAAATTCCAGACACCGTCATATGTCTAACGAGTTATACTTGTGACATCCCATGGGCAAAGCCCCTGCCCGCTAGGAGCACACAGGAGAGGGGAGTCAGCAATGTCCAGCCTCCGGATCAGCCACACTCCGAGGTTCTCGGTTACCTGCTCCTGAGAGGGGCCTGGGTATTTCTGAGTTGGATGCAATCTTGGACCCTCCTAGATTCCCAACAGACTTTGCCCCTTAAGGAGATGGCTTAGAATCTGCCAACTGGTGCCAACAGCCCCACACACACACACCACAGCAGTCCAGAATGGGTTGGGTGAGCCCCATTTGCAACACTAGTTCTGTGGCCCAGGGCATGTTTCTGTCCACACCCCTCCAATATCACCCACTGGCAGGAAACAGCAGAGCTCACAGTGGGGTAGATTCAGGTGATACTGAGAAAGCATTCAGATGCTAATTAACATCTAGAATGTACTGCCAGTGCATTCGAGGGCACCAGGCCATGACGACCGTATGTATCAAAAGGCAAAGCAAATAAAAGAAATGCTGGCCCAGCTACCTCATCTCTGTGTTCATCCCTTCACCTGCTGTCTCCACTTAGAGATGTGGGAACCAAGGCTGCCCAGCCCGTAGCAGTGACTTACTAGGTTCACGAAACAGTAAGTGATGGAGGAGGTTTGAGCTGGTGGTGGCTCTACTGGAGACGAACTCCGTGTTGCCTGGCATGTGTGAGACCCAGGTTTGGTACTCGGGAAAGCAGAAAATCCTCTCTGCACTCGGTGCCCTTCCAGCCGAAGCCCAGTCCAAGTACCCTTTATTACTGAATCAAAATAGGGAATCAGGAATAGGCAGGTACCTTGTATGAGTGTATGTGTGTACCTGCATCTGCCTCTTGGCCATCCCCATCATGAATGAGTGGTCAGAGCTGCAGCCACATCACAAGCAGAGGTGACCAGCGTGATGCCTGTGTTTGAGGGCACCTGCAGTGAAGAATGGTGTATAGCAGGGTAGCAGTCTGTAGCTCTGACCCAAAGCCAGTTTGTAGCAGCCTGAGCCACACATTGTTTGGTTTGGTCCATTGTCTCTGGTGCAGACTGGCCCTGACTCACAGCACACACACACCCATCCCAAATGCTGAGTTCAGCCATGATTGGGGCATTCTTTATCTAAATATTAAAGTAAATAGTATGCCTCTAAATCCAGGTGTGCCTGTGCTGGCCCTCACCTGTGGTCCTAACAGGAAGAGGCAGGAGGGTTGTGGGGTTCAGAGTCAGCCTTGCTACAAATGAACAAATGATAAACAAAAATAAAAACAAGCAAAGAGGAAAAATACCACTTCTGGGTAAACACTCCAGGGATTGTGACCTCATAGGTGGCATAGATTTTTAAACAGGGTGCATACAGAAATGATCGATTGTACTACATTAAATTTAAAAAAAATGTTCATAAAAAGGACAATTAGGTTGACATTCAGGAAGTAAGGCAGGGAGATGGCCTAGCGGTGGAGCCATGAGGATCAGAGCTCAGATCCCAAGAGCCACAAGCAGCTGCAACATCAGCACAGGTGTCCCTAGAGCTCGCTGGCCAGCCTAGCTGAATCAGAGCTCTGAATCAGGGACGAGACCCTGGCTCCAAAAAATAAGGTAGAGGGCTGGAGAGTTAGGCGGGCAGTTAAGGAACAGGACCTGAGCTTCCCAGCACTTATGATGGTGATATGTTAGCAGTTTGTCTAAGCTCCGCCCCACAGTTACCAGGCAACAGCCAGGTGTGCCTGACTCACTATAAAAGGGGCTGCTTGTCCCCTGCCTGCTCCACTCTCTTGCCTTCTTGCTCCTTCTCTGTCCCGATTTCCCTCCCCCATCTCTCTCCACCTGCTCATGGTCTATCTCTCTCTCTCTCTCTCTCTCTCTCTCTCTCTCTCTCTCCCTCCCTCCCTCCCTCCCTCCCTCTCTATCTCTCCTACCTTCTCATCTCCCCTCCCATGCCCTGAATAAACTATTCTATACTATACCATCGAGCAGCTGGTCCCTGGTGGGGGGGGGGGAATGCCTCGGCATGGGCCCGCACAGGCACTCCCTCCCCCCACACTTGACTATACCTCCACCAGACATATTCCTTCTCCTTATCTTTTTATAAAACACATCAGGTAGCTCACAATGTAACTCCAGCTCCAGAGATCTAACACCGTTTTCTGGCCTCTGAAGGGTATGAGTTCTCTCACACACATGCACACACACACACACACACACACACACATGCACACGTCTTAAAAAAAAAAAAAAAGGAAGCCATGCTCAACCTAACCCAGGACTCTAGAGACAGAGGCAAGTGGATTTCTGTGAGTTCCAGGACAGTCAGGGCTATGTAGAGAAAACCTGCCTCGATAAATAAAAATAAATACAGTGGGGGATGATAAAGGAAGATACTGAACGTGCATTCCTGGATGGACATGTGTGAACACACACAAAATAAAAATCTGGAAAGTGGGTCTGGCGGCACATGCTTGCTAATCCTGACCCTCAGGAGGCTGAGGCAGAAAGATCCAGAGTTCTAGGCCAGCCTGAGCTACACAGACCTCTGAAAAAAACTGAAAGGTTTAGGAAGCAGCCCATTGTGAGAGGGTACTTACAATCGAGGCACCTAACTAAAAACTTCCATAGGTGAGCGTGGTGCCACATGGCTACCTACGATCCCAGCACTTGAGAGGCTGAGGCAGGAGGATATTGTGAGTTTGAGGCCAGAATCTATGCTGTGGAACATTTCCTTAAAACCAGGGTGCCACAGACTGGCCTCACTTTGGCTCCCCGATCTGCGTGGAACTGGGTCTCTTGGTTGCAGGTGAGCGAGGATTCGGAGAATGAGTGACAGACAGTCCACATGAGAGAGGGTGTAAAACTGAATGTATTGATCAAAATGAGCATCACGTCTTTAATACAGATCAAACAAGAAAAGTGGGGCAGGATACATCCGCAGATACAGTGACACAAAACAAAAGACAAAAGACCACTGGGTGGGACCAGGCAGCTTGAGGAGGAAGCCAGGTGCAAGGCTAGTCAATAGTTAAACCCCACTGTCAGGGGTCCCCAGTAAATCCTCTATTATGCTGTTCCTTTGGGCCTAGGGGAAGAACCTGTTTTTTTGGGGGGGGTTCTGCTAATGCAAAACCACAACCCCCCTACTTCCTAAGCTTTGCCCTGAACTTGGCTCTGTTCTTTGTGATGCTTAATCAGTTTCACCTGTTTTTACTAGAAGTGAATTGGAATGTTAATGAATAGGTAACCTTCTTGCTGAATTCCAAGCTCCTGGCTTTAAGGAATTTTCAGGACTTTGGAACACTGGCTTTAAGGAATTTTTAGGACTTTGGAACACTAGTGGAAACTTCACCTATGGTAAAAATTCAATCTTTAAAGGCATTAATAATATTGAAAGAGAGTATACACGATACTAACATGTGGATAGGTTTCGTGTATATAGATTATTGGAAATGCCAGGACTCCAGGAGGCTGAGTCTCCTTGAGACTCTTTTTCCTCAGGACTCGTTCCAGGTTTCAGGCCTGTTGCGAGCCACCACTGAAGTAGGCGTGGCACCAGGGAACTACAGAGGTGTATCGGGATAAGAGCACCATCTGCTCTTGCAAATGACCAGGTTTCAGTTTCCAGCACCCACGTGGAGACTCACCGCTGTCTATAACTCCAGTTCTGTAAGATCTGTCTTCCGGCAACCAGGCATGTGCATGATACAGAGACACAAAAGCAAGCAAAACGCCTGTGTTGGTTTGAATGAGAATGCCCCCACACACCCCCATAGGCTCATATATTTGAATTCATGGGCCCCAGTTAGTGGAACTGTTTGGGAAGGATTAAGAAGTGTGGTGGCGCATGCCTTTAATCCCAGCACTCAGGAGGCAGAGGCAGGTGGATTTCTGAGTTCGAGGCCAGCCTGGTCTACAGAGTGAGTTCCAGGACA
>NC_034609.1:43808315-43835682 GCF_900095145.1 Mus pahari | reverse complement strand
GGTCTACAGAGTGAGTTCCAGGACAGTCGGACAGCCAGGGCTATACAGAGAAACTCTGTCTCAAAAAAAAAAAAAAAAAAAAAAAAAAAAAAAAAGAAGAAGGAGGAGGAGGAGGAGGAGGAAAAAGAACAACAACAACAACCTGCTCTGCAGTCTTTGTCAAAGGGCCCTGTGCCTTGAGATGCTCTGGTCACTTGCATCAGGAAGGTGACAGTCACAGTGTTCCAGCATCATGAGCCGGATGGAGAAGGGGGCTCTGTGCGTCTTAGAGAACCTGATGAGTGAACTGCTAAGAGCATCCCAGCACAGCCACGCCCTGAGAACCTCAGGCCCCATCCCAGCGTCCCTGTGAACGTCGCCCAGGAGCCCTACCAATGGCTGCCTTGTCCCTGGATTGCCTCAGTGATCCAAGCTGGCTTCTCAGACTTCCCGTTTGCAGCATCTGATCCAACGCATACCAGGCAAGTCTCTCGATGAGCGAGGTCACCACTTCTGTACTCTCCTTTCTCACCACAAGGGTGAACAGAGGACCCTGCTACAGCCACACAGGGAGGACTGCGTAGATAGGCAGGCTAGAGGTAATGGTGAGAGGTACCCTGGAGGCTCAGAGCACAAGGTAGCTCCAGCAGAGAGGAGTCTGGATGGGGTTCCCACCTGCCCACCCCAGGCAACAGGGAATGTCCACTCCTTCAGAGCTGTGACAGAGATAGTTAAGAAGAAGCCAGAAGCCCTTCCTGCCTTGAGCTACCATCTGCTGTCCTTCCCCTGGGGCCACAACTGGAGGGTAGACAGAGCTAGTGTCTGGGCCTGGAGCCAGGGTCTCAGCTGACATGTCTCATGTTATATGTGTAATCCAGAGTACCCAGGGGCCCCACTAGTCCACATCTAGCAAGTGTGGGTTCCGGTCACACAAGGTCCACCAAGAAAACACCTAGGAAGGGAAAGATATTCCCAGGGAACCATGAGAGAAGTAACTTGGTCATATACAGATTTTCCCCATCACTGGGCCATGGAACTTGGGGGCCAGGAGCTCACTCCACCCTCTCCTTCAGTACCTACTAGGTTCACATGCTCCCTGATCTGCTTGCTCAGCATCTTGCCTAGCACCCTACCACCAACCACCCTAGTCAATCTTGTCTTCAGCATCTTTTAGTTATTTGTTTGTTTGTTTATCTATTTATTATGAATACACTGTCGCTGTCTTCAGGCACACCAGAAGAGGGCATCAGATCCTACTACAGATGGTTATGAGCCACCATGTGGTTGCTGGGAATTGAACTCAGGACCTCTGGAAGAGCAGCCAGTTGCTCTTAACCACTGAGCCATCTCTCCAGCCCCTTCATCATCCTCTCTAACAACCACACACAATATCCCTGCCCCCTTCTTTCCTGGCCTCCTGCAGCTTGCCTGCCCAGCATCCCTGTCTAGCCTCCTGCCCAGCATCTCTGCCAACCTCTTGCTCAGCTTCCTGTCCAACATCCTTGCTCAGCCTTCTTTAAGTACTTACCTCTAACAAGAGCCTAGAGAGAAGACTGTCTATCCATCACAACCCTAGTACCTTGTCTCTCCTGGGAGTGGTTTGGGTGGGAGAGGAAGAGTCCCTGGCTGAACATGACCCTGGCTAATATACTATATTCTGCTCCCCAATGGTCTGCGCTGCAGCAAGACCTTACATCCCCAGACAGTTTAGCCAGATTGGTACTGCCTCATAGAGGCTGAGAACTGAGCAGGCCATCTGACTGCCGTTAGCCAGTGTCTCTGTCAGGCTCCCTCACCCTCTCCCAGGCACACTGGACTTTCCAGCCAGAGCCTTCCATCTCCACCCACTGAGGTGGGTACCCTCCCCACCTCTTCCTGAGAGGAGGAACCAAGGTAGAGAGGCAGAAATCCCAGCATCCCAGAGAGGCCATGACTCAGTAAGTTGGACAGTCCTCGAAGGCCTAACCTGTCCTTGAGGACAGGCCACCTTCACCCATCCCACTAAGGAGGACAATGGAGTTAGGCATTCCCTAGATGTGTGTGACCACAGAATCTCAACAGCAAGGCATGTCTCAGGAGAGGAACTCCTGCCATTTCTGCAGCCTACTGTACCCGGGGACCCTAGCTGGCATACCAGGCTCATCTCTTGCTTTTTCCATTTCTGACAGCTCCATGGTTTGTTTGTGTCTTATAAAAAAATGTAGTTTTGGATATGTGTGATGGCTCTAATCTGTCATCCTAGATCTCAGGAGACTGAGGCAGGAGGATTCCCCTGAGTTTAAGGCCAGGCTCAGCTATCTAGTGAGTTAAGGCAAGCCTAGAAGACAAGATGAGACTATCACAGTTCAACAAAATGGTCTGGGCACATGGTGGTGGCGCACGCCTCTGATCCCAGTGCTCAGGAGGCAGAGGCAGGCAGATCTCTTGAGTTCAAGGACAGCCTGGTCTACAGAGTGAGTTCCAGGACAGCCAGGGCTACACAGAGAAACCCTGTCTCAGAAAAAAAATAGATAAGTAAGTAGATAGATAGATAGATAGATAGATAGATAGATAGATAGATAGATAGATGGACAGACAAATGGGGAGAGGGAGAGGAGAGGAGAGGAGAGGAGAGGAGAGAGAGAGAGAGAGAGAGAGAGAGAGAGAGAGAGAGAGAGAGAGAGAGAGAGAGAAGCAGTGTTTGGGTGCCTGTGATAGAAAGAGGCCCAGCTTATTTGTCAGTGGTCAGTCACATCCTAGAACTGTATCCAGTCTTGTCTTGTGAGACCCAGAAACTTGTGCCCAGGACAAGCCATGACCACATCTGACCTGGCCATGGCCACTGGGGGGGTGTGGTCCCCCAGCAGGGACTCTTGGGACTAGGGGCAGTAGAGTTGGGACCAAGAGGGCATGCTGGTCTGACCTGCAGTACACGACAGACCCAAGACCTGAGGTTCTACCCTCAGCCAATGGGGCCTTTCTCCACACAGGTGTACAGCCTGGTGTAACCTGGCCCTGGCTCACTCCCTCAGCCTTTACTGGTCCTCATGCACCACAAGTGGACGGCCACCTTTGGCTCCAGGCCATCTCCTGGGAGGTAACCTGGAGGAGATGCTCCTACTATTGCTGCTTTCAATGTCAAAGGCCAAGGCCCAAGTGCCTTCTGGGGACAGTCTTGGGGACAGCCTCAGTGGCTGGCATCCTAGTTCCAAGATCGGGGGAGCATGGAGTGTCCTAGGCATGCCTTCGCTGAGAGTGACCCCGTCTCACTAGGATACCTACGGCGCCCAGCCTCCCTTTCCCAGGGCAGTCCCACGACCTTGCAGCCTGTCACTGGAGCCAATCACAGCTGACAATCACATGCCGCAAAGAGTCTGTGCTCTCTCCCCAGTGTGAATCCTGCCACTCACGAGTCCTCTGTCATCACAGGCCTTGGGGAGGGCAATACCATGTAGAGTCCAGACACATAGCAGACGCTGGCTCTGAAATGTTCTGAAGTTAGGCAGCCTGTCACTAACCAACCTGATCAGAGACGCCCAGAGCTCTGTCACCCACCACTCCAGGCTCAACACTTTGTCCCTTCGGGCCGTACATACACCTAAAACCTCCACTGTTGTCTACTAAGAGCCCCGGGCTCATTCAAGATAGATGCCCACATCTGCCTCTCCTGGGATAGACACCTGGCTTCCTCCCTGTTCCCATCCTTCTTCCCTCCCCCCCGTTCGTTCACCCCTTTGTTCTGCTTGGGCTCTCATTGGCCCACCCCTCTAGCCTCAGGGCCAGACATGGGAATCCGAAGCAAGGGGATTAAAGCTTCGAATGCCACAGGGGACACGCAAGGCCTGGGCTTAGGGATAATTTCCCTTCTCTGCAAAGGCCAGGCATTTAGTCCACATGGGCCAGGAGGGACGGGGAGCAGCCCAAGGGCAGATGGCCACCACAGAAGAGCAAGCTGTTGTCCCCAGCCTGAAGGAATTCCCTGAGACTAAAGAAGGCCACTGAGCTCCTACACCAACAGGTAGGAGGGGCGGAGGGGGGAGTGGGGGGGGGTCCAAGAAGGTATGTGGGCGCCCACCTTCAGCCTCGGGGGGTCTTCCCTCCTGCAGGACCTGGGGATCAAACTCGGGTCATCAGGCTTAATGGCTGCCGGCACCTATGTCTGCTAAGTCGTCTCTACCATCCCTTGTTGGGTTATTTTAAGTTAAAGATTACACATCCACCCATACTGGTGAAAGAGGGGCCAGCCAGTGCTGCAGCCCCAGTTTGCCTGCAGTGGTCTCTGCATGCTTCTCTCCTGGCTGGAGCTGGTGAGATGCTGACAGTGAGGAAGGAGCGCATTTCTTCTCTCTGCTGATTGGCAGTGCCCTGTGTGTGGGGTCATTTGTTGCACCGTCCGTTCACTCCTGGAGTTGAACTTAGAGGCTTTCTGAGTTCTTCCCCAGCAGGCACAGCCAGGGCTTATGTCACAGGGCTCTCTTCCAGGACTGCCTGTGCAGAGAGCTGAGAGCCCTCGGTGCTGGTGTCTCCTGGAGTTCTGGAGTGGCTTTCTGGGTTCCCACGTAGGCTTATCCACACAGGGGACAGGCCCAGCAGGACCTGTAAGTAGCCAGAGCAGCCACCTCTGACTCCCAAGAGGCCACTAGTGCCAGGTGCTCAGGGGTGACTTAGCACCTGCAGACCTTAAAAATAATTCTCAAGCTGAGCATGGTGGCTTACCCACCTGTCATCTCAGCATTCAAGAGCCTGACTCAGGAGGACTTCCATCAGCCTAGGCTGTGTGCTGAGTTCCAGGCCTACAAACAGTGGGACCCTTTCGCAAACACAAAACAGAACAGAGAGCTAGGAACATAGATCCCTTGGTAGAGTGTGTGTTCACCATTCAGGACGCCCTGGGCTCATACTCCAGCACCACAGAAACCAGGTGTGGTGGGACCCACCTCCACTCTTAGCACATGGGAGGTTGAAGCAGGAGGATTGCCTCAAATACAAGGTCAGCCATGGGCTGGTGAGATGGCTCAGTAGGTAAGAGCACCCGACTGCTCTTCTGAAGGTCCGGAGTTCAAATCCCAGCAACCACATGGTGGCTCACAACCATCTGTCACAAGATCTGATGCCCTCTTCTGGAGTGTCTGAAGACAGCTACAGTGTACTTAAATATAATAAATAAATAAATAAATCTTTAAAAAAAAAAAAAAAAAAAAAAGGTCAGCCAGGGCTATGCAGGACCAGGCCAGTCTGGCTATGCAGGACCATGCCCCAAACAAGAGTTTTTGTTATGTCCCCAAAACCAACCAAAGAAATGTCTTTCCAAGCACAGGAAATCAGAGAGAACACCTGAATATCAGCCTAGCACTCCCCAGACGATTGAGCGATTGGTTGATCAATTGTGTGCCTGTGTGTGTGTGTATGTGAGAGTGTGTGTGTGTGTGTGTGTGTGTGTGTATACAAAGTGACTGCATCCTCAGGGAAGTGCTTCTCAGATACCAGCAAACACCAACCCTGTCCCCTGCTCCAGCTGTGATGCCGCTGCTTGCCCGGCCACTCTGTTGCTCTGTCGGTTTAGTTGTAGTGGCTACAGTGTGAAAATTGCTCAGGGTTATCCCACAAAGCACTGCACAGCCAAGAGCTGCGCCCAGTCACCAGGTGACAAGGTAGGAGCCAAATCGGCCCAGATAGGAGAGTCCAGCAGCTCATACTGGCTCTTGGTCCCTGTGGTACTTACCAAGCCTGGCTTTATAAGGCCAGCTGCAAGCAGTAACTGTCACTAGGACACTGTAACTGTAACTGGCTGCTGCAGACACCAGCTTTGAGATGGAGGGAAGAGCTGTCTTGAAACAATGTTTCTAGTTATGATGTCCTTAGTGAGGATGTGCAGACAGACCTGGCTAAAGAAAGATGGTGGTCCAGTGAATGTCACCAGCTACTTAGGTTTGTTTTGTTTTGTTGAGACAGGGTCTCTTGTGACCCAGGCTGGCCTTGAGTTCTTGATCCTCCTGCCTCCACTTCTTGAATATGAGAATTACAGGCCTGTGCTACCATACCCAGCTTTTTTACTTTTGTTTTGGTTGGTTTGGTTTGGTTTTTATTTGTTTTCGGGAGGGGTCTTTGTTTTTTGCCAGGGGGGGGGGAATGATTTTTTTATTTATTTATTTATTTATTTATTTATTTATTTATTTATTTATTTTTTGGTATTTTCAGACAGAGCTTCTCTGTATAGCTGTGGCTGTCTTGGAATTTGCTCTGTAGACCAGGTTAGCCCCCAACTCACCGAGATCTGCCTGCCTCTGTCTCCCATGTGTCATGATTAAAGGCAGGCACCAGCAGCAGGTCCCCGGCCTCTTTTTACCCTTTAAATGTATCTTCTGGTAAATCTTAAATAGTGCCTGGAACTCTGTTAATCCTTTGCCTAACCAGTGCGATGCAGTCACAGTCGAAGCAGGGACCCCAGGAAAGTATCATAGACAGTGGATGGACAGACAGGTAGACAGACAGATGACCAAGTGCCAGCCATCTGAACTGAAGTGCTGAGTGGCCAAGGCCTGGCAGCTCCCTCTTGGCTCTCAGACTTCTAGACTGGGGTAATGAAGAATGGCAGCCTCTCCACTCTTCTCCTCACACTCCAGGAAGCCTCAAGTGCAGTCGCCCTGTGGGAGGGGACGCTAAGCCCCTGCCTGGCAGCCTAAGTCACCAGAGCCTCCTGTCCTGGGAATAGCTCCCTGCCCCCCATGCTTGCTGTTGCATGTGACACTCTCACCCCCCTGGCACCAACTCTCACACCCCTGGCACCATCCCCGGTGTGCTGGCCCAGAGCCTGGAGGGCAGAGCCGCTCTGTGAAGGGGGTGCAGGCGTCACCCTGAGTTCTCAGGGAGGAAAATGCCAGCACTGTAGTTGTCCCTGGGCATGATTCCCAGGACAGGGCAAGCAATGTCTGTACACCCTGGTGTCTGCTTTGAAGCAGCCGGGCCAGCACTTCACCTAGGTCTGGGCTGACACCCAGTTTGCCTGGGAAGGGATGCTCTCCACACACGCTGAGTTAGGAATACATGAAGTTGCCTAAGCTCCTGACCAGAGTCTGGAACAACGCACTTTGTACAGCTCAGGTCTGGGGGCACCGAGCCCCCCCCACTCCACCCCCATCATGCCTGGCCTAAGGAGGGTCAGACTTCTTCACAGGGGAATGTCCTGATCTGTTTGCTTTTTTTCCATAACTGGGAGTTTCATAGCAAGCGCTCTCCCTACCACTGAGCTGTAACCTCTGGTGTCTTTTTCACTTTTTAAATTTGAGATAGAATCCGGCTAAGTCGAATTCACTCCAGTCCTGAGCTCACACTGTAGCCCAGGAAGGCCTTGAACTTCCCATCCTCCTGCCTCAAACTCCTGAGTAGTTGAGATGACAGGACCTGGAAGCATTCGTAGCTTGGTACCCTGAGCTCACGGGTCCACAGTCTCCCGAGATCTTCCCAGATGCACCAGGCTGGATACGAGCTCTGGCCTGGGCTTGGGGACCATCAAGGCTTTCTTGTACCTGGTGCTCTGTGGAGGTGTGGCCAGGTGAAAGATGACATTGCTGTCCTTCAAGGACACCTTGGCATATGAGCAAGAAGACAGTGCTGTGGAGGCCATTCCCTCTCAGGTGGCAGAGCTCCCGTCCTTGTCACAACAGCCCAAGATTTCCCCAATTCTGACTTGAGCAATGTGAGTTTCTTAACTCCCAGAGGATCCTGTGGGCTGAAGGAGGCACAGGACTGACATCAGGAGCCAGCCTGATCCCACCACACCTAGCGGGCAGATCCTGTCACCACACGGAGCCACACATGAGCCTCTCTGAGAGAGTCACTTTCTCCACAGTCCCCACCCTGGCCTCACCCCTAAACTCCTTGCTTTGGGAAGCCCCCCCCCACAGAGCCTACCCACCTCCAACATTCAATACCATTTATTATGGGGCATCCTTTAGCGCTGATTTGAAGTCAATGTCAGTGGTTTCTGGAATTAGTTCAGTGTGGCCGTATGTGGCATTGACTTCATTTGCTTTTGGATGTCCTGATGTCAGGGAGATCAGATGTGATGTCAGGGAGATCGGATGTGACGTCAGGGAGTCTCGTGTCATGGACAAGCTTCAATCACTTCTATGTGACACTTTCTCGATATGCTAGAACCATGGTTTCTCGTGCTTCTAGCTGATCTGGGGGCAAATAGCACACCCTCAGTCTTAGGCCACGGAAGGGGGCGCAGGTGGAAGCCAGCAAGGGTTGCACCTTGGAGAAGCTTCCAGAACAGCTTCACACCCGCAGAGAGGTGGAACAGAGGCTCCCACCCTCCTCCCTTGTGGTGACTGAGGGACAGTCCCGAGGGACCTTCCACAGCAGGACAGGGAGAGCTTTGCCACTCTTTCTTGACACTGTAAGACACATTGCTTTGTTTCTTCTACTCTGGGATCTTCCCCCCACCCCTTAAAACTGTTGATTTAATTTTACATTTACTTATTGTGTGTCTCTGTGTGTACTGTATGCATGTGAACCACAGTGTGCATGTGAAGATCAGACGACATGTGGAACACAGGTTTTCTTCCATCTATCTGTAGGTGCCAGGGTTCAAACTCATGTCGTCTGGAGGAGTGGCAGACACCCTTACCTGCAGAGCCAACTCAATGGCCCCTTGATTTTATTTGATATGAATTCCGCTCCAGGACATAGAGATTATAAAAAAAAAAATACAAAAAGAGAGACATGTGTTCAAAACTAGCCAAGAACAAAGCAAAGAGATGGGCATGTGTCTGAGCACAAAGCCCTTGCCTGGCACGTGCCAAGGTTAGGACTCTCTGCCCACAGGAACTTTTTCTAGACAGGATCTCAGGTAGCCCAGGCTAGCTCAAATTCACTATGTAGGTGAGGATGACCTTGGGAACTTTTTCTAGACAAGATCTCAGGTAGCCCAGGTGGCCATAAATTCACTATGTAGTTGAGGATAACCTTGAACTCCTGGTCCTGCTGTCGTTGTTATCCCCCCTCCCCTGGGTGCTGGGAATGCAGTCATGTGTGGCTGGCTCCCCAGTGGGACATCTTATAGCCCCTAAGAGCTCACCTCTAAGTTGGCACACACCCCACTGCATTTCCAGACCTATTTCTCTTCCTGAATTCATCTCACTTGTACATCCAGGCCTCCCACACCGCTCAGCAAGTCCTGCAGAGGCTATGTAGAGTGCAGCCACCACCGACCATGGCTCCCGTTGCCTATGCTCTCTGGCCCTGGGCTGCCAGCCTGGCCTCCTGACAAGCTAATGAGGTTCTCATCTTTCCTGCCCTCCTCCTTAACTCCAATACCTGCTGCCTGCCCCTTCCACAAGTCAGCTTGGCGTCCCCATCCCATCTTGCTAGGCTTGGCCATGTGAGGGCTCTGTCTTGCTGGCCTAGTGGCTCCCAGAGGTGGAAGGCTTGCCTGACTGTTCTCCACGCTGCCAACACCATCCAGAGCCTTGACTTACAGAGGTGTGGGAAGCTGGGTCTGTAGTGAAGGAATGAGCCAAGAATGAGAGAGAGAGCCGGGCACACGCCTTTAATCCCAGCACTCAGGAGGCAGAGGCAGGCAGATTTCTGAGTTTGAGGTCAGCCTGGTCTACAAAGTGAGGTCCAGGACAGCCAGGGCTATACAGAGAAACCCTGTCTCAAAAAACAAAACAAACAACAACAACAAAAAAAAAAAAAAATGAGAGGGAGGGGAGGGGAGGCTTGAGCTCTTGACTGGGAATTGGGGGAGACCTGGTTCCTATGTGACCCTGAGGTGAGCTGGGTCTAAGAGCCCTGGGTATCTCTGCCTTTATCTCTCCCCCATACCTATCTTGCACCCTCCTCCAGGGCAGCTTTTGCCTCTCAGCTTCCTCCTCACACCCACTGTGCCCTCCTGCCTCCTCCTGACCAATGATACAGCTCTGCTGGAGGTTCTGGTAGCCCTCGTTGCGGTGGCCATTATATTAAACACGAGTAACTTTTATACCTTAAAGCCGCCCGTTATCAGTGCACAGTTCATTCATTTCTGTAAACTGACGCTCTCCCAGCCTGCTCGCTGCCCTTCCTCGATCTGTCTGCAGCCCTGGCAACCGCTAATCCGATTGCTGTCTCCGGATTTGCCTGCTCTGGACACTTCCTGTCAGTGGGATCACACACTCTGTGGCCTTCTGTGTCTGGCTTTTTCCCTGAGCACCATGGGGTTGCGGGGGGTGGGGGGTGGGGGGACAGGGAGGGTCATTCTGCTTTGGTTTTGAAGACATAGCCCAGGCTAGCTTTGGACTTAAGATCTTGTCTCTGCCCCTCACCCCAGTAGGGATCATGGGCGTGTTCTATACCCATCCGGTAGTATTTTGAGGTCTGTGTGCAGGGGAGTGTCGGCAGCCCAGTCCTCCCTCCCTGGTTGCCTGATAGTCACACATCTGGTTAGCAACTTGACACACCTGGGAAGACAGAACCTCAAGTGAGGAACTGCCTCCATCAGACTGGCCTGTGGGACATTTTGGGGATGATGTGGGAGGGCTCGGTCCACTGTGGGTGGTGCCACTCCTAGGCTGGTGGTTCTGGATGGTATGCGGAAGCAAGCTGAGCACACCATGATGAGCAAGCCAACAAGCAGCAGTCCTCTATGGTCTCCACATCAGTTCCTGCCTCGAGTTCCTGCCCTGACAGATGGACTATAAACTGTAAATTGAAATCAACCCTTCCCTCCCCCCCCAGTCACTTTTGGTCTTGATTTCTCGAAGCAAGTTAAGATAGCGCTCCAGGCCCGCCCGGCGTGGTGGCGCACACTTTCAGTCCCAGCACTTGGGAGGCAGAGGCAGGCGGATTTCTGAGTTCAAGGCCAGCCTGGTCTACAGAGTGAGTTCCAGGACAGCCAGGGCTACACAGAGAAACCCTGTCTCGGAAAAAAAAAAAAATTGCACTTCAGGGCTGGAGAGATGGCTCAGTGGTTAAGAGCACTGACTGCTCTTCCAGAAGTCCTGAGTTCAATTCCCAGCAACCACATGGTGGCTCACAACCATCCGGGAGGAGACCTGATGCCCTCTTCTGGTGTGTCTGAAGACTGGCAACAGTGTATTCATATATATATAATAGAAAAATAATTTTTTAAAAAATAAAAAAAATTTAAAAAGATAGCACTCCAAAGGTTGAATGGATGGTGACCATGGGTGGTCTCCATAGCAAGCTGCGTGATCAGGTTACCCAAGCACCCGTGTGAGTTAGCGTGGGCATTCTCTTTGGTAGAACCTAGAAGCATGAAGGAGCTGCTGATAAGCAAACTTCTGGCTCTTGAAGAATCTGCAGAACTGTTTCCCAAGAGATGGTGCCATATTCCCAGCAACCATCCCCACATCCTTACCAAATGTCTCTCTTTTTCCTTTTCATGTGTGTTTGTGTACATGTGGTGCGTGAGCACTCGCATGCTACAGCACGCACATGGAGGCCAGAGAGCAACTTTGGGGGAGCCAGTTCTCTCCTTCCACCATGTGTCCCCAGGGTCGTCGGGCTTGGCAGGAAGTGCCTCTACCCACTGAGTCATCTTCCCAGCCTTTGTTTTATTATTTTTAAGAAAGGAACGTCTCTGGCTGGTGAGATGGCTCAGCAGGTAAGAGCACTGACTGCTCTCCCAAAGGTCCTGAGTTCAAATCCCAGAAACCACATGGTGACTCATAACCACCCATAATGAGACCTGACGCCCTCTTCTGGTGTGTCTGAAGACAGCAACAGCGTACTTATGTATAATAATAAAGAAAAGAAAAACGTAGCCCAAGCTGACTTTAAATTACTGTTCTTTGTGACCCCAGCTCCTGAGTGCTGGGGTGGCAGTGTACCCACCCTCCCCATTTTATGGTTGACTTGTGTATGTTTGTACCGTATCCCTCAGGATGGCTCTGACCTCATCCTCACTGTGTGAGAGCATCTCCTCTGCCTGCTGCCATGTGAATCTATTCCTTGGAGTAGGGTCACCTCAAGCTTTCACCTCCTTAGTTGTTGCTGTCACTGGGTAGGGTTTGGGGTACAGGGGCTAGGACTGAAGGTCTCCTGTATGCTGAAGGCGCTCTGTCATCTGGTCCCCCTGCCTGCTCAGGGGGTGCATTACCCACTGAGCCATCCCACAACCTAGGCCTTCACTGGGTATTTGCCTTTAAAAAAAATCCTATATATATGCCTTTGTGTCTGTGTGCCACATGAATGTGGATGCTAACAGAGGCCAGAGGTGTCAGATGTCCTGGAGATAGACACAGGCCATTGTGAGCCACCTGCTATAGGTGCTGGGAATCACACTCAGGTCCTCTAGAAGAGCAACACCACTGCTTTTAACCACTGAACCTTCTCTCCAGATCCTCCTTGTTTTTCAGTTCTGAGAACTCTTTATATATTGTGGCACATGCCCTTTATCAGATAGATGATCTGCCAGCACTGAGTCCCAGCCTGTGGCTTTTCTTTCCATTTTCTTTTCTTCTGTTTTAATTGAAAAGGGGTTCTCCAGACAGTGTGTGTCATCAGGCTTTTCCCCTCCCCCAACTTCTCACAGATTCTCCCCATCCCTGCTTTAAAAAAAAAGTCAATTTTATTATTTAAAATTCTACATGGGCCGGGCGTGGTGGCACACGCCTTTAATCCCAGCACTCGGGAGGCAGAGGCAGGCAGATTTCTGAGTTTGAGGCCAGCCTGGTCTACAGAGTGAGTTCCAGGACAGCCAGGGGTACACAGATAAATCCTGTCTCAACAAAATAAAACAAATTAAAATTCTACATGGGTGTATGTATATGTCTACATGTGAATGCAGGTTCCTGTGGAGGCCAGAGACATCTGACCCCTGGAGCTGAGTCACAGACGGTTACAAGATACCTGATCGCCATTTCCCATGCCCCTTTCCATGTCCTTTATGGCATCTTCTAAAGGTTTCATTTGAGGACCTGCTCGTCAATTCTGTGGTTTTCTATTTGTTGAGGTCCTGGTTTTGTTGTCGTTGTTTGGTTGGGTTTTTGTTTGGTTGGTTTTTGTTGTTGTTGTTTTGGTTTTTTGAGACAGGGTCTCATGTAGCCTAGGCTAGCCTTGAACTCACTTTCTAGCTGAAGACTGAACTCCAGCCTTTACCTCCTGGATGCTGGGAAGAGTTTATTTGACTTACACTTCCACATTAGAGTTCATCTTACAAGGAAGCCAGGACAGGAACTCAGGCAGGGCAGGAACCCGGAGGCAGCTGATGCAGAGGCTGTGGAGGGATGCTGCTCACTGCCTTGCTTCCCATGGCTTGTTCAGCTTGCTTTCTTATAGAGCCCAGGACCAGCAGTCTAGGGATGGCTCCACCCACCATAGTCCAGGCCATGCCTCAATCACTAATCAAGAAAAATGTCCCTATTGACCTTGAACTCAGGGATCCACCTGTCTCTTGCTTCCAAGCATGGGGGTTAAAGGTGTGCTGATGTCCGCTGCACCCCCATGCAGGCCTTCCTCACCTCCCCACTTACACCCCTGCAGGAGGCTCCTGATGTGTAGCTAGCCAGGCCCTCGAGCTGAGTGCCCAGGGGCAGCAGAACAGCCAGCTGCCCCACGTTTCTGGGCTACCAGAGGAGCAGGCAGAGTACAGGATGGGGCTCCATGGTAACCAGGACTAACGAGAGGGACAGAGGGAAGGAAGAGGACTGGCCTGTGGGAAGCAGCAGTGGCCAGACTCCCAGTCTTCATCCTTCCTGGGTTGAACACACCCAGAACGTTCTCAGCCTTTTTCTATTCTGCCCCATCTACCATGACGGCCTCACCCCAGCCTCGAGGACTTCCTGATGCCCGTTTCTTGCTCCCCTTGGCCCTCAAAGCCTAACGCCAAGAAGGGTGGACATGCCTGACACGGGAAGAACTTGGGTAGTGTGGAACAGGACACAGGAAATTGCTCCTGAGGCTGATAATCCTTAGAGGTGAAGGGGGTGGGGTGGGAACAACTGTCCCACTGCCCATGCAGCTGGAAGGGGACCTGACTTCATAGCCCAGGACAGCACCCAGGGTGCCCAGCTTGCCCTAAAGCTCCAGGTGACTTCCTCAGGTGCCACCTGGTCTTCAGTGTCTCTGTAGCTGTTTCCCACAGCAGGGAGAGGGGACCCTCCTCCTCCTCCAGAACCCAGAATCCTCTGCAGAAGCTTCCAGAAGCTTCAATACCACCTCACCATAAAAGCAGCCACGCACCACGGCACAGCCCACAGCCTGGCTGCCTGATGGGCTTTTGACACTAGATTTCCAGGTCTCCCTTGTGGCCAGCTGTCACCAGGTGTCACTGGGCCTCTCTAGTCCTGCTGAGTCAAGCTCCGGGCTGGAGGAGGTTGAGGACATTACCACATCCATGTCACATACTTTTTCTTTTTCTGAGACCTTTTTCTTGTAGCCCAGGCTGACCCCGAATTTGACATGTAGCCCAGGCTGACTCTCTTGCCTCCATCCCCAGAGAGCTGGGAATCACAGTTCATCAGGTTCTGGTGATGGAACCCAGGGCATGCAAGTTAGGCAAGCACCCTACAAAGGAGCCACACCCACAGCCACAGTCCTGAGCTCCCCAGGTGATTCCTGCAGGTTGTGGCTCTGAGAGTAACTGGCAAATACTCAGGGGCTCTCGTATAAGGGTTATTGTAAGTCCAGAGGTAGTGTTGTGCTCCTAACATCAGGAGAGCATCAGGGGAGTGGGGAGGGACCTCACTGGGGGAGAAGGAGGGAGAGAGAAGCCATGGCCCAGAGGCTCAGCCCCAAGTTCTCAGAAGCTGTGAGAAGCGCCCACCTCAGTACAACAGGTGACAGGAGCATTGCCCCGTCTCCCATATGCACCTCCCCCCCCACACACCCATGACAGGTGTTCTCTCGCTAAGGACAGCTCAGGACTGACTGGAGGTGTTCAGTCAAGAAGCTGTGCTTGTTCTGTGCTTGTGACTCCTCTAAGCCAAGGTTCTCACAATGGCCATACATGAGAATAGCCATGTACCCTGGAGGGGTGATACAGGCACATGGGGACATTGAGGTCCCTTGCCATGTTGGCATTAGATCAGTACTAGTGGGAAAGAACAAATCCAACTTCTGGGGCAATTTGAAGCTGAGAAGACAGGCTGACATCCACCAGCATGGGCATTTGGCTAGCTCAGGTCCTTCGCCATCCAGAAAAACAATTCAAGGTCTCCTCTGGCTGCTATCTCCAGGGGCTCCCATACCTCCTTTGTCACCATCAGAGGAGACAGCCCTGCCCCTTTGCTCAGAGGGCAGAACCTGGACATAGGGCCATTGGCAGCTCAGGAAGTAGTTTGTTGGGATTCGTGGGAGGTGATGAACAGTTAAAAGGGATGTCGTCGGCCTTTGGAAGGTACCAGGGAACCCCTAAAGAAAATCGGGCATCAAGGGGAGGAAAAATTATGATCACATATGTGCACACATGTATGTGAAAGCATCTGTTCCGTGCCCCAGGGAAGGGGCAGGGTTGGGGGGAAGTGATGTAAGATGCTGTGTTGTGAAGCTGGAGACTACAGCAAGAGCCCTACTCCAGCCCCAAAGCACTTCTGCCCATCCCGGTTCACGCCTGGAGACAGACATGGCAGGCAGGCACAAAGTGCTGGCCCAGGAATGCCCGCTTCACATGAGGACCTGGGGCTCAAGCTGGGGCAGGTCCCATGCTGTCTGGGGAAGGTGGAACATGGGCTATCCTACCCACCTGTCCACTTCTGTTGGAATTCTGAAGAACATTTAATCCATTTCCTTTCTCTGTGGCCTTAACAAGCCAGGGTCTGAAACTTCACTGCATTTTTTTTTTTTTTTTTTTTTTTTTTAGTGATGATTCAAAGTAGGGGTGTGAGTACCTGTGTATCCACCGCAGGAATTCTACTTTCCTGCCCTGGACTCAGTTTCCCCTTATAATCATTCGGAAATATACACATCCCAGGGGTGTGGAGACCTGAGGCTGGTAGAGTGGTCACACACTAAAGGCTTGCAACAAAGAATTGAGCAAGGCAGGTGCGTGGGGCATTGAGGAGGGTCCCATGAGAGAGCCATTAGGACACAGGGCTGGAAGCCACACCTGGGTATTGAAAGGGTGTAGGTGTATGGCTCAATGGTGAATACTTGCTGGATGTATGGAGGAGGGGCATGGGGGAGCCATGACATCAAAAACATAAAACTAAAGATGGCTAGGCATTGGCCCCAAGCTTGCAATCCCAGAACTTGGGAGATAGGGGCCAGAGAATCAGGGTTCAAGGGCAGCCTGGGTGGACTACAAGAGACCCTATCTCAAATAATGATATAGGGAGTGGGGATGCGGCAGCTCGAGGCCTCTGAGTCTGCACCCTCAGGTCCTCTGCCAGCTGGGGTAGGCCGGGGGCACGTGGCCAGTCGAAATGCCATAACCCAGCAGCGGGGAAACCCGGGAGTCACAATGCCACCTGAACCTCCCAACTGCAGCGACGAACCGGAGGCGTTACCTCTGCATCTCTGCACAGGAGGCGGAGCCGGGCGCCCCTTTTCCTTCCACAGAGCCGGGGACAGCCGGCCGATGCCCAAACTTTGCCCGGTGCCCGGAGCGCGGCTGCGGTGGGGGGAGGGGGGCAGGGAGGTGAGGCGGCAGGGGTTGTGCCTGAGCCCTGGGCAGGCTGCGGGGCGGAGCGGCCCGGGCGGCACCGCCCTCCAGGTGCCGGGCGGGGGCCGAGGCAAGCGCCGCTGCAGGCAGAGCAGGCCGGGCCATGACCCCCGCGGCCCACGGCTGCAGGCGCGTCGCCTGGTGTCCCTCACGGCTGCCAGCGTCCGCGCCCAGAGCGCCCCAGGAAGCGGTGAGTGTGCGCGCGCCGTGCGCGCCACGGCGGACGCACCGGGTTTTGGCGACCTGGAATAGGGAGGGACCCAGGACGAGGGACCCCAGGATCGTGGAAATCTGGGACGAAGGGGACCCCGAGGTGGGGAATCCGAGGTGGTGGAGACCCGGTTGGGGAACCCGGGAGGGTAGGGAGCACGGGGTGGGGTGGAGACGGGGGAGAGGTGGCCTGTGGAGACCCCAAGGTGGTGGGGACTCCGGAGTGATGGGGGACCCTTTGGACCCTGGCGTCCCACAACTTCCTGTAGACTTCGCTGATCAGCTCGGCCTCCTCTGGCCGCGTGTCTGACATCGGGCGGGGGCGTGTCCCGCGCGTGGCAGCCTCAGGCCCCTCTTTGCACCCGGCCGGGTTGTCAGGTTGCCGAGCAGTCGGGCAAGGTGGGGGCAGGAGGCCTCGTGAGGAACCGCTTCCCTCCACCAAGTGTTTCCAATGTATTATTAATGAGCTGCCTCGCTTAGGGGCGCCCAGTACATCAAAGCAGCTTCGCGACCGCAAAGGGCGACCCGCTCGAAGCAGGCACTTCTCTTGGCAGGGCTGGCCCTGGCAGATCTGGGGAGGGCGCTTATTAAAAAGAGGACCCGCAGCTCCCCTTGGGGACTCTGAGGACAGGAAGGACTTCTGGCCTTTGCCAAGAGAACAGTGCAGCGTAATGTAGGAGTCGTTCCCGAGAGAGTAGAGAAATGTTAGCACTTGCCCTGTTTTACAGACAAGGAAACTGAGTCCCAGACTGCTTCTCCTGAGTGACAGACTCTGGTGTCTCTCTCCAGCCTGAGACACTTCTCTGGTTGTGCTAGCAGCAGAAAGCACCTCTTGCCTATCCAGATCCCTTTCCTAGTCAGGACACAATGTCGCCTGGTCCCCTTCGTGGTGCCCCCTCCCTCAGGTCTGGGTCCTCTGCACAGGAGAAAGGCTGTGTATTTATGGAAAGACTTAATCCCTCCACCAGCCCCAAGGCTGTGGAAAGCTGTGTCTAATCTGTCCCTGGAAGGCCTCAGCTGGTGGGCACACACTAGGCCGGAGTGTGCATCCCCTAGGGAGGTGTAGGTCACTCGGGAGACTTACAAAGCAACTCGTCCTCCTGGGCTGAGATGTGAGTGCTTAGCCAGCAGTTGGCCTGTGCCAGACCTGCTCCTGAGCTGGCTGTCTTCACACTCACACAACGCTCTAACCAAAGTTGCCTCTTGTCCCCATTTTAGAGGCAGGAAACTGAGGCAGGAAGGTTGATAAGTCCAGGTGTTAGCCCCTAAGGCAGCAGGAAATGGCTCTCACCTTGGGGGTTAGGAGGAGAAGCTAGGCCAGGCCTGTAAAATCATGGGAAATAAGCCCACCATAGAGACTAATAGGTGATAGCCCACTCAAGAGAAATCCACTTTGCGTGTCAATCTCCCCACATAGCCATGGTCTCCCGCTAGTAGCCACCAAAGTCACAGTATCCTTCTCCCTGTCCCTGGGCTCAATCATTCAGAAAGAGAAAATTGTTTAATTTCATTTTGTGTGCATGATTGTTTTGCTGGCATGTATGTCTGCCCCCTGCACATGCCTGGTGCCCTTTGAGGGCCTTGGAGCCTGTGGAGATGGAGTTACAGGTGGTTGTGAACCACCATGGGGTGCTGGGACCAGAATCCTGGTCCTCTGGAAGAGAAACGCTCTCAGCCACTGATGGACCCATCTTCTCCTCACACCATCCCACCCTCCCAAGTTCAAGCCTCACTGTTATAGGAAACATATGGATACTTTGTTGCGCTGTTATACTTTGTTGAGCCAGGGGCTTTATTGTTTAGCAGATGTTTTTAATGGAATGTAAGCAGCAAAGTGGAGCATAGATATTCCCAAGCGGCCCAGAGCAGGCAGCAGGCTGGTGGGAAGCCAGGGTTAGCCCCGGGTGGGGTCCCGGGTGGGGTTTCCACGATTGTTGGCCCTCTCTAGCTTCCCTGAGGCTCTCTGGTTGGCTGTCTGGTCTTGAGGGGAGGTACCCCAAGGCTAGCATCTATTCTCAGCATGGTGCTGGAGCTGGAATTGAAGGAATTCTAATCCTGCTGCACCAATCAAGTGACTTTGCTAAAGAAGGAAGAAACCCAGAGTCGGGTGTGCCCAGCCGGAAGCAGCTTCCCGTGGGAGCTTGGGAAACAGTTAACAGACCAGGTTGCCCTGCCCTGCCTCCCCCAGCCTCTCGCACACCTAACAAACAGTCACATTTCTCCATTCTGACTGCCCCTGCCCAGCCTGCTTCTTAAAGGATGGCTTTGTTAAGGAGGTGGGGCAAAGTGCCACTGTGAGTCAGGTTCTCTTGGCTGGCAGAGGGCACTGGGCAGAGACCACGGTGAGGGGTGCTCCCAGCCTAACTGCCTGCTATTCAGTCTTCCACTCGACGACAGCTGATACCGCCCTCAGGACTATGGCTAACGTAGCCAAGGTTCCATAGGAGGAACCAAAAGAGGGTCTATCTCAGGCCAACTACAGCTTCATACTGAATCACACAGGATGTACGTTTCCCACCCGGGACCCAGGCATCCTGCCTTCAGTCTGGAGTCTGACACTTCATCCCTCAGCAGCTCTGGATTTCTGTGGCCCTGGAGCCCAATCCCCTCTCCACCCCCCCCACCCCCAGGCCAATGCCTGCCTTCGAAAGCAGGTGCACATCATGATGAAGTCTGACTTTTTTTTTTTTTCTGAGTGTTGCAAACCTGTGGAAGGCAGGTGGAGAAGTGACTTCCGATGTAATTAGTCTGCAAGGCCCAGAGAAGCCCTCGCTGCCCTCTTTCCCAGGTTCCTCTCAGAGCCTTGGCCTTGGGTGAGCCATCTCTTCCTCACCCCTGCTCAGGAGGGAGTAGACCCTGCAAGAGGAAGTAGGTCTGCCTGCTTGTCACTGGGGAGGATCTGGGGACCATTTGGTGATGAGGTTTTATGTCTCCCAGCCCATTGTTCTGAAGGGACTGTAAACAGAGCCCAGTTTCTTCTAGGGAAGCTCTTCACCCTACAAAGGTGTAAACTGAGAGACTTCAGGCCCAGGTCCCCTCCTGCTCTTCAGGACAACAAGCAGTCAGTCTGTCCCTTCCCTCTGCGTGCTTGCTGCCACTGCACTAACTGAACCGAGAACAGGGCTGAGGGATGGGTGACCTGTGACCCCACACCTCAGTAAGAGGAGGAGGGAGTTCTCTTGAGACCAGGTCTCACTTGGCCCACTCGGGCCTCAAGCTCCCTATGGAGCTGGTGCTAGCGCTCAATTCCTTATCATCGTGGAGCCTGTGGGCTTACAAGGGTATCTATGCATGTCTATCTATGCGTGCTTTTGCATGTGTGTGGGCAGACATGCGTGGGGGGGGGGGAATCCATAGACATGTGCGTGCACGGGCACATGGATGCCTGAGGTAGATGTCAAGAGTCTTCCATTGTTCTTCAGCTTCATTCATCAAGGCAGGATCTCTCAATCAAAGTCAGAGCTTACGGATGTGCTGGCCAGCTGGCTCCGAGGCTCCCTAGCCTCTGCTCTGAGCCCGGTGGGGATCTGAACCCTGCTCCCTCCCCTGTCCCCCCCACTCAGCCTCAAAGCAGGTCCCACTCAAAGCCGCTCTTCTCCCTCACCCCCCCTCCCACCACCCCTACCCCCTTGACTCCTTTTCTGGGACATCCTAGACAAAGACATCAACACCCTCACTGTTCTGTGCTCTGTTCTGTGCTCTGTGGGGTGGCTGGGACCAACTCCCAACTGACAGGACAGGAGGAGCCAGGCTCCGAAGTGGGAGTGTGCACCCGTGTGCCCCTTTGCAGTGAATGGACCCCTGCTGAGCTGACTGACAAGCTGGGCTTAGGGGGATCCTGATCTCAAGTGTTGGGCTTACAGGCGGTGCCTGCAGGGCAAGCACTCCTCCACTCTCACATCTCCTTAGGGATGCCACCTTCACAACCCTCCTCACCCACGTTCTCCTGACCTTCCTACCACGCTTTCCTTAGAACTCAAGGAACTGATCAATATGAGCCCCGGGTTTTAAGATACCCTGTTCCGCCCACCCTGCCGCTGTGGGTGTCTCCTGTCTGTCGGTTTGACACTTGCAGAGCCAAGCGTCCTGTCTGCCTGTGTTAACCAAACAGCAATTGCTCCAGACTTGGAGAACCTGTATGTGTGTACTGGGGTGACTCACATGAGCCTGGCAGGGGGCTGTATCAACAAAACCCACCCCAGCATGGGTGTCAGCTCTTAAAAGCTGGTGGCGCACGCCTTTAATCCCAGTACTCAGGAGGCAGAGGCAGGCGGATTTCTGAGTTCGAGACCAGCCTGGTCTACAAAGTGAGTTCCAGGACAGCCAGGGCTATACAGAGAAACCCTGTCTTGAAAAACAAAAGCAAGCAAACAAACAAACAAAAGCTGGGATGCATGTGGCTGGAGAGGGTTAGAGGTTAAGAGCACTGATTGTTCTTCCAGAGGTCCTGCGTTCAATTCCCAGCAACCACATGGTGGCTCACAACTGCCTGTAATGGAAAGCCCCAGAGCCTGGTGCAAAGCAGTCCTTCCCACTTACATGTCCTGGGGGAAGGAGGGACCTTGGGAATCTGGTGGGTTTGGGGTACTTCCTGAGACTTCTACATTTCCTGAGTGTTAAGGAGCCTCCCTCTGGGTCCGCACAACACCAGGCTGCTGGCCACTAAAGTGACCCACTTTGGGGAAGGTCACAGCACCCTTCATATCCTAGCCCACCCAGCCAGGCACAGAACCCTGATTCTCCTATCTCAGGTCTGCTGAGTCCTGTGGGCTGAGGCTGACCCCAGATCCCAGCTCTGTGGCTCCCAGGAAGCGGGGTGGCCTTGCAAAAGAAGGCGTCAAAGGTGGAGTGAAGATGGCTCCCCCTCCCCCGCCTCCTGCTCATATTGATCAGTTCCTTGAGTTCTAAGGAAAACATGGTAGGAAGGTCAGGAGAACGTGGGTGAGAACTTTTCTAATTCTCCATGGACTAGGGACACAGCCTGGTATAGTTCAATCCATTCCAAGAATGCGGCTCAGTGGTATAGCAGCTATGCCTGCTATGCACAAGGTCCCCCATTCACTCCCCAGCATCACAGGTAGACGGGTCAGTGACTAGAAACCCTGAAAATCAGCAGGGCAGGGGTTGTGGTAATGGAAAGGTTACCCGCAATGGTAGGTGTCACCGGGTCCCCACCTTCTGAGGCCCTTACAACAGTTGCTTCCATGCCCTTAACCCTGACCAACCTCACCTGAACTTTCCTGGACAGCAGCCCTCTGCCCTTCGGCACAGTATTCAGCCCAGATGTGGTCAGCAGGCACTGTGACCTCACAGCCAGCTTGTCTCAGCACCCCTTCCTGTTGTGTGCCCAGCTGGCCAAGTAGGGGCTTGGCCACATGGGCCAGTACAATGCCATTCCCCTGTCCTCTCTGAGTCCTCTCCTCTCTTCACAGGCCCGCAGAGGCGACGCCATGGGGCTGAAGCCCTCGTGTCTGAAAGGTAAGGCAGACTGTGGGGTTGGGGGCTGGGCTGGGGTGGAGATCGGACAGGGAGACCCAGAGGCCTGGGGCGCTGGCCTAAACTGATGGGTTACGTGTTAAGGCAGTCCGCGTATACAGTCGGATGCTATAAGTGCTGGCTGTGCTCCTGTGACCCCCACTCCTCCAGTCCTTCCTTCACCAGAGGTCAGTACCCCAGGGCTTTAACTTCCTCCTTAGAGGGAAAAGTCCCGGAAAAGAGGGTACCTGGTGAGGGGAAGCCAGGCATGGCTCTGGGAGTTGTCTTCCAGGACACTCTGGATGACTGTCATCGCGTGGGCAAAAGGTCAGCTTGGCTAGTTCTGTGTTAGAAAGCACAAGAAGAGCACAGAGTCAGAGGGTTGAGTAGAGGTGGCTCAGATCTCTGGTCTTTTTGTTTTTTTAAAGATGTATTTATTTATTTTATTTTTGTGAGTACACTGTCGCTGTACAGATGGTTGTGAGCCTTCATGTGGTTGTTGGGAATTGAATTTTTAGGACCTCTGCTTGCTCTGGTCAGAACCCACTTGCTCAGTCCCTGCTCGCTCCAGCCCAAAGATTTATTGATTATTATACATAAGTACACTGTAGCTGACTTCAGGCGCGCCAGTAGAGGGCGTCAGATCTCGTTACAGGTGGTTGAGAGCCACCATGTGGTTGCTAGGATTTGAACTCAGGACCTTCGGGAGAGTGGTCTGCGCTCTTAGCCGCTGAGCCATCTCGCCGGCCCCTCCCCCCCCCCAGATCTCTGTTCTGATATCCAGAAGGAACCCAAGGCACCACAGCCCCCATGAAAGACACCCAACGCCTTCTGAGGTCCCCCTGTGGCACAGGCATGGTCCCTACCCTTACCTCTGAGCCTTGAGGTCCAGACCCGCCCTGGACAGCCCTGCTGGTACCCCAGGCACAGCGTAAGTGCGCGTCATCATTTGGCCTGGCGAGGGCGCCATCTGTCCCTGTAGCTCTCACAGGCTGCGGGGCCATGCCACGCTTACCCCTCACTGTCCGCTGTGTATTCTGATGGCTGATGCCAAACACAAACTCACTATACCCCACGTGCTCAGCCACTGGCCTGACAGACACCAGGTTCTCCTCCCTGCCCGCCCCAGGCTCCTCTCCTCAGCCTTAGTTCTGGGTTCCCCAACCTGCCCAAGGCTCTGGAGACCTGACCAGTGGCCTTGATTTCCTTGTCCATAAAGTGGGATCGTGACAGGCTGTGGGTGTTCAGGAGTACCAGGCTCCCAGCCCTCAGACCACCCCTGGGGTACAGCTCGTGTGGTTATACCTAAGACCTTCTGCTCCCTGGGCCTTCCAGCCCTTTCTCTGAGGTCTTTGGAGACCTAAGGTCTCTGGGTATAGGCTAAAGCATTCATCGGTTGCGGTTAACATGAACAAGATGAGCTAGACCCTGATGGCACACTCTTCTAATCCCAGTCCCTGGGACACAGAGGCAGGTAGATCTCTGAATTGGAGGCCAGCCTGGTCTACAGAGTGAGTTCCAGGTCAGCCAGAGCTACACAGAGAAAAAAAAAAAAGATCTCAAAAAAAAAACAAACAAAACAAACAAAAATAGCAAAAAAGCATAAATAAGCCAGGCGTGGTGGTGCACGCCTTTAATCCCAACATCCGGGAGGCAGAGGCAGGCAGATTTCTGAGTTCAAGGCTAGCCTGGTCTACAAAGTGAGTTCCAGGACAGCCAGGGCTATACAGAGAAACCCTGTCTTGAAAAACCAAAATAAAAAAGGCATAAACAAGATGAACTTCTAGGAAGACAGAGTGAATCTCTGCCCCTCCCCCACCCTCCCCTCTGCACATACCCCCTGCTCCCAAGAGAAATGAAGAGGATGGGAAGGAGTGGATGGCCATGTCTCCTGAGCTTTCTCTCACTTTGTGTGGGGCGGGGCAGGTTTAAGACAGCACCCCATTGGCCCAACTGAGGTCTCATGCCTTGGCCTGGGCAGGTGGGGCATCTTGACTGACAGCTCCACCAAGGGGGCTAGCAACAGGAGTACCTGCGAGGCTTGCAATATGGCCCGGATGTTGGAGGAGCCCTTACTGCACTCAAGGGCTGCCTGTCTCTGGGACTCATGGGGAGCAGGTGAATGAGTGCCCACATGTGGAAGTGGCTGAACGTGGGACAGCTGGTGGCAGAGGGGTTAAAGTCTAAGTGGGCCCTTCTTTTGCTGTGGCTGTGAGTCTTAGCCTCACCATGGCTGTGGGCCCCTCCCCGTTATGTTGATGGCTCTTCTGCTCACCATGGCAGTGAATCCTCCCCTCTACTGCGCCCAGTGCAAACAAAGCCTGTGATGTCACTTTTCTGTAACCATCCAGAACAGACATAACCTTCACCCTGAGGACCAGCAAGGGCACAGTTTATTATAGAATATCACTGTGGGCCACTGCCCCCTGTCGGGACATCTTACCTCTCTACATTGCCAACAACTCTGATGCCTTGTGCACGTGGACCCCAGGCTTCTAAGAGATTCTCACACATCATTCTCACACTCTTTCGCCTGGCTGTGTTCACCGGGCATTGCAGTTTCCCGGCTCAGCGTGTTGTGGCATGTGCCTCTGTGTGGAAGGATTAGATGACGTCCGTAGTGTGGATTTTCAGTCGGCTTCATGTTACTGCCACAAAACACCTGAGATAAACAGCTTACAAAGACGAAAGGTTTATCATGGCTCAAGTTGTTCCATTCTCGGGCCCGTGGGAACAAACAGGTGTGATTGTGTTTGGTGAGTGTTAAGAATGAGATGCTGCGCTCATAACATTTAGGAAATTAGAAAGGTGGGGTCATGGGATGGCCAGTTGGCTCAGTGGATAAGAGCACTGACTGCTTTCCCGAAGATCCTGAGTTCAAATCCCAGCAACCACATGGTGGCTCACAACCACCCGTAATGAGATCTGACTCCCTCTTCTGGTGTGTCTGAAGACAGCTACAGTGTACTTATTTATAATAATAAATAAATCTTTGGGCTGGAGTGAGCAGGGACTCAGCAAGAAGGGTTGACCAGAGTGAGCAGAGGACCTAAATTCAATTCCCAATAGCCACATGAGGGCTCACAACCACCTGTACAGCTACAGTGTACTCATATACATAAATAAATCTTGAAAAAAAATAAAAAAGAAAGAAAGAAAGGTTGGGCCAGAGGTCAGGGTCTTAGTATATCCCTCAAGAGCATGTCCTCAATGGCATAACTTCCCACTGGGCTTGCTTTTTACAAATGTCCCAATGGGCTGGGGACCAGGACTGTGACACATGGACCTTATGGGATACTTAAGATCTTACTAGGCATATACATGTAATCCCACTACTTGTGAGGCTGAGGCAGGAGGATTTCTGCAAGTTTGTAGCCAGCCTGGGCAATATAGTGAGTCCCAGGCCAGTCTGGGCTGTACTGTCACCCTAGTAAGAAAGCAATAGACCCATCCATGGTCAGGATGGGATGTGTTTTATTTTTCTCCCATCTGTCAACGAGGATGTCTGAGATAGTTCAACCCCAGGACACAGACCAGTTCTCCAACAGGACACACCTCCACCCCACACTACCACAAGCCTAAAAGCCACATTGCACCAAGGGCCCCTGGGGCAGGAACTTTGTAAAGGACCCTTCGAGGCAGTACCTCGTGTACAATTTTCATTGTGTGCTTTGGGTGTGTTAGACTTGCCCTGCCCTATGTCACTCAGCCTTGGTCCCTGGAGGTGATGAAGCCATTCCACAGAGGTCTGGGAGTGACTCAGGTCATGGACTGACAGACAGAGGACCCCGAGACTCCTCACTGTGTACTTGTATCAAGCCCCAAGGCTGACCCCACCAGCCTAACCCAGCCCCTCCTCCACCACTGTGGAGTCTGCGCGCGCGCTCTCTCTCTCTCTCTCTCTCTCTCTCTCTCTCTCTCTCTCTCACACACACACACACACACACACACACACATGCACAGGACACACAGCCTAGTCACAACTCAGTTTTCTGTGTGGCTGGCTCCAGTGTAGCCACAGGTGTGGCTCAGTGTAGTACTGTGTGCTCTGTTTTGTTTCCTTGAGACACTGTCTCTACATGTAGCCCAGGATAGCTTCAAGCTCTATATAGCCAAGGATAACCTTGTGTCTATACTGTTGCTTTGGTAGGTAAGTCATATAGGATATTTTGGCTTTGTGATGGTGATGATGATGATGATGTTGATGTTGGTGGTGGTTTATTTGGATTAAACCCCAGGGATCTGAATGGTAAATGACAGTAAATTGTTAAGTTTTACTTGGTGTAGCCTGGGAAAGGCTCTTTTCTGTGAATTCTGTATAGATGAAGTCATTTGTCTCCAAGACAAGGAAGGTAAAGCCCAGGGAGGGAGTCCAGTGTGTGACTCTGGGCTCAGAGTTCTCAGGGAAAATCGAGACATCCTCCACCCAGCCACACTGTGGGCCGAGTACCCTCTAGAGAGTTCTACGGAGTTCCACAGGGAGATTCTGGTGAGGGCTCACTGAGAGTATCAGCCCCTTAGAGGACGGCGCCCTCAGAAATTTGCAGCTGTTATGGTGACAGTCTCTGGAGAAGAAGGATCGTGAGCCAGGGGTTAGCCTGGGCTATGCAGTGAAATCCTATGGAAAAAAACCAATCAATCAATCAATAAATAAGTAAATAAATAAAGTCTGGGCTGGTGAGATAGCTTAGCAATTGAGAGCACTTGTTCTAACAACCGCTTTCCAACTGGTTTGGATTCCCAGTACTCATATGGTGGCTCACAATTGTCCCTAACTCCAGTTCCAGGGGTCCAACATCGTCTTCTAACCTCTGGCAGCACAGATGTACCCAAAAGCAAAACACTCATACCCATAAAATAGACAAATAATTCATACAGATAAAATATACAATTACTCTTTTTTGGTTCTGTTTGGGTTTTTTCCCTTGCCTGAGGCCAGGCCATAAACAACCTGTGACAGGCAAGGTAAGACTTAGACATACATTTGGGACTTTCTTGGATTTGGGGATTTTTGTTTTGTTTGTTTTGTTTTTTTGAGACAGGGTTTCTCTGTGTAGCCCTGGCTGTCCTGGAACTCACTTTGTAGACCAGGCTGGCCTCGAACTCAGAAATCCA
>NC_034609.1:43770868-43807875 GCF_900095145.1 Mus pahari | reverse complement strand
AAGATAATATATTTCTTTTTAAAAGACTCATCTTATTTATTTATTTATTTATTATACATAAGTACACTGTAGCTGTCTTCAGACACCCCAGAAGAGGGCATCAGATCTCATTACAGACGATTGTGAGTCACCATGTGGTTGTTGGGATTTGAACTCAGGACCTCTGGACGAGCATAGCATCTATTTTCAATTTGTGTGTGTGTGTGTGTGTGTGCACACGCGCGCGCGCATGTGCATGTGTGAGTTCAGATGAGGCCAGAAGAGGGCGTCAGATCCCCTGCAGCTAGAGCTCCAGGTGATTGTGAGCTGTCTGATGGGGTGCTGTGAACCCAATGGCGGCCTCAGGTCCTCTCTCAGGTCCTCTGTAAGAACAGCAAGAGTCCCTTCTCACCAGCTTCCCACCCCCAAGGACTAACTTCACAATGGCACACCTTGGCTCCTATATTGTCCCCCCACCTTAGTGACCCCTGCTCCCCACACCTGCCCTTCCCCCACCCCACCTTTCCCCCATCTCCAGGTCTTTGCTCCTGCTTGTTCCTCTGCCTGAGACACAGGTCTCCAGACCAGGGTGGCTCCAGTGTCAGTCAGTCAGTCCAGCCCAACATTGGGGTCCCTCACAGCTCCTCAGCTTCTCTCCTTGTACCCGCTTTGGTCTGCAGCCTGGACTGTATGTTCACATAGCCGTGTGTGTCTCTTCTTAGGGCTCCCTCACGGCAATGGCCTAGAGTGGCTACTCGGTACACTTGTTGGTAAAAGACAGCCTGCCCCAGTTTACAACCCTGGTCTGGGCTCCACCACCACCACCACCACCACCACCCACACACACACATACCCTAGCAGGCAGGCAGTCTCCTGGAATCCCTGTTCTAGGCTTAGATACACCCAGATCCCTACACCATGGTGGTGGCATTGCCAGCCATTGAGGCTGGGGACTCCCCAGTCCCTCGGAAGCTGGAAGACACCATTTTATAGATGGAGACATTAAAGGCCAGGAGGCCAGGGAGTTTGGTCCTTGCAGGTGTATCAGCTGAGGATCTTTGATGATCTCACGCTAGATTTGAGGGGCGCTATCTGCAATCTAAACCCAGTGATTGGCATCTGTGTGGCAGAGGGATGAACAGGATGGCCACGAGAAGCTGCAGCAGAGACTGCAGACATGGGAGTGGGCCACTTGGAACCAGGAGAGGTAGGAAGGAGCCGCCCCTAGGCCTCCCTAGAGTTGCTGGCCCCAAAACCACCTCTGCTATGGTCTGGTGGCCTCCAGAGCCATAAAGTGGGACATAAAGTCCCACTGTCTCAGTCACACAGTTTGTGGTCATTTGTTAAACAAGCCTTGGGACGCTTGGCCTGTGCTGGAGGAGAAAAAAAAAGAATGTCAGTCAAATGGAGCCCAGTCCATCTATCAAGCTGGTCAGCCAGTCTGTGACCTCCTGGGAGTTCACAAGGAAGAAGGTGAGGAGGGCCATATCTCTGTTGTCATAGCTCCTAAGGCAACACTTCACAATCTATAGGTTGTGACCCTTTGGGAGGGGGGGTCACACATAAAACCATCAGAAAACATAGACATTTACATTATAATTTAGTACAGTAGCTAGATTCCAGTTCTGGAGCGACACCAAGAATAATTTTATGGCTGGGGGTCACCACAGCATGAGGAACTGTGTTAAAGGGTCACAGCATTAGGAAGGTTGAGGACCACTGTCCTAGGGAACAGGAGAGAGAGGAGGGTGACCTCTGGAGAAAGTACTGGCCAGCATGGCAGGCACGCCTCTCCTCAGCTTTTGGAGGGGGACTCCCTCGGAGCTAAGCCTCTTAGCTCTGAAAGCCAGACTCGAAGGCTCTAGAAGAGGAAAGGAAGAGGGAGAGCCAGCCTCAGCCCCAGCCCTACCCCTAGCCATGGCCTACTGATTAAATCCCCTCAGGACCACCAGCCAGCAAGAGTCGCCTGGGCTAGCGAGCACTTAGACCCCAAGACCTGACATGAGCAGTGTGCTGAACTGCTGTGGGTAGGCAAATCCAGCAAAGCACCTCCCATTTCTCCTGCCCACTTTATTTTTATTTATTTATTTATTTATTTATTTATATTTTGCTCAAGGGATCCCCAGATAGTTGGTACCCCCACTCAGAACTTTCTAGCCCAAGGAAGCAAAGCTTTGGCAAACAGAGTGTCTTGGGGGTCAGCTGCAGCCTGGCTTCCCAGCAGATGGGCCTGGTGTTGTGTGCTGCGTCCCAGCTATTCTTAATCCTCCACTATAAACAATAATGTGTAATTATACATGTGTGTATATGTAGCTTTTATATATGTACAATCTATGTAGATTCAACCTTATAGGTTTAGTACAGTGTGCTACCGTTGTACAAACAGAAAATAGCCAATGCTCTAGGCTAACAAGCTTTTGATTTCCGGACAATGGTAAACCGGGGTACACATCTTCCGAAGCGGGCAGCACAACCAAAGACCTCCAAATGCAAATTATATGTGCATGTATGTGTATGTGTGTTTATATGCATTTGTACATGCTTATATGTGTATTATGTATGTATATGTGTATGGCTGGGTGGCGTGGCGGCTCATGTCTTTAATCCCAGCAGCACTCAGAAGGCAGACAGACAGGTTTGTAAGTGCAAGATCTGCCTGGTGTATGTGTTTATAATAATGTATATGTATGTGTTTATATGTATATGTGTTTATACATGTATGTATACGTTTATATGTGTATATATATTTCTATAAAAAGACCGATGTTAAGGATGTAGGTCAGTTGACAATTCCAGCATTCATCAGGTGGAGGCAGGAGGATCAGAAGTTCAAGAACATCTTCA
Organism: Mus pahari; assembly: GCF_900095145.1. NCBI lineage: Eukaryota > Metazoa > Chordata > Mammalia > Rodentia > Muridae > Mus > Mus pahari. The sequence continues at coordinate 43,805,052 of NC_034609.1, read as the reverse complement.
GCTGTATAGAAAGTTCTAGTCCACCCAAGGTGGTCAGCACAGAGACCTGAAGACTGATCCAGATTTCCTTCTAGAACCTTCAGTACAGAGCCTGCCCAGGCAGCCCCAGCCCAGGCTGATCTAGGAGTGCTGTGATCTCGAAAGCCTGTTTGAAACTCGGGGAGTACATGACGATCGATCGATCGATCCAGCCCCATCCCATCATGCCCCGGGGCCAAGTCCAGCCCCCTGCCGCACTCTAGGACTTAACCCTTCTCGCCAGTACTTAAGCTAAGCCTCAGCAGTGCCTGATGCCCTCAGGAATTAGGGCGCCCGCCCCAGTAGCAGGGAGCAGATGCCCTCTGTAATCGCCCGTGCCATCCCCACTCCACCCTGCCGGAGCCGCTTAGTAAGGACCCTCCTCACCCCCAGCTTGGAGCCCCTCAAGTCAGAAGTTAGCACCACGCTGGCTGTTTTTCTGTCCAAACACAAGCAGGGTCAGGAGGCAGGCCAGTCATTCCCTGCACTGCCCCTTTTAAAAGGGGCCAGGCGTGGTGGTACAGGCCCTTAATGCCAGCACTCAGAGGCAGAAGCCGGTTGGCTGAGCAGGGCTAGTTTGAGACCAGCAGGAACCGCACAGAGAAATGAGAGTTCTCTCTGTATTCCGTGACAGCTTGGTGCATGTGCACAGTGTGTCTTGGGCCTTCGTCTGTCCTTGACAGCTTCAGAGCTTTGTCAAGTGACTCCTGGCAATTGAACCTGGTGCTCCCCACCCTCGTACACCACATGGCAGACAGAAGGTACCAATAGACATCTCTCTTTCTCATTTGGCCAATTTGATGGTGGAAAATGCCTTCTTGTGGGGAACTCTGCTTTTCTTTTCTTTTCTTTTCTTTTCTTTTCTTTTCTTTTCTTTTCCTTTCTTTTTCTCCTTTTTTTCTTTCTTTCTTTTTAATGAGCGTGGGTCCAGGCAGGCCTCCAGCTCACAGCCCTCTGCCTCAGCTTCTTGAGTGCTCTGAGTCTTGCTTCCTTCCCAGAGAGAGAGGGAACTTCCTCACAACACACAGCAAGTGGCGGGTACCCTGGAGGCAGTGGGGGCCCCCTCGGGTGTGTTGGGGGGGTGCTGTAGCCCCTTATGTGGCTCCAGCCTTCATAGAGTGTGATGGGCTGTGGCAAAGACAGGAAACCAACAGCTGTCAGGTGCCTGCTCCAAGCCATGAACACATTCTGGGCCATTACCAAGAGCAATGACACATGAGTGTGCGCACACTGACATACACACACGCACACACACAAATACATACACACACATGCACGCATGCATGATCAATTTTCTTTCTTTTTTTTTCTTTTTTCTTTTTCCCGAAACAGGGTTTCTCTGTATAGCCCTGGCTGTCCTGGAACTCACTCTGTAGATCAGGCTGGACTCGAACTCAGAAATCTGCCTGCCTTTGCCTCCCGAGTGCTGGGATTAAAGGCATGCGCCACCACTGCCCAGCGATCAATTTTTCTTGAAGCATAATTTACTTTATAACCCTGGCTAGCCTGGAACTTAACTTCATAGCCTAAGACAGCCTAAAATTCAACAGCCCACCTCTAGCCTCAGTCTCCCAAATGCTGGAATTGTATAGATTATACCTGTGATTCCCAACCAAGGTTGGTGTGTATGTGTGTGTGTGTGTGTGTGTGTACGTGTGTCCCACAATGAGAATGTGCCAGATGTCAGAGAAACACAAGCCCCACAGGATGCTGTGATGCACACACTGTCAGCAGGCAGGAGGCTGAGGCAGAAGGATCCAGAGTTCAAGGCCCAAACAGCAGAACAAAGCCTTATCTCAAGAAATAAACACATGAAGTGCGACAGGACCATCCTCCTGCCTCACTTGGACGGACGTTGAGTGCACACTATTGACTCAGAGATGTCAGACGTGAGCCCTGAGTCCGGCTTTGCTTGTTTCCCGTGACTAAGCTCTTACGGAGAAAGGACCACAGTTGCTTGGGGATGAGGCCAGGGCTGGACTCTGTGAGCTCTCTCACACAGCCGAGAGACCCCAGCCTTCCCTGAGAGTCCTCCAGGGCGGCAGGAACTGGTTGCTGGATGTATGTACGTACAGGCATGCAGGCAGGAGGTCAGCCCTTAGCCTGAACTCTCTCAGCCTCTTCACAGGCTCCTCCCAGTGCGAGCTCCAGCTGCAGGCCCCTGACGCAAGCAGGAGCTTTTCCCTTAATTGAAAAGAGATTTTAAACCATCTCTGTCGGGCCCAGGCCCACTGTGAAGAGGTAAAAAAAACGGCCAGAGCCATCAGCCGTTACATCTGTAGTGACACTAGGCTTCGCCGATGGTTGGTGTTATAAACAGAGAGAAGAAAAGTGAACAGCGGCTAGATGTCGAGCCTTAGCATTCTCTGTCTGCCCCGCCCCCTGCTTCCTGCCCCAGGGCCTTTGCTAAGGCAGTGGCTGCCCCAGAGCCCTTCCCTGTCCCATCTGCTGCTTTGATTGGCCCCCTCGAGCCACCCATAGTCTGTTGTTTGTCCTTGTCCCTCTTGTGACCAAGCCAGGCTCATGCCTGTGTCTCCAGGAGCCAACATCAGACCCATGTGACCACACTGTCCCTCTTGTGACCAAGCCAGGCTCATGCCTGTGTCTCCAGGAGCCAACATCAGACCCATGTGACCGCACTGTATCTCAGTGTAGTGGTCCCTCCTAGTGAAGTGTTCAAATGGGGTCTGTCCTGTCCCCACACAGACTCTGTAATCTTTGTGGTTCCTTTGCTGGGAAGAGTCATCTCAGAGCCCCCCACAAAGAGTGTAAAGGGAGCACATCCAGGACAGAAGCTCACTGCTTTTATTCCGATGTAGGCAGGGCCTGGCATGATTGCCCAACTGGTACAAAGAGGAAGCATGTGACGGAGCTTGGGGAACATCCAGGGTTGGAAAAAACAGGCAGGAGGTCGGGGAGGTTTGTGGAATATTGGCTAGCTACCTCTGATAGAGAAACAACGTGTCTCACTGTTTCTGTTGCTGGAACCTGGAGCAGGGCAGGCTCAGGCAGCAGGCAGAGAAACATCTGCGGAGTCATTTTGATCTCAGTTTCCCGTGCCCAGCGCCTGGTGCACTGTCTGGTACCCACTGGATGCACAATGAATGCCTGTCGTCGGAGTCTGAGCTCCTCCGTCCCGGGGCCAGGACTGGCTGGGGTTGATGCTTTACCCAGAAGTGGGTCACAGAAGCCTGGTACAACACGTAGGCAGCCCTGGCCAAGACGGGCTCTGTTCCCAAGTCCATGGCCATCCAACAAGAGAGAAGAAGGTAGCCATGCTGCGCCTGACACTCCTGAGTGCCGGCACGTACCACCACACCCCCCCTTTTTTTTTAATGTGGTGCTGGGTATGGAACCCAAGGCTTTGTGTGTGATGGGCAAGCTCTATCTGCTAAGCTGACCTCTATCAGCTAGCACCCACCCCAGCTGTATGCAGAGAAGGTAGAGCCCCTGACAGACACGTGGGTGCGCTTCATACCAGGTGTCTCTTATTGGTTGGATTGTTAAGGAAATGCTAAAATTGAGCAGCTGGTGTTCCTGGGAGGTGCATTAAAAGGTACTCACCAGAGTGACCTGAGATAGAATTAATGTCAGGCAGTGTAGCCCAGTGGTTTTCCAACCTCCCTAAAACTGCAGCTCTTTTTATTTTGTGGTGATCACCACACACACACACACACACACACACACAAAACCACAAATCAAGCGGCAACCATTTTGTTGCTACTTCATAGCTATGATTTTGCTACGGCTATGAATTGTAATGTAAAAATATCTGTGTTTTCCAACGGTCTTAGGCGGCCCCCTGTGTTTATAGGGGTTGCACAGGTTGAGAACAGCGGGTCTAGCTCCTCTGTGGGGTCATTAGGTATCCCCAGCAGGATAGAAAACAGGCTGAAACAGTTGAGGCCAGTGCCTAGGTAGATTGACTTTCAGCTTTCCGACTGGCTCACCCGGTCCTGGGCTCAGCAGGTTGGAGCCTTTTGTGTGTGAAAGTTGCTTTGTTGGAGGAAGACAATGGGCCGGCTCCCAACAGAGCCAGAGTGCTGTTTGATAAAGCGCCAGTAGAGGGAGCCCGCGAGCCATAATGCCCGCTCAGGGACAGAACTTAGAGTCTTTTGGGAGGGGAGGACCGGGGAAGGCTGAGAGGGAAAATGGATCCTGGGGTGTACGAGTAGAGGCTAGATGTGGGGTCATGGGCGTGAGGGCATGAGTTCACTTGGCCCCGAGCTTTAGGGCCAAGTAATGAGAAATGGGGTCCAAAGCAGGAAGGGTTAGAGCCACAGGAACTATCAGGTTGCTACAGGACATGTCATTCATATACATATCATTTCAATAATCTGTTTTTTAAATTATTTTTTATTTTTCTAAATTTATTTTATGTCATGAGTACATGGTAGCTATCTTCAGACACATCAGAAGAGGGATCCTATTACAGATAGTTGTGAGCCACCATGTGGTTGCTGGGATTTGAACTCAGGACCTCTGGAAGAGCAGTTGGTGCTTTTAACTGCTGAGCCATCTCTTCAGCCCTCAAGCTCTGTTTTTTTTATAGCCAGGGAGATCGAGGCTCAGAGAGACAAGCCACCCATTTCCACAGTCACCCTAGGTCAGGAGTTCCCAACCCTCGCTGTTATAATCTCCAGGAAGCTCGACAAACAGCCCCTGTCAGGGAAATGGAGACTCCTCGGTAACTGTTAAATCTCCCAGGGTGAAACCCCAAAAGAGCCAGGAGGAGGAAAGCTGGGTGTGGTGGGGTGCTGGGGCACACCTGCAATCCTGGCACTTGGGAGTTGCGGGTAGGAGGCCAGCCTTGGCGATGGGAAGCCCTGGCTCAACATCAGAAGAAACCTCTCAGAGAATTCCCACAGGCGGCTGTGGGGTCATCACAGCCACATCAGGAGAGGGCAGAGCTTAGCTTAGCCCATCCTTGGAAGGCTGTGAATCACCCTGTCTGAATTCAGCTTCTCTTAAGGTCGCTTAGCCTGAATCTGTGGAGTCTGGTTTACTTACAGTAGAGACTGAGGTACCACAGAAAAGAAAGCTCAAGTTGGCGGCGGGTGTGTGTGTGTGTGTGTGTGTGTGTGAACCCCAGCCCTTGGCACAGCCCCAGAAGACCTCCTGCATAGGCTCCAGGTCTACCCCAAGCCTGGGTCCCTGGCCTGTGCCCTGCCTCACTTGTTCCCCTGGAAACAGGCTTCTAATAGCCTGAGGCAGGCAGGGAATTGACAGATGACAGCTCTGGTCCCCAGGGTGGCTAGCATTTGTTTTCTAATCTTTACTGTTGCCTAATCCTCCTGAGAGCTTTGCTTCTGCCCAGAGGCTGTGAGGCTGTGAGAATGTGCCTAGGGACCTGCCCTCCCCTCTCCCTTCCCACTCATCTCTTCTCCCAGTCTCCCTCCCTATTCCCTACTTAAACCCTTCTCCTCCACCATCTCTCCTCCCTCCTCCCACTTCCCTCCTCCCTCCCTGCCTTTTCCTCCTCCTCTGTCCTCCCTTCCTCCAGCCTTTCTCCTGGGCTCCCTGAGCTCCAGATACTGTCAGCTTAAGCTCCAGGCTCTGTCCCCAAGCTGACTCTTCACTATTGTGTCAGATTGGGGGGGGGGGAGAAGAAGGGGCCCTAGCATTAGTGTGGGGACTGGGGGGGGGGCTCTGTCATTCTGGGGTGAATCTCTCACTCTCTTTTTGAGACAGGGTTTCTCTTTGTAGTCCTAGATGTTCTGAAATTCACTCTGTAGACTAGGCTGGCCTTGAACTCACAGAGATCTACCTACCTCTGCCTCCTAAGTGCTGGATTAAAGGCATATGCTGCCAACAACAACAATGTGTGTGTGTGTGTGTGTGTGTGTTTGTGTATGTATGTTTGTGTTTGTGTGTGTATGTGTGTGTATATGTATGTTTGTGTTTGTGTGTGTGAATATGTGTGTGTGTGTGTGTGTGTGTGTGTGTGTGTGCATCCATTGATGTTTTCTCCTTGTGTATATATCTGTGTGAGGATGTTGGATCCTGGAATTACGGACAGTGGTGAGCTGCCATTGTGGGAGTTGGGAATTGAACTGAACCCAGGTCCTCTCTGAAAGATCAGTCTGTGCTCTTAAGCCCTGAGCCATCTCTCCAGCCCAGCATCTCCCTGTCACTGCCATGTGACCATGTGACAATGTGCACACGGCATGAGCACGTACTGACTGACACGTGATGATACTCAGTGTCCTGTGCTGTTGTGGGGTGGAGTGTGTCATCCCAAGATCTGTCCATGAAGATTTCCCCGTGGCTCATGCCTGCCATCCCAGCACAGAGCGGGGCTGAGGCAGGATGATTGAAAGTTTGGGAATCCAGGGATGTGTAGTGAGACCCTGTCTCAAACAGACAGACAGACAGACAGACAGGAAAGGGTTTTAATCAAAACGGCCATGTCGGAGGATGGCTCATCAGCCATGGTCAAGGTGACTCTTGGCTGGTCACTGTCCTGTTCACTTACTGCTGAGGAGGTGACTGGTGCTTGTAGGCATTGTCTTACCATGGGTGACATGTTGACACACTCGTACCGCCTGTCATCCTGGCTCACTGCAGGTTGAGGGCACTGCTGGAGAGACTGATAATGTCTTTTCTGAGGACCAGGACAGTGTTGAGGCACGTGGTGTCTCAGTTACTGTGCCTTCAGCCCTGAGGGAAGATGGTTTCTACATCTGGGACTTATCAGTCACTACTTAAGACCGACGTTCCGGGCATTCCCAGGCCTGCGTGCAGAGCAAGCCAGGAGACAGAAGCCAGACAAAGCTGGTTGCCTGTGTCTATCCTGCCCTGCGTTCCACGGCCCTGGCCTGCTGGGTCAGAGCCTCCAGCAACAATTCTTTTTTGGTTTCTGTTTGTTTCTGTTTCTGGGACAGGGCTGAAATAATTGAGCACTGGGCTGGAGAGATAGCTCCACGGTTAAGAGCACTGACTGCTCTTCCAGAGGTCCTGAGTTCAAGTCCCGGCAGCCACATGGTGGCTCACAACCATCTGTAATGGGATCCGATGCCCTCTTCTGGTGTGTCTGAAGATAGCGACAGTGTACTCATAGACATTAAATAAATAAATAATTCTAAAAAAATAAATAATTGAGTGCACGTGTACGTGCGTGCATGTGCACATGAGTGTGTGTGTGTGTGTGTGTGTGTGTGTGTGTGTGTGTTTCTATTTGTGGTCTTCTTTCAAGACAGGCTCTTACTATGTAGCCCGGGCTGACATGGAACTCACTCTGTAGACCAGGCTGGCCTTGAATTCAGAAATCCGCCTGCCTTTGCTTCCCGAGTGCTGGGATTAAAGGCGTGCGCCACCACGCCCGGCTTAGCTCTTGTTTCTTGAGACAGTCTGGATTCCTGAGTCTCCTGCCTCAGCATCCAAGTGCTGGGATCAAGGTGTGGCCCAGAAGCCCAGGCTATAGCAGACATGGCCTCCAGGCTCTGGAACACTTGGTGTCCTCCTGGGACAGTGTCTCACCTCCCACGCAGCCAGTGGCCCATGGGGGAACAGGGGCTGTCATTTCTGCCCATTCTGTTCCAGAGTCCCCTCCCCCTAGCCCCCCTCCCACCCTGAGTGTCCTCCCACCTAGGACTGAAGCAGCACAGCTCAGGGCTATCCTGACAGTGGTCATGGCTTCCCTGGGGTAAATTAGAAACAGTGACTCAGAAGTCCATGATTACTTAAAAAAAAAGATTAATTTATGTATGTGAGTACACCTTCGCTGTCTTCAGACATACCAGAAGAGGGCGTCAGATCCCATTACAGATGGTTGTGAGCCACCATGTGGCTGCCGGGACTTGAACTCAGGACCTCTGGAAGAACAATCAGTGCTCTCAACCTCTGAGCTATTTCTCTAGTCCAGGACTCCATGGGGTTTGTGTGTTTTGTTTTGTTTTGTTTATCTTCATTGCCCCCTGTCTGCTTGGTCCTGGAAGCTGACTGGGGCTACATGAGAAGGAAGGAAGGGCAGACAGAAAAGCCAGAATCAAGTAGGCTGTGTGTCCTCTGAGGGAGGGCAGTACTGCGGTGCCAGAATGCAGAAGGGAAACTTGGTGCATTTCTTATGAACAGCATGAGGAGGAGGAGGGGTTAGCCAGTCTTGGTGCCAGGTCTAGGGTGTAAGGAGCAGCATCTGAGCTGCAAACATCTGGGAGAAGGAAGCCGCTATCAACATCACTGCTCATACCCAGGGAGGCTTTGCCGTTTCTGTGGATCTGAGGTACTGGGATCCTTGGCGTGGCTGTGCCCATTCCAACAATACACATTCATCCGGGGCTCCATTCACGCTCCGCAGCCCCAAGTCTAGTGTTCTTTGGGGTAAAGACAGGACGTCAAGTTCAAAGGTGTCTGAAGGTTTCCATTAATTAAACTCAGTCCCTTACTCTGTCCCACGCTCGCAGGGACCAATAAGGAAATGGCGGTCACCGCTAGGTGTAGATGGCCTTAGCAAAAGCAGAGGGAAGAGCCACCCTCCCGGTGCCTTACAAATACGTGAATGCAGATGGGTCAAAGAGGTCACACGCGTTCATAGCCTGAGCCACCTTCTCCAAAGATGAGCATGCTATGCTGGTTTTTTTTTTTTTTTTTTAAGATTTATTTATTTATTATATGTAAGTACACTGTAGCTGTTTTCAGACACTCCAGAAGAGGGCGTCAGATCTTGTTACGGATGGTTGTGAGCCACCATGTGGTTGCTGGGACTTGAACTCTGCACCTTTGGAAGAGCAGTCGGGTGCTCTTACCCGTTGAGCCATCTCACCAGCCCCTATGCTGGGTTTTGAGGGATGGGTTTTGAGGGATGAATAGAAGCTCATTTCCCTGGCAATGGAAGAAAGTGTGTTCCAGGCAGGGCACCCGCATATTTCAAAGGTGTGAAAGGGGCTAAGGGAGCCAGCGAGTTTGGAGACCAGGAGCAGTCTGGGAGCCGTGTACTGATGACCCTGAAGGAGAGGGCGGAGGTACAGACTGGAAGCTGGGCTGAGAGACAGAGGGGCTGTGACTGGCGTGTTCCAGAATTATATTCACGACTCTTGGCTCTAGATGTGAACAAGTGACTCTCAGATGGGACACTAAGGTTATCTTAAGTCTGGGAAGCCTTGAATTAGACCAAATTAAAACCCTTTTCACTAGGCGTGGAGAGACAATGGCTCCGTGGTTAAGGGCACTTGTTGATCTTCCAGAGGACTCAGGTTTGGTACCCAGCACCCACAGAGTGGCTCACGAGCACGTGCACCTTGAATTCCGGGGGATCTGATGCTCTCTCTGGCCTCTGTGAGCACCAGGCACTCGGTGCTTCTCATGCTCTCTGTGGTAGCTCATGCCTGCAATCCGAGCCCCGGGAAGGTTGAGGTAACAGGATCATTCTGCGTTTGTGGGCGACTTGACTGCTGAGTGAGTTCCTGGTTAGCCTGAGCTGGAATGAGATCTTGCTTCAAAAATGAGAAAAACAAAAAACAAAAAACAAAAACACCCCAAATCTTTTCCTTGTGAAGGACTTCTCAGAGCCTTTAACTGGCAGGGCTGTAAGTTACCCAGCAGGAAGACAAAGTAGATGGGATTCTGTCGGCACATTTGTATGGTTCCCAAACTCATTTGATCACTCATTTTCCTGGAGCGTGTCAGGAGGCCAGGTGTTCCAGGGGACAGGCCTGGGGAAAGGCTGCTCATACCTGTCCTTGCCACATGGTGTCCTTGTGATATGGTGTCATGCTGTAACCAGACTCACAGGCTTGGCTGCGGTGTCAGGGAGAGGGGATGGGGAGCCAGGAAATCCAAAGAGGACTTGGAGGAGAAGCACAGAGAGAGAAGAAGCAGACACAGGAAGGGGAGGGTAGACTAGCAGGCTGGGGTCTGAAGATGTGATAGGTAAGGAAGGGTGAGGTTCTGGCTACCAGTGAGTGCTGGTGGGTCCCAGTGGGTGCTGGTGGGCACCGGTGGGTGCTGGTGGGCACCAGTGGGTGCTGGTGGGTGTCAGTGGGTGCTGGTGGGTCCCNGTGGGTGCTGGTGGGCACCAGTGGGTGCTGGTGGGTGTCAGTGGGTGCTGGTGGGTCCCAGTGGGTGCTGGTGGGCACCGGTGGGTGCTGGTGGGTGTCGGTGGGTGCTGGTGGGTCCCAGTGGGTGCTGGTGGGCACCGGTGGGTGCTGGTGGGTGTCGGTGGGTGCTGGTGGGCACTGGTGGGTGTCGGTGGGTGCCGGTGGGCACTGGTGGGTGTCGGTGGGTGCTGGTGGGCACCAGTGGATGCTGGTGGGCCCTAGTGGGTGCTGGTGGGTCCCGGTGGGTGCTGGTGCGTCCCAGTGGGTGCTGGTGGGCACCAGTGGATGCTGGTGGGTCCCAGTGGGTGCTGGTGGCCACTGGAGGGTGCTGGCAGGGAAGGAGGGTGGCAGGGCGAAGAACAGCAGTGTCTTAGTTCCTTTTCTATTGTGGTGACAGAACACTGTAACCAAGGCAGCTTATTTATAAAAAGAAAGCATTTAATTTGGGGGCTCACAGTTCCAGGGGGTTAGACCATTATGACCATTATGGTGGGAGAACGGCAGCAGGCAGGCAGGCAGGAATGGTGCTGGCTGAGGGCTTACATCTGTTCCATAAGCAGGAGAGAGGGAAGGAGGGAGGGAGGGAGGGAAGGAGGGAGGGAGGGAGACAGAGAGAGAGAGAGAGAGAGAGAGAGAAAGCTAACTAGGAATAGCATTAGCTTTTGAATGCGCAAAGCCCACCCTGGTGACACACTTCCTCTAATAAGGCCACACCCCCTAATCCTTCCTAAGCAGTTTCACCCACTGAGGACCAAGTATTCAAATATACAGACCCTGTGAGAGCCATTCCCATTCAGACCACCAAGCAGATCATGACCACTCACCTGTAGCTCGGCACAGGGGAGAGCAGCTGCACTGAGTCAGGGACCTGGAGCCTTGTCCAACGTGACGTGGTGCCACAGGCAACCTGAACACTGGAATGGGGCAGCCTGGGTCATGCAGGAAGACCCTGTCTCACACATGTGCACAAAAGGACCAGAACTTTCCCTGAAGAGCCCTCATTCAAAGGATATTCCCAGGGGCTGGAGGGACGGCTCAGCTGTTAAAGGATGCGCTCACAATTACACCGTCAAGGCTAAGGAGACGCACGCACTCAACGTGGAAGCTTCTAGAAAACACTCTGAGGAGGTGCCGCTCGAGGGTGGTCTCTCCCACGCATACCCCTGGGGACAGTCAGAGCTCGGGGCCCTCAAGGCGTCACAAGGTTGGAGATATCCCTTCCTTTCCTGAGCCTCAGTTTCCCCATCCGTGCAGAGAGAACGGCAGGGTCCCTTTGTGGAGCATGGGCACTCCCAGAGCGAGGCAAAGGGACCGAGTGACTTTGGCAGGCATTGCCAGAGGGGCCTGACTCTCTCTGTCATGTCCCGTCTCCCTCAGGCTTTAAGATGTGTGTCAGCAGCAGCAGCAACAACAACAACCACGACGAGGCTCCCGTGCTGAACGACAAGCACCTGAGTGTGCCCAACATCATCATCACGCCCCCAACCCCGACGGGCGTGGGGCTTTCCCGGGATTCTAACAAGCAAGGTGAGGCAACCCCACTATGCAGGAGACTGCGCCCAGGACCCTTTTGGTGCCATGGCCTAACCCGTCCCCCATCTTCCTCTGAGCTTGTAAATGTATGATCAACTCTATGGCCATTCTGCTATGGGCCCTTCTCCGTGATGTCAGCACTGGCAAGATGTGGCTCGTTGAGCAATTGTCTGGGCAGTCCTTGTTGGCAGCTGGGAGGATGATGAATCATTCTGGGCTGGCCCCCAAGCCACATCCCGTGCCACCACGTCTTAGCCTCTCACGGGAACTGAAGGATTCTCCATCCCTGCCAGCAGCAGGGACCACCCATTCTCCATAGTGTTAGCTGCAGCAGCTTGGACCACAGGATAGATTGGGAAGCCGACCCACACCAGGCTGTGGCTGTCCCTGGGTCTTGCAGAGGTGAGGGAAGGAAAGATATGAAGTGTTCCTTGGTCAGACAGTGTGACAGGGGAGGGTGCAGACCGGCATCTTGTCTGTCTCTTCCTGATGCCCTCCGAGCTGGTAGGAGAGACTGCTCTCTTGTGGGCTGAACCCTGAATAGAAATGCATTGAGCCAGGCCTGGTGGGACCAGGTCTCCAACTTCAGCTACTGGGGAGGCTCACACAGGAGAGCCACACGTTCAAGGCTGCCTGACCTCCAGAGTAAGCTCAGGACAAACCCAGGCAGCTTAGCCAGACCCTGTCTCAGAATAAATATTGGAAGAGGGTCGCCAGGCTGGTGAGATGGCTCAGTGGGTAAGAGCATCCGACTGCTCTTCAGAAGGTCCATAGTTCAAATCCCAGCAACCACATGGTGGCTCATAACCATCCATAACAAGATCTGACGCCCTCTTCTGGAGTGTCTGAAAACAGCTACAGTGTGCTTACATAAAATAAATAAAATAAAATAAAGAAATAAATAAAAGAGGGTTGCCTCCTGCTCAGGGCCGGAGCACTCAAAGCCCTGGGCTCTGTTTATCCCCAATGCCAAAGGATTGTAAAAGGAAGTGATGGACTGGTCATGGCTGGTGGCCTGTACTGAGGAAATGGGTGGTTTTCTCACTGCTGCCCGGAAGCAGACTTAGTGTAGATCCTCCGCTACAGATGGGCAAACTGAGGCTCACAGAGGCTGACGAACAACTGATGTGGAGATGAGTCCCATTGGGGTGGGTGGCATCCTAGGGGAGCGAGCCCAAAAGGAATAGGTCGCGGGGAGAGAGGTAGGGATCAGCAGGAGGGTAGACCGCCCTTGCTCACTCCGTTTAAGCCTTAAGAGAGAAGCAGGCTCAGATCCCAGAGGAGCACCCTGGGTCCCTGCAGAGGACAGCCACACCAGGTACCTCGTCAGTCCATCAGGCCACCCTCTTAAAGAAACTAGCATCTCTCAGCATCACCACATGGAGGGCCAAGCTTCCAGCACACAGGGCCCTGTGGGGACAAGCCCCGTCAAATCATCAGCCTTTGCAGTCCTCCCCAGAGCCCCTCGCCAGGCTATGCGATGGAGGCACACCTCAGTTAGCTCTCGTTCCAGTGCCCTGAGCCGTAGGTATTAGTTGTAGCTCTGCTTAAGAGAAATGGAAAGAAGAGGACCCAGGGAAAGAAAGGGGCTCACCTCAGTGGGCACGGCAAGGTGGGAGAAGAGCCAGGCTGCCAGCCCATTGCTTCTCAGTCCCATAGCTAATGTCTAGGCAGACACACAGGACATCCGAGACCCAGCCCTCTGCTTTGCCGCAAGAACTTATCTCTCTCCAGGCCTCAGTACCCCCTCCTGTAAGGTTTCCAAAGTCATTATTTACCCCCACAGAATTGAGGGGTGACATTTCAGCCCAAAGCGAAGTGCTTAAGAGACCCCTGAATCCTGGGAGAGGTCCCTTTTAAGCCTGGACAACTGTGGGGTGCGAGGTTCCCGAGGGGGCGGCCCACACGGTCTCTCGAAACACTCTCTCTCTCTCTCTTTTTTTTTTTTTTGGCTCCACCATGCTCCTAAAATTCCTGAGCCTGAATTTCACCTGCTCCACAGAGGGGTTGCTGGGAGTGTCCCTGAGCCTCCAGTGTCATCCTCTGTACAGCGAAGATGAGAAGAGAGAGGCAGAGATGTCTCGCAAGGACCTCAGGCCCTGCACATCCATGCCCGTGATGTCAATGCTACCCATGGAGGTTAAGACAGGGAAGAGCAGTAGACTAGACCAGGGCCCTACAAGCTGGGAACACTTGTCACAATCTCCAGGAGACCCGAGAAAGCACCCCAACGCTGACACCTCCCCCAGTCCCCAGAGGGGCCCCTGTTGGGGGACCTGAGGCACTGGGGATCCCTTCCAGCCTCTGTGACTCTGATGCTAGGCTATGGGAGACTGGGGTAGTGGCCTGAAGTGAAGAAGGTTAGGCCCAGGGAGGAATCTGACAGAGCAGAGGCCCTCCCTGATGCTGCCCTCTCTTTCTCCTAGTCTGGATGGATGAGTTGGGGTCTTATCAAGAGGATGGAGAGCTGGAACCTGAAGCCTGAGGAGTTACCCGGCGGTGAGACCTGTGCGGCAGCTACCTGCCCCGCTGCCCCGGGTGTTGGGGGCATGGCTACCTGAGCAGCTGGATGGGGGACAGAGAATTGGGCCCTGGACCAAGACATGGATGGCCAGAAGAGTACAGCAGGTGGCTGGCCCCAGCGGAGCAGACATCCGTGGCCTCCGCGTCCACACCAACCCAGACCCCAGCTTGGTGAAGAGGAGGCCATGCTGCCCTACGGTCACCGTGACCATGGACCTCGGCCCTCGAGGCCCCAGAGCACAAAGACTTCTCGCCAGAGCAGGGCCTCTGTTGTTTTTTTTTTTTTTTACAAGTTGTTTTACAGGTATGGAACCTACGTCCTGAGCGAGATTTATAAATAAAGCTCCTTTGTGACTTGTGGGTCCTGATTTTTGGGTTTTGGGGAGATTGCGAAGCAGCCAGGAAATTGTTATTTAAAACAAGCGGCAGACAAGGAATTACCGCAAGGACAGCTACTATTGGTGAAGACGCTCGAGGGGCTCAGTTACTGTTTTCTTGGGGTGAGACAGAGTGAATGGTAGTATTACTGAGGGGCGTAACATTGGTGGTTTCTGTTTTCTTTAATAACGGAGTACCTCGTGCATGCAGTACCAACAGAGGCCAGAAGAGGGCACTGGATCCCCTAGCACAGGAGTTACAGAGGCTTGTGAGCCACCAAGTCCGTCGGGGCTGAGCCTCTGTAAGGACAGCCAGTGTTCATAACCACTGAGCCATCTCTCTAGCCCTAGATTTCCGTCTCGTTTTGGCAACGAGTCCTATTAGGTCCCATAATCAGAGACCTACTATGCAATATCCCTTTCTCATAATCCACCTGATTTCACTCATGCAACGACTGCATAATTTTGTGTAAGGTGACAAGCAGGGGTTCTCTCTAAAAGGTCAGTTGAGGATATAGTTTTGCTTTCTTGCTCATGGACCCCCAAACCGGTTCAGGCTGGATTGGCCCTCTTACTCTCCGGCCAAGATATATTGGGAATGTGTCTGAGTAGGAGGTATCCAAAATTGATGGTCATCGCTGGGAGGGAAACTTGACCCACTGTTCTGAGAAGGGTGTGGGTATAGCCTGGTGCTGGTGGGGTCCGAGGATTGGTGGAGAGGGGGGTGTGGCTAGTACGTGGCGGTGAGGGGGCGGGGCTTTCTAGGCCTTATGAGAGGGTGTTCATGTAAGTAACACAACGTGAGTGAAACGTCCCACAGGTATCTAGTCACAGGTGTACAGTGTAATGACTGTGGCCGAATGCCCTGCCCGCCCCCCCCATGTTGAATATTTACGCTCCCACAAATGACCTGAGTTAAAATTGAGATGCTCAGCTGGTAAAGACAATTGCCACGCACCCAGCCAGATGAGTTAGGTTTTCCAGGACCCACATAGTGGAAGGAAAGAACTGAAACCAGCACACACACACGCAAATACATTACACACATGCATGTACATACATGCAAACACACATGTAAACATAAACACATACACACTACACGCACACACATGTAAACACACAGAGAGACAAACACGTGCAATTACACCACATGCAAACAAACACACATGCAAGCATGAACACATATACACACTACACGCACACATGCAAAACACATACGCAAACATGATATGCAAAGACACATGCAAACACACAAAGACACTCACATGCAAGCACAATCACACACACACACTTGCACGAAGTAAGTAAAGGAGCTTGGCATAGAGGCACACACACCTTTAATCCCAGTACTTGGAATGGAGGAAAGGCTAGCCTGATTCACACAGCATGTTCTAGACCAGCTGAATATACACAATAAGACTCTGTCTATAAGCAAGTAAGCAAATAATTAAATAAACAAAGTAGTAAAGTAATAAAAATGAATAAAATGTTTTAAGTTCGTTTTACTAATTTTGGAATCTAGAAAACAGTCTAACTTAATGCATCGTGAGGATAACCTTGGCTTTTAACAAAGTATCAAGTATGCAATCCGGAGAGGTCACCCATTGAGCAAGTACCTGTAGACTGGGGGATGAACGGCCAGCCAAACTGCACTGCACACATGCAGCCCCGAGCAGGGAAGGCTGCCACCGCCACCGTGGTGTCTCCCCCCTCCTGTGCTGGCCTGTCCCCTTCCTGCCTCACATCAAACCCTCCAGTGTGGCGCCCCTCTCGTGGATACCTCCGTGCATTGACTTGTGTTAATGTCCTGTCTCAGCCTGCCTTGCCCCGTGCCATCAGGGCCCAAGCCAGCCTGGCCTGCCCGTGGCTCAGCCTGCCCTGATGGGTCTCTCCTCCCCTGCGCCCCGCCCTTCATCCAGCTTCCTCATGACTCTCCATCCACATCAGCCCTGAGCCCCGCCCTTCATCCCCACTCCCTCATGACTCTCCATCCACATCAGCCCTGAGCCCCGCCCTTCATCCCCACTCCCTCATGACTCCCCATCCACATCAGCCCTGAGCCCCGCCCTTCATCCCCGCTCCCTCATGACTCTCCATCCACATCAGCCCTGCTTAGCAACCTCCACCTGCTTCCTGCTGGCTGCAGAGAGAGACCAGAGCTTAGCATCACTCTCCCTTCATTCCACCCTAGACCCTCAGCCAGCTTTCCCCTTCTGGGTGCCTCCTGCTTTGGAACAGCCCATTTCTTGACAAAACCAACCTCAGCTGTGGTCACAGATCTGCAGTCTGGGCAGAACTCAAAGGGACAGCTCATCCCTATTTCCTGAGACCACAGCTGAGACATGTCACGTGAGTCAGAAAGATTGACATCCAAGGTAGCCCACCGGGGTGGCCCATCTCCCCACCACAGAGGCTGGTAACGTGGTCCCTGGCTCTCCATTTCTCTCCACAGATGGCTTGGGCTATCTCACGGTCGGGTGGCCTGGTTTCAGACGAGCACTCTGCATGACTGCAAGGACCTTGTCTCTGCGGCCACTTGGTGTGACTTTAGCAGTGACATGAGGCCATCGGGTATTTGCAACCTGAGGAGCGGGAGCTGCGACCCTGGTTTCTCATGGGAACCACAGGAAAGGCAGTGGATGCGTGTGGGGCGGGAAGATGGGTGGCCGTGCTGTGCATGAGGCAGGCGTCTCAGAGGAGTGTGTGGGTGCATTTGTATGTATAATGGAAGGGGGTTGTTAGATTTGCTTACAGGGTCCACACTGCCTGAGCCATGCAGGGGCTGAGAACCCAAACCCCTAAGCCCTCCTTCTTGGACTAAAGACATGGGAGTTTCCTAGAACAAAGAAACTGGGGTCCAGTGTGACTGAGGGATGAGCAGAGACAAAGCAGGAAAGGGCTTGGTCCTGACTCCTTCAGGTCTGGGCTGCCCTTTGAAGGGGGAAGACCACATTAAGGATGGTTCTCTACCTCTCTGCCCACACTAAACATGGCTCTCTACCTCTCTGCCCACATTAAACATGGCTCTCTACCTCCTCTGCCCACACCATCCTCTGTGGAAACACCCCACAATCAGGTACCCGTTATTATATGTATTTATTTGGGGCAGGGTGTGTAAGACGACTGTAGTGCCCCTGTAGAGCTCCGAGACAATTTGGGGCTGAGCTCTGGTCTCTCTTCCACTCTTCCACAGTCCTGACCAGCCTGGGTGACCCTTAGGTACTGAGCCATCTTTTCTCTTTCAATTTTGTTTCTTGTTGTTTTTGTTTTGAGACAGGATTTCTCTGTACAGCCCTGGCAGCCTTGGCTAGGCTGGGCCTTTGACTCAAAGATTCATCTGCTTTTAGCTCCTAAGTCCTGGCATTAAAGTATATGCTACCAGTCGGGCATGGTGGTGCACGCCTTTAATCCCAGCACTTGGGAGGCAGAGGCAGGCGGATTTCTGAGTTCGAGGCCAGCCTGGTCTACAGAGTGAGTTCCAGGACAGCCAGGGCTACACAGAAAAACCCTGTCTCGAAAAACCAAAAAAAAAAAAAAAAAGTGTATGCTACTGGGCTGGAGAGATGGCTCAGTGGTTAAGAGCACTGACTGACTGCTCTTCCAGAGGTCCTGAGTTCAATTCCCAGCAACCACTTGGTGGCTCACAACCATCTGTAAGATGATTGGATGTGATTGGATGCCCTCTTCTGGTGTGTCTGAAGACACCAACAGCGTAGTCATATATTAAATAAATAAATTAATAAAAATAAATAAATAAATAAATATTAAGAAGAATTGCTTTAAAAAGTGCATGCTACCATACCTGATTTTTTTAATTGAGATTAAGAAATATTATTTTTTTATTTTTTTATTTTTTATTCTTTTGGGTTTTTTTGAGATATGGTTTCTCTGTGTAGCCCTGGCTGTCCTGGAACTCACTCTGTAGACCAGGCTGGCCTCGAACTAAGAAATCCGCCTGCCTCTGCCTCCCCAGTGCTGGGATTAAAGGCGTGCGGCCACCACACCCAGCAAGTAATATTATTTTTAAGTTGCATACATATTAATGATTAATGTTTTGCCTGCACCTATGGCTGTGTGTTTCATGTGCATGCGGGTGCCCAAGGAGGCTGGAAGAAGCTGTCAAATCCCTTGGAACTAGAGTTACAGACGTGAGTAACCGTGCAGTTGCTGGGGACTGAACTCGGGTTCTCTGGAAGAGCAGTGCTCTCTTAGCTATTGAGCTGGGCCTCCATCCCTGCTACTGAGCCATCTCGTAGGTCCCATCTTGCTGGCCCCCTCGATGGCTCTTAATCTAGTCGAGATCAACATAACGTCCCCGTGTGCTCCCTAGAAGTTCAACTGTGAACAGTTTGCTTTGGCGATACGGTGTCACTTGATAGGGCAGGCTGTCCTTTGAACCTGTTCTCCTGCTTAGGGATACCAGGAGTGAGTCCATGAAGGTCCCCCGTGTTGGATATTTAATCTGGCACACGTGGGAGCTAGACCAGAGGCTTTGCCAGTAATGGAATTAAACAGGGTCTTGAAGGTGGAACCCTAGGTCAGTGTTTGTCAACCCGTGAGTTGCAAACCCTTTGGAGAGTCAAATGGCCCTTGCAGAGGGGTCACCTAAAACCACACCTTTGCAGTTATATGGTGGCAAGGAAAATAACTGTGTGGCTGGGGGTCAGCACAGCACGAGCAACTGTGTTAAAGCGTCGCAGCACTGAGAATGTTGAGGACCACTGTCCTGGATGTCACAGGGAGGAACAGTTTCACTGCTGCCCTGCTCTGTCCCACAGGGTGTATCCACTCTCATGGGGTGACATAGCAGGAAGGCCAGGTACTCCAGCCTCAGGGACCACCAGCCAGGTTAGCTCAGCCTCGTTATAACTGCTCCCATGAATGAGACAACATGAACACTGCTTGTCATGTGTGCAACACCCTTGTCAGTACCTGTGCATATAGGCACAAACACATGTACACTCGTATACACAAAATATACACGTATACACATATGAATTCACACATATCCATACATGTATACACTATCTTACACTTGTATATATGTATGAATACAGATATATACACTCATACACATACATACACACACATGCATGAATACACACACATATATATACATATACACACAAACATACATATATTCACACACATATACACACAATACACAGTATGAATAAACATATATACACACATGTATACACACATATATGCACATATGCACACACTCATCACACAGAGGATGGTGAACCAGCTCAGTGTTGGAATGTTTCCCTAAGGTGTATGAGGCCCAGGGTTCAATTCCTAGTGCCATAAAATAAATAGATTATAAAGGGCTGGGGTGGGCTGGAGAGATGGCTCAGCGGGTAAGAGCACTGACTGCTCTTCCAAAAGTCCTGAGTTCAAATCCCAGCAATCACATGGTGGCTCACAACCATTTGTAATAAAGTCTGATGTCCTCTTCTGCTGTGTCTGAAGACAGCTACAGTGTACTTAGATATAACAATAAATAAATCTAAAAAAAGGGGGGGCTGGGGTATAACTCAGTGGTAGATCATTTGCCTAGCCTTCATAAGGTTGTGGGTTTAAATTCACGGTTTACCACCCAAGGGGAAAAGAATAAACCAAGAAATTGGGGTGTGATACCCTGGGGCCACAGTCTCTCAGCAGATTGTATTCTCAAAGACTTCATTCTCACAGACAAATAAACTTGAACAACCTGAGCCCACATTGCTGCCAGTATTTAAGTGGAGGGCTGTGCTCAGCCCATTCAGTCTACCCTGACCTATTTGCTGTGCACTGGCCAAGGCAGATCCCTGAAGCATCCTTCATCCCCAAAGAGCCAGGCCTGATACTTTTCTTCCTGCTCCCTCATCAGTGCCGACACCTTGGAGCCCAGGGCTGGGGCTGAGTTCACTGGCTGAGGCTCTCCCATCTGCCCGCTGTGCTCACCCATTCGCCCTGGTTAATAGCTCTCTTCATCAAGTCTCTTAGTACCATAGCAACAGGCCTGAGGCTGTGAACTGGGAAGTGGGTGGGAGGGCTGGGCGGGGTCAGCTGCCTGGTGCTCTTACAGGGAGATCCTGGGCCTGAGAATCCACTTCAAACTTCTATCTTAGGCCTCCTCGCTGGGTAGCGTGTCTGTGTCTAGAGAAGTCAGAATCTTGGAAGCTGTTACCTGGCGGTGTCTGCTGAGAGAGGATAGAGACCCTCCCTGCGAATACAGGGAGCTGGGTCTCCTCTACTGCACACTGGTAGTGTGCAGGGCTCTTACCTTCAGAAACATAAGGACAGGACCGCCTTGAGCAAGTGTCTGCCCAAGGAGGCATGAGAGCCAGGACATGCTGTGTAACCCAGGAAAGTCAGTCACTCTCACTGGGTCGTATCTCCACCAGCAAGCAGAGTGAGGTTAAGGGTACATATGAGGAACCCCAGAGCGGAAGTCACACCATCAGGCTGCCAGCCTCTAGGAGCCTGGACTGGCTTGGGGAGTAACCATTCACCCTGTGGACCTTTTGAGATCGTGGTGGGATTGGTGAGTGGGGGCTCAGTCACAGACCTCCTGGGGCAGTGCCTTCCCACGCAAGGTCAAGAATGTGGATGCCTCTTCCCTCCCCAGTTTGTGGCAGAGACTTCCTCCGTGTCTTTCTAGGGGGATCAACACCTGGATGGGGTTTGTGCGTGACTTCAGCCACATAAGGAGTCATAGTTTCAAGGAGGGTCGGCTTGCCTCATCTGAAATGCGAGCACCCCAGAAGCTAGCCCAAAGCAGAGCCTGATCCGGGAGGCCCGGGGCGGGAGGGGCGGGGCGGGGTGGGGCGGGATCTGTGACAGGGCAATTGTTCTTTTGTTAGGGATGTGTGGTGGTTTGAATGAAAATTGCCTCTCTCCATAGGCTCCTAGGGAACAGCACCCTTAGGAGGTGTGGCCCCGTTGGAGGAAGTGTGCCGCTGTGGGGGCGGGCTTTGGGTTTCAGGTGCTCAAGCCAGGCCCAGTGTCTCTCTCTCTCTCTCTCTCTCTTTTCCTGCTGCCTGTAGACACAGATGTAGAGATCTCAGCTTCTCTCCAGCACCATGTCTGCGTGTGTGCTGCCATGCTTCCTGCCATGATGATAGTGGCTTAAACCTCTGAACTGTCAGACCCAGTTTTCCTTTTTAAGAGTTGCTGTGGTCATGGTGTCTCTTCACAGAAGTAGGAACCCTTACTAAGACAGGATGGAAGTCAGGGCCTGGCCCATGCTGCCTCCCCCGTTAAGCACAGCTCTGTCTCTATCTCTGTCTCTCTCTGACTCTTCTCTGTCTCTGTGTGTATGTCTTTGTCTTTCTGACTCTGTCTCTCTGTCTCTTTGTCTCTCTCTCCCTCGCTCTCTCTCTGTGTCTCTTTCTGAGACAAGGTTTCTCTGTGTAGCCCTGGCTGTCCTGGAACTTGCTCTGTAGACCAGGCTGGCCTTGAACTCAGAACTCAGAGATCCGCCTGCCTCTGCCTCCCGAGCACTGGGATTAAAGGTGTGCGCTATCACCTTCTGGCTTTTTTTTTTTTTTTTGAGACAAAATCTTGCTGTGTAGCCCAGTCCTCCTGCCTCTTCCTCTGCCTTCTGAGTGCTGAGACAATAGGCCTGTGCCATCATTACTGATACTTTTATGTTGTTCTGTGTTTGAGACAGAGGCTCATGTTGCTCAGGCTGGCCTTGAACTTCTGATCTTCCAGCCTCAACCTCTCAACCTCTGGGATTACAGCTGTGCTTCACCATGCTCAGAGATCCTCTTGAGAGCTTCCAAGTGAGAGCTTGAATCTATTATAAGTTGAAGATGTGGGGCTGGAGAGATGGCTCAGTGGTTAAGAGCACTGGCTGCTCTTCTGAAGGTCCTGAGTTCAAATCCCAGCAACCACATGGTGACTCACAACCATCCATAATGAGATCTGACTCCCTCTTCTGGAGTGTCTGGAGACAGCTACGGTGTACTTACATATAATAAATAAATCTTTTTTTAAAAAGTTGAAGATGCAGGGGCTGGCGAGAGGGCTCACTGGGTAAAAGCGCTTGCCACAAAGCCTGACAACCCAAGTTCAACCCCTGGAACCCACATAGAGGAAGAAGAAGAGAACTGTCTCCACAAAGGTGTTCTTAGCCCTCCACATGTGCACAAGCGTGCACATGCACGCATATGCATGCACACATACACACACACATACACACCTCTCGCTTGCGCACACATAATAATAGTAATTTAAAATTAAGGAGAAAGTTGAAGATGGTATTAATGTAGGGTGAGTGTCTCCTTGGCAATGGTTTAAAATGAGGGTTGTTTGTTTTGAGACAAGTTCTGTCTATGTAGCCCTAGCGGTCCTGGAATTCTCTAGGCTGGCTTCAAACTCACAGAGATCCCCCTGCCTCAGCTTCCCAAGTTCTGAGATAAGAGGAGTAAACCACCACGCCCTATTTTCCTTTCCTTTTTTGTCTTTTTCCCTTTCGTTTCTAAACTTTAATTTTTGTCAACTATTTAATTCCTATGGACCTTTGCACATTTGTACACATGCAATTCCAGCAGGGGCCAGAAGAGGGCACCAGATTCCCCCCTGAGACTGGAGTTGCAGCTGGCTGTGCGCCACCATTGTGGGACTGAACTTGAGTCCTCTGCAAGAGCAGCCAGTGCTTATAACTACTGAACCTGTTTTCCTGTCCCCACCCCACCCCCACACCCCTCTAGGGGACAGGTTCTCACTACGTATCTGAGGGGGGTTCAAGACCAGCCTGGGCTACTGGGCGATACTATCTCATATAAACCCAACAAAACAAAGCTAAATGAGTCAGTCCAGCCTGGGTTCAGACCTGAAATCTTAGCGCCCTGAGAGACTGAGGAACGGAGAGAAACTCAAACGTCAAAATACGGCAGCTGGAGGGGTGCTGAGAGGTTAAGAGCCCTTCTTGCAGAGAGTTCAATTTGCAGCACCTACCTGGTAGCTCACCACCATCTCTAACTGCAGTTGCAGGGTGTCTGATCCCCTCATCCAGTCTCTAAGAACACCAGAACATACATGTAAGCAAGCCCACTTTTTTTATTTTTGTTGTTTCTATACAGAGTCTCTCTATGTAGCCCTGGCTGCCCTGCAACTCTCTATGTAGATCAGGCTAGACTCAAATTCAGAGATCCACCTGCCTCTGCTTTCTGAGCGCTGAGGTTAAAGGTGTGCGCCATCATGCCCAGCTTAAAATAGTTTAAGAAGCATGGTGAATAGCTCCTGTCAGCACTGGGGTGAGCAGAGACCACTGCCGATGGCTACTAAAGAGGAAACGGATATACAGACGGGTTCTGCTGCTTGCAGGCCACCGGGCCAGTTCCTGTGTGTGTCCGAGGCCCGTTTTTTTCAGGCTCCAGGAGATAAGGACCGGTCTGATCTCAACACTTGGGATTCATGTCTTTTCCTGCAGGAAGAGAGACGGGGAGGGGGAGTGTGAAAACAGATGGAAATGTAATTTTTTAATGACAGCAGCAGATGGCAAAGAGACACAAGAGTGTATTCACACCATGTCGGAGCCGTGTGAGCGCGCCTGGCCCAGCCAGAATGTGCGCGGTGGGGCTGTCTCGATGGCTCCCCCGCCAAAACCAGGAGGCGGGCCAGCTGCAGGCAAGAACAGGCCGCTTGCTCGCGGGGAGGGGCGGGACCCGCTGCCAGGCTGCACACAGCCACAGGTGGGTGGGAAATACCTGTGGCCACCTGGCAAGATACGGAGGCTCCCTTCTGTGTTCTGGCTCTTCCAGACGGGGCACGGGGCTCCAGATGGGGCACAGGGTTCCAGACGGGGCACCGGGCTCCGGGTACCCACTGCTCACGCAGTAAGTTGCACCCCTGACTCCATCCGTCTCAAACTCCTGCAGAAGCATAGACAGCAGCCAGGCACCGCTGCTCTCTAGACTCCGTACTTGGGAGGCAGAAGCTTCAAGTTTGGGGCAGGCCTGGGTTACACGATGAGTTGCAGGCTAGCCTCGGTTACAAACAAAAACAACCCCCCAAAAAACAAGACTGAAGCTGCTCCCATCCTTGATGTTGTGCGATCAGGCTACTACAAAGCTCTGTGGAAGGGAAGGTTCCCTAAGCGATCTGTCATCCTGAAGGCCAAATTCTTTAGCAGAAGAGCTGAAGAGAAGATTAACGGGGTGTGTGGGGGTGGGGGTGGGGGTGGGGTGGGTGCCTGTGTCCTGGTGACATGGAAATGCTAACATTTTCAAACCAAAACCAATAACAACAAGTTAGTGCCAAGTTCTATTTGTTTTGAGACAGGGTCCCATCTCTTCCAGGCTGGCCTCGAACTTGCTCTGTAGCTGAGGGTGTCTTTGCCCTTCTGATCCCCTTGCCTTGCATCCCGTCCTCCCCGCCCCCGACCTCGGGAATCACGGGTGTGTGCTACCACACTCAGTAAAGTCTCAGCTGGGACCTGTCCATTTCTCTTGAGATTAGATTGGAGCTGTGGAAGTTGTGGGCCGTGTGGTAGGAAGGCAGGGGCGTAGACCTCCCTTCTCATCCCAGGATGTTTCGGGGTCACACTGCAGACTGACAGTTTTCAAACCGCTGGCGCTGAGCTTTTTGGAGGGAAGTCCCCACGCCCAGCCACATTGACAGGACAGGCAGTAGGAGGTGCCTCCTAGAGGAGGGGGTCCTTTATCCCATTCAGAATGATGCATTGTCTTGACTACCTTATTTCTTAGTTTAGCCTTCATGCTACTGTGGTCCAGGTTATCTTTTACTTTGCACTATTGTCCAACACCAGTTCCTGTTCTCCTCAAGTTGGTCTAGCTTTCCCCTGGGAGTACATTCCGTTGAGCCCTGTGTCCCTGTGTCCCTGAGTCCCTGTGGCAGGGGCTTCTGTGGGACTCCCCTCATCCTGAGACCAGACCCTCATCTCCCAACTGCCTCACCCACAATCTCCTTTCCTCCTTTTTTCTCTCTTTTTTCCTTCTCTTTGATACCTTTGTTCTTAAGATAGTGGCTTGCTGTGTGGCTTGAACTATTAATCCTCCTGTCTCAGCCTCCTGAGTGCAGGTACCCCTTAGGTGTGAACCACCACCTTATCCAGATCCATTCTTGAAGACTGGTTCCTAAGTTCTGGTCGCTGGTTTTCTCCGCCCTCTAGTGGACAGAGCAGGAACTGCATCGATGAGATGTCCCACTCCCAGCTCACTCCCAGCTCACCCTGTTCACACCCTGTTCACATCATTTATTTATTTATTTATTTATTTATTTATTTATTTATTTATTTATTTATTTATTTATTTATTTATTATATGTAAGTACACTGTAGCTGTCTTCAGATACTCCAGAAGAGGGCATCAGATCTTGTTATGGATGGTTGTGAGCCACCATGTGATTGCTGGGATTTGAACTCAGGACCTTTGGAAGAACAGTCGGTGCTCTTAACCACTGAGCCATCTCACCAGGCCCCTGAATAAAGTCTTATTCCGTTTGTTTGTTTGTTTGTTTCTGTTTTTAGAGACAGGGTTTCTCTGTGTAGCCCTGGCTGTCCTGGAACTCACTCTGTAGACCAGGCTGGCCTCGAACTCAGAAATCTGCCTCCCGAGTGCTGGGATTAAAGGCATGCACCACCACGCCTGGTTAAAGTCTTATTCCGAAATAGTACCAGGAAGGCTTAAGAAGCAGCAAAGGGGCTGGAGAGATGGCTCAGTGGTTGAGCGCATGTCCAGTTCTTATTTGGCAGAGGACCCAAGTTTGGGTCTCAGCACCCATATTGAGAGGCTCAGACTGCAGATCTCCATCTCCAGGACACAGGACATCTGTATGCCTCTTCTGGGCTCCCTGACACCTGCACTTGTGTGCACAAACCGCTACATCTAACTACATAAAAGAAATATTTCTTTAGTTGTTTTATTTATTTTATTTTTGTTTTTATTTCTGTTTGGTTTGATTTTGGGGACAAGGTTTCTGTGTCCTGGAACTTGCTCTGTAGACCAGGCTGGCCACAAACTCAAAGATCCACCTGCCTCTACCTCCCGAGTGCTGGGAGTAAAGGCGTGTGCCACCACAGTCCCACTCAAATCTTTAAAACAAACAAACACACACACACACACACACACACACACACACAAAGCAATAAACCTGTGGCCTGCGATAAGACTGTGAATAGCATGCTAAGTGAAAGAAGCCAGGCCCAGAAGACAACTGCAACATTGTCTCATGGACCTGCTGTGGCAGATCCTCCTCCCCCACTCCCCCCCCTTCAGGCCTGAGGGATGCAGGGGAGAGAGGAAACTGGCCAGAGGGCGCAAAAGCGTGCAGACGGAGGTGAGAGGGGTGGCCTCTCAGAGCGACTGTCCAGGCTGGTGACCACAGACTGTAATAGCAATGTCTACTCTGAGCTAGGCACAGTGGCCCACATCTGTAAAGGAGCACCTGGGAGGCTGAGCAGGAAGAGTTCCCATTCAAGGCCAGAGTGATTTCAGTGTATATATATATATATAGATAGATAGATATATAGATATATCAAGCTAGCATATTGGACTCAACAAGTAAATAAAATATGTAAAATGAATATTTTAAGTAGATATTTAAAATTTTACTTATGTATGTACATTGCCTGCTTGTCTAGGCATACATGCTTGCAGTACACGCAATGGCCAGTAGAGGGCACTGGATCCCCCGAGACAATAGTTACAGAGAGTTGGGAGCTCTCTGATGTGGGCGCTGGGAAGCACACCTAGGTCCTCTGCAAGAGCTGTGAGCAGGCTGAACCTCTCTCCAGCACAGGCACGTGTGGTATGCTTGTTGTTTCGATTTGGTTTTTTGTTTCCTTTCTTTTCCCCCCTCTGTCCTGGAACTTGCTCTGTAGACCAGGCTGGCCTCAAACTCAGAAGTCTCCCTGCCTCCGCATCTTGAGAACTGGAATGAAACACGTGTAGCACCATGTACAATACAACTGTTTGTTTTTGAGACTGGGTCTGCTGTAGCCCAGGCTATCTTCTTTTTTTTTTTTTTTTAAAGATTTATTTATTATTTATATGTAAGTACACTGTAGCTGTCTTCAGACACAGCAGTACAGGGCGTCAGATGTCATTACGG
Organism: Mus pahari; assembly: GCF_900095145.1. Classification (NCBI taxonomy): domain Eukaryota; kingdom Metazoa; phylum Chordata; class Mammalia; order Rodentia; family Muridae; genus Mus; species Mus pahari. The sequence continues at coordinate 43,777,499 of NC_034609.1, read as the reverse complement.
ATGGTTGTAAACCACCATGTGGTTGCTGGGATTTGAACTCAGGACCTTCGGAAGAGCAGTCAGTGCTCTTAACCGCTGAGCCATCCCTCCAGCCCAGCCCAGGCTATCTTCAAACTGGCTATGTAGTTAAGGATGACCCCTTCTGACCCCTCCACATCCACCACTCTTATTTATTTATTTATTTATTATATGTAAATGCACTGTAGCTGTCTTCAGACACTCCAGAAGAGGGCGTCAGATTTTGTTATGGATGGTTATGAGCCACCATGTGGTTGCTGGGATTTGAACTCCGGACCTTTGGAAGAGCAGTCAGGTGCTCTTACCCACTGAGCCATCTCACCAGCTCAACACATCCTACAAAAATAGCTCTTACACAGCTATTTTTTTAAACAAATAACTATAACAAGATTTATTATGTATTTTATGTATAGCAGTGTTTTGTCTGTATGTATATTTCTATACCAGAAGAGGCCATGGGATCCCATGGGTCTACACTTGTGAGCTGCCATGTGGGTGCTGGGAATTGAACTCAGGACCTCTGAAAGAGCAGCCAGGGCTCTTAAATCACTGAGCCATCTCTCCAGCTTCCAACTTCCATTCTTTAGTTAAAAGCAAAGTAAACTGGGTTTGGTGTGGTATGTGTGCCTGCAGTCTCCGAATATAAAAACACCAAGCAAAGACTGCTGGGACTGGTCAGGGTTGCGAGCATCTGCTGCTGCTGCAGAGGGTTAGCTACAGCACCCACTTCAGACAGCTGGCAACCCCTGCTAACTCCAGATCCCAGAGATCCAGCCCCACCTCCTGGCTTCCTTGGACATTACACTCACATACACACACCACCTTTAAAAGACCCACAAAACAAAAAATTATTTCTCTAGGCCAATAAACCAATACCCCCCCACACACACTTTTCTTTCTTTCTTTCTTTCTTTCTTTCTTTCTTTCTTTCTTTCTTTCTTTTTTTTTTTTTTGCAGTACCAGGTATTCACCTGGGGCTCTGGGAATTCTAGCCACATGCTCTGCCACTGAGCCAGATTTCCCAAGGTCCTGTCTACTAACTGGGTACAAAATCACACCAATGCCTCCTCTAACTTTTGGCCTTGTGGGGTATCCTAGCTTCCTGAGGGTTTTTTTTTCCCTAAAGCAATAAATAATGATGTGGCATCCTAAGTATCCAACTTTCGAAGTCCAGAGGCTCCTAGTGCAAATCGTCATCTTGACACATGTTGCAGTCTCAGTGAGAGGTGGGCTAGATCAGGGAGGCCTGTGGGGGACTGTCTCCATCACTGTGGATTTAAAAGCAGGTGTAGCCATTCCCAGGGGTGCGGCTTTGCTCTGTAGAAGAGGAGAAGGCAGTTGGGCATGGTTAATCCCAGCACTCGGGAGGCAGAGGCAGGCGGATTTCTGAGTTCGAGGCCAGCCAGGCCAGCCAGGGCTATACAGAGAAACCCTTTCTCGAAAAACCAAAAAAAAAAAAAAAAAAGAAAGAAAGAAAGAAGAGGAGGAAAGGCCGACTGGGCGCTAATCAGACCGCATGCACTGCTCTCTGCTCTTGTCAGGGGTGTGATGAGGTCAGCTGTCTACACTCCTGCCCTGACTTCCCCGCAGCGAGGGGTTGTAACTGAAGTAAACTGGTCTCCCCGGAGCAGCTGCTTTTGTTATTTCCTTGCAACAGAACTGAAAGTAGAAAAAAGTTCCCAAACTCCTGGACTCCATCTCCTCCATCTCCGCTCCCCCACCCCCCATGACCCCACTGTCTCTGTCTGTTCAGCCCCTGGGTGTTGGGGTGGGGGGAGATCTCTGAGCTTCTTAGTGTTCAGGGAACCTGGGACCCATCGGATGGCGTGATGGCGCACGCCTTTACTCCCAGGACTTGAGAGACCGAGGCAGGAGGATCTCTGAGTTCAAGGCCAGCTTGACTTACAGATCGAGTTCCTGGACAGCCAGGGCCATACAAAGAAAACCCTGCCTCAAAAAAACCAGAAAAACAAAATAAAACAAAACAAAACAAAAGCAAAAACCACTGGATTTTGGGCACCTGTAATTCGGTGACTTTGGCAATTGTACAGAGCTGTGTAATCTTTACCCAGAAACTCCGAGGAAGATTGAGTACCATGAATAGTCTCCCATTTCTTCCTCCTCCTGGGCAACCGCAGATCTTTCTGTTGCTAGGGACCTGCGTGTTGGTGGATGCATGGTTGAAGAGAATCACGCCGCCCAGACTTCTGAGGCTGGCTTTTATAATTTTATCTTCTGCGCATGGGTGTTTTGCCCCCACATATGTAGTGCACCATATATGTGTCTGGTGGTCAAGGAATCCAGAAGAGGGCATCAGCTCCCCTGGAACTGTAGTTACTGATGGCTGTCAATCACCATGTGGGTACTGGAATGGAACCCAGGTCCTTTGGAAGAACATAACTACTGGGCCCGCCATCTCTCCAGTCCTGTGCCTGGATTTTCTTTCTTTTTTTTCCTTTCCTTTCCTTTCCTTTCCTTTCCTTTCCTTTCCTTTCCTTTCCTTTCCTTTCCTTTCCTTTCCTTTTCTTTGATTTCTTTCTTTGTTTTTCCACTCAACATCTCGGTTTTAGGGATTTTTTGTTTTTGCAGTGTGTGTTTACACATGTGTAGGTGCATGTAAACATGTCCCCGAATATAGACACTAAAGAACCACCTCAGCTGTCACTTTTTTTGTTTGTTTGTTTGGTTTTTCGAGACAGGGTTTCTCTGTGTAGCCCTGGCTGTCCTGGAACTTACTCTGTAGACCAGGCTGGCCTCGAACTCAGAAATCCACCTGCCTCTGCCTCCTGGCTCACAATCCTACTGCCTCAGCCTCCATGTGGGATTGTAGTAACGGCCCAGGGTTATGGAGGAAGGGTCTCCAAAGCTTCAACCCCAGACACCTCAGATGAGGACGGCAACCCTGGCAGGAATTTATTACCCCATTGGGCTTCACTCCTTATTTGACCTTATAAGGTATCCCCCATCCCCATAGCCCCTGGGTAGGTAGATGAAGTATTTTGACACCCCCACTGAGATCCTGCAATAGCACCCACCTACACTGGGTTAAGCTTCCTCCCTCCAGCCCAGCTTGGTGCACAATGGGTCTGACTGGGAGTGGGAGGGTGGGGTGAGGCTGGGGGAGACTGGACTGGATGGACGGGAGCGCACACACACACACACACACACACACACACACACACACACACGGCAGCACCTCCAGTGTGCTGGGATTGGAGGCATGTGCCCAGTAGGTATCATCTATGCCCTATTGGAGCAGCTGCTTGGGTTGAGTCTTACCCTTGGTGTGGGGTAACTGCCCTTTCTCCCTCTGTGTATCTGCTGCCAGAAGTTGGTCATGCCTGATTTTGGGTGTTATGAACTCTCTGCCAGAGAGACACGTTGCAGCATCCTGCCACTGCCCCTGTGTCAGGTGCAGGGCGCCGGGCACAGGTACCCTCATTCTCCGCCCCCAAGAAGCCCAGTGGCCGGCCACTCAGCAGCACTGTCCCAGTCTTACAGGAAGAGGCATAGAGCTAGCTGTTCTCCCAGCCGTCTGTCTGTCTCCTATCACCATCCTCTCTGTATAGTGCCTTTGCTCTTTTAGAGACTGTGTAAACCAGGAAGCGGAGCACAGCCAACTCGGGAACACAAATATTTGCCAGTCAGGAAAACGTTCCCCTGTCAATCAAAACCCAGACAAGCTGGTACACATACTCTGCAGGAGCAGGAGGCAGCTTCTGTTTTGGCATGGCCCAGGTGGCTGATGGCGTCTCCTCTGAATGTGTCTCAAGCTTCTCTCCATCCTCAAAAGGTGATGAAGAAACCGAGGCTCAAGGTAGCCACTAAGCGTCCAGTGTTTCTTCTGAGAATATTTGTGTGAATTCATAACCCCATGAAGGGGACAAAGGGTTTGCAAGAGATAATTTCCAACACAGGTAGGCAGCAGGCAGGTTTCCAGGGTCCCTGCAGGGAGCAGGACACAGCTCAGTCAGGAGCCATAGCTGAGATGGAGCAAAATTTCTGCCTGGCTACAGAAAATCCAGACCGCACATCCTTTATGCTTATGTGTGTGCGCGCGTGTGTGTGCGCGCGCGTGCGCGTGTGCGTGTGTGTGTGTGCATGCGTGTGTGTGTGTGTGTGTGTGTTGAGTGTGTGTGTGTGTGTGCGCGTGTGTGCGCGCGTGTGTGTGTGCGTGTGTGTTTTGGTGAGATAGAACTCAGATGTCTTAGTTTTCTATTGCTGTGATAAGACTTTGTGGACACAGCCAATTTAAAAAGAGAAAGCATTTAATTTGGGGTTCACAGTTCCACAGGGTTAGAGTCTGTGACCATTCCTGAGGGGAGCATGGCAGCAGGCAGGCAGGCATGCTGTTGAAGCAGTAGCTGAGAGCTTACATCCAATCTACAAGCCCGAAGCAAAGAGAGCACAAACTGGGAACGGTATGGGCGTTTGAAACCTCAAAGCCCACCCCCCAATGACACGCCTCCTCCAACAAGGCCACACCCCCTAATCCTTCCCAAACAGTTCCACCAACTGGGGACGAAGCATTCAAATCTAAGAGCCTGTGGGGTCTGTTCTCATTTAAACCACTATAGCAGGGCTGTGCACATGGGGGGGGGGAACCCCTCTATCAGAGTTTGCCCCTACCCTTGCGTATCTTCATTTTTGAGATAGGAAATGCTGAGTGACTCAGGCTGTCCCCAGCTGGTGATCCTTCTGTTTCTACCTCTGGAATACTAAGATTACACCTCACCCCAGCGCCCAGTGGTGAGGGTTTCCAACTTGGATCCAGCCCCTCTTGTCCTTACCAGTTGTAGTTGAACCACTCCTCTCCGGGAGGCACCCTGCCGGAGTCACCCTGATTATAATGTCTATTAATAGTTCAGCTGTCCTTACAAGACTCCTGATTCAAAATTCCCCTGCGGGGCCATATTAATGCAAGGACTCTAGTACTGTTGGCTCACCAAGGCACTCTGTGCAGAAGGCTTGAGGGCATCAGGCTCCAGGGTATAGCTCAGTGGAAGAGGCTGTGCTTATCATTTTTGAGGACTGGGATTCCATCTTCACAATTGCAATAACAACAATAATGAAAGAATGATAATACATGTGCAAACTTGTCCTTGTGGTCTCACCTGAGGTTCGGTTTGCCAAAGCTCTGATTCTGGGCTCTGTCTCGAAGGATCTGCGTGGAGCAGATAGGGGAGTCGTATTTTCATTGCTTTTTAACCATCTGTAGAAAGGGCAAAGACTGTAAAATTAAAGGGAGGACCCTTCCCTCGGGATGGCATCTGTGTGGACTAGCCAGCCATGTCCGGGGACCCGGAGCTGACTTTGAGATGAATGAGTTTATTCCTGGATCTGTGTTTAGCGCAGGTGAAAACACGGCTCCAAACCTCTACCCTCAAAGAGTGGAAGCAGGGGAGGGACAGCCTGCTAAGGGACGCAAAGGAGCAAGTAGCCATAGGTGCTCAGCCTCCGGCAGGCGGACAGGGGAAGGGGGCGGGCGCAGGAGGGGCGAGGCCGAACGAAAGAGGGGGCGGGGCAAGAGGCGGGGTCGTACAGACCCTAAAGAGGTAGGGGCGGGGCCGTGAGCGTGATAGGCGGGCAAGAGGCGGAGTCTAGGCAGACCAGGAGACCAATGAAGAAAAAGGGGACGGACCAGAGGCGGGGCCTGGAGAGGGTAGTGACACAGTAGGGGCGGGACAACTGAACCAGGATTCAGGAAGCGTGGAGCCCAAGTACTGGAAAGGGCGTCGGTAGGCCATACAGGGGCGGGGCCGGCGTACAGCTCCGCCTACAGACCAATCCGCGAGCTTGTACTAGCTGTGACTTGGAGGCTGCGAAGAGAGCAACGTCTCTATAGGGCCGCCGGAGGCCGTCTTCCGGTCGGGGAGGGCGGGCCCCGCGCGGTGGCGGGAAAGAAGCGTCTGAGGCGCGGCCTCTGAGTCGCGGAGGGGCGGTGAGGCGGTGACCGTCCTGGGCCGCCTACTCTTCATCATGGATGCGGCCGAGGTGGAGTTTTTGGCCGAGAAGGAGTTGGTGACTATCATCCCGAACTTCAGTCTGGACAAGATCTACCTGATCGGGGTGAGCCTGGGCGGTACGGGGCGGCGGCCCGGGGTCATGCTCGGGTCACCGCTCCTTGTCACCCGGGTTCTGCGTTGTCCTTGCAGGGGGACCTGGGGCCCTTCAACCCCGGCTTACCCGTGGACGTGCCCCTGTGGCTGGCCATTAACCTGAAACAGAGACAGAAGTGCCGCCTGTTACCTCCGGAGTGGATGGATGTGGGTGAGCATTCCCGGGCCCGGGTGGGCGGGCTCGTACAAGGAGGTGATGTCGCACACCTGTAGTCCCAGCACTCTTTAGGGGAGGCAGAGGCAGGAAGATCTCTTGAGTTTGAAGCCAGCCTGGTCTACAGAGGGAGGTGCAGGACAGCCAGGGCTACACAGTGAAACCCTGTCTGGGGGTGGGGTGGGGATTGGGGAGCAGAGATGCAACCTTAAACAAGTTTTCTTTCTTTTTTTTTTTTTTTTTTGTTTTGGTTGTTTTTTTGTTTTTTTGTTTTTTTGTTTTTTCGAGACAGGGTTTCTCTGTGTAGCCCTGGCTGTCCTGGAACTCACTCTGTAGACCA